>NC_058130.1:786455303-786473599 GCF_016433145.1 Gracilinanus agilis | reverse complement strand
GGGGATAAATTAGAAGCCTTCCCAATAAGATCAGGAGTGAAACAAGGTTGCCCATTATCACCTCTATTATTCAATATAGTACTAGAAACACTAACAGTAGCAATTAGAGAAGAAAAAGAAATTGAAGGTATCAAAACAGGCAATGAGGAGACTAAGCTATCACTCTTTGCAGATGATATGATGGTATACTTAAAAAATCCTAGAGAATCAACTAAGAAGCTTGTAGAAATAATCAACAACTTTAGCAAAGTTGCAGGATACAAAATAAATGCACATAAATCATCAGCATTTCTATATGTTTCCAACACATCATAGCAGCAAGAGGTAGAAAGAGAAACACCATTTAAAATCACCCTAGACAATATAAAATACTTGGGAATCTATCTACCAAAACAAACACAGCAATTATATGAAAACAACTACAAAACACTTTCCAGACAAATAAAACTGTATCTCAACAACTGGAAAGCCATTAATTGTTCATGGTTAGGACGCTAACATAATAAAAATGACCATCCTACCCAAATTAATATACCTATTTAGCGCTATACCTATCAAATTATCAAAAAACTTCTTTACTGAATTAGGAAAAACTATAACAAATTTCATTTGGAATAACAAAAGATCAAGAATATCAAGGGAAATAATGAAAAAAATGTGAAGGAAGGGGGCCTAGCAGTACCAGATATTAAACTATACTATAAAGCAGCAGTCATCAAAACAATGTGGTACTGGCTAAGAGATAGAAGGGAGGATCAGTGGAATAGACTTGGGGTTAATGACATCAGCAAGACAGTGTTTGATAAACCCAAAGAGCCCAACTTTTGGGACATGAATCCACTATTTGACAAAATCTGCTGGGAAAGTTGGAAAACAATATGGGAGAGATTAGGTTTAGATCAACATCTCACACCCTACACCAAGATAAATTCAGAATGGGCGAATGACTTGAATATAAAGAGGGAAACTATAAATAAGTTAAGTGAACACAAAATAGTATACCTGTCAGATCTCTGGGAAAGGAAAGATTTTAAAACCAAGCAAGAGCTAGAGAAAATTACAAAATGTAAATTAAATGGTTTTGATTATATTAAGCTAAAAAGCTTTTGTACAAACAAAAACAATGTAGTCAAAATCAGAAGGGAAACAACAAATTGGGAAAAAATCTTTATAACAAAAAACTCTGACAGGTCTAATTACTCAAATATACAAGGAGTTAAATCAATTGTATAGAAAATCAAGCCATTCCCCAATTGATAAATGGGTAAGAGACATGAATAGGCAATTTTCAGGTAAAAAAATCAAAAGTATCAATAAGCACCTGAGAAAGTGTTCTAAATCTCTAATAATTAGAGAAATGCAAATCAAAACAACTCTGAGGTATCACCTCACACCTAGCAGATTGGCTAAAATGAAAGAAGGGAAGAGTAATGAATGTTGGAGGGGATGTGACAAAATTGGGACATTAATGCATTGCTCGTGGAGTTGTGAAATGATCCAACCATTCTGGCTGGCAATTTGGAATTATGCTAAAAGGGCTATGAAAGAATGCCTTCCCTTTGATCCAGCCATACCATTGTTGGGTTTGTACCCCAAAGAGATCATAGATAAACATACTTGTAGGAAAACATTTATAGCTGTGCTTTTTGTGGTGGCAAAGAACTGGAAAAGGAGAGAATGTCCTTCGGTTGGGGAATGGCTGAACAAACTGTGGTATATGCGGGTGATGGAATACTATTGTGCTAAAAGGAATATTAAACTAGAGGAGTTCTAGATGAACTGGAAAGACCTCCAGGAAGTGATGCAGAGTGAAAGGAGCAAAGCCAGAAGAACACTGTACACAGAGACTGATACACTGTGGTAAAATCAAATGTAATGGACTTCTGTACCAGCAGAAAGCAATGACACGGGACAGCTCTGAGGGATTTATGGTAAAGAACGCTACCCACATTCAGAGGAAGGACTGCAGGAGAGGAAACATATAAGAAAAACAAATGCTTGAACACATGGGCTGAGGAGTACGTGATTGGGGATGTGGACTCGAAATTACCACACTGATGTAACTAACAACAGTTTGGAAATAGGTCTTGAACAAGGACACATGATAAAACCAATGGAAATGTGCATTGGCCATTGGTGGGGGGCGTGGGGGGGGGAAGGGGAAAGTAGGAGCATGAATCTTGTAACCATGTTAAAATGAATATTAATAAATAATTAAAAAATTAAAAATAAAATAAACAATCAAAAAAAAAGAAATAGTGTATTTATGGAATAGATAACGTACACAAACACAAAATAATAAATGAGGATACTAAACTAGTGTTTGCTAAACCTAAAGATCCAAGCTTTAGGGGGAAAAAAAAACTTGAAAATAGTACGGCATATGTTAAGCATAGAACAAGATCTCATATCATATATTAAGTTAAAGTCAAAATGGGTATATTATTTAAGAATAAAATGATACAATAAATAAATTAGGGCAACTTGTAATAATTAACCTATCAAATTTATGCATGAAGGAAGAATTTAAGACCAAATAATTAAAAGAGAATATTATAAGTTATAAAATGACTAATTTTGCTTGCATTCAATTAAAAATGTTTTGCACCAATAAAACAAATGCAAACAAGATAAGTGGAACAAAAAAACTGGGGAAAATATATCATGTCTATAAAAAGTGTTTTATTTCTTAAACATATGCAGAACAGACCCAGATTTATAAGAATAAAAGTCATTCTTCAATTGATCAATTGGCAAAGGTTATTAACAGGCAATTTTCTTTTGAAGAAATTAAGAATACCTGTAGTCATATGAAAAAATATTCCAAATCACTATTGATTAGAGAAATCCAAATTAAAACAAAGGCAAGCATAGGCAGAAGCAGTGTGATAAAATGACAAACCTGCCTAAACTAATCTGCTTATTCAATGACATCACAATTTAGTTAAAAACAACAAAAAATTTTATTGAGCTAGAAAAAAATAACAAAATTCACTTGAAAAAACAAAAGGAAGTTATGAAAAAATGTTAAGGAAGCAGGTTTATCAGTACCAGTTTTTGAACTATATGATAAAGCAGTAATTATCAAAATTATTTGGTTTTGGCTAAGAAACAAATGCTTATCAGTAGAACAGAATAGACATACAAGGAACTGTTTTAAAAGATTATAATAATCTTTGTTTTTTAAAGTTAAAGATCAAAGTTTTTAAAATAAGAATTCACTATTTGGTAAAAATTATTGAGAAAACAGAGAAGCAGATTGGCCAGAAACTAGATTTAGATCAATATCTTTTACCATTTACCAAGATGAGAACAAAATGGATACATGATCTAAGTATAAAGGAAGTTATAGTAAATAAATCAGAAGAATAGGGAACACATTATCTACTAAATTTATAGATATGAGAAGAATTTTTGAAGAAATAAGAGCTAAAAACAAGAAATTTAAATGGGTACTTTTGAATATACTAAATTGAAAGTTTTTTTTGAAATACAGCTAATGTAGCCAAGAGCAGAAGAAAAATTATAAATTGGGGGAAATTGTAGACAGTTTCTTGAATAAAGGTCTCATATTTAAAATACATAGTGAACTTATAATGGCATATAAGATAAGCCATTCATCAATTGATAAATTAAAAAGATATGAACTGATATTTTGGGGTAAATAAATGAAAACTGTATTTAACTATATGAAAAAATGCTTTAAAAATTATTGAATAAAGAAAGAGAAATCAAAACAAATGTGAGATAATCTCTTACACATATTAGATGGTCTAAAATAATGAAAAGGCAGAAAGACAAATCTTGGCATGGATGTAGAAAAGTAGGGACCATGATACATTGTTTGTAGAACTGTGAGCTAATTCAACCATAGAGAGCAATGAAATTATACTCAAATAGTTATAAAACTGTGCATACCTTTGAGCCTATAATAACACTATTTGGTTTATTTCTTAAGGTGATCAAGGAAAAAAAGAAACTATGTTCTAAAATATTTATGTAGTTCTTTTTGAGGTAGCAAAGAACTGGAAATTGAAGGAATGTCCATCAATTGGAGAATGGCTGAATAAGATGTGATGTGTGATTGTGCCAGAATACAATTTTGCCAAAAGAAACGACAAACAATATCTCATCCACATCCACACACACACACACACACACGCATACAAATAAACCTGAAAAGACTTACGTGAACAACCAGGAGAATATTTTACATAGTAGCATCAATAATGTATAATGATCAACTGTGAATGACAAGTGTTATCAAGAAGGAAAGAATTCCAGACAACTCCAGGGGTTTCATGTTGAAAAACATTCCACTGCCACAGAAGATACAAAGTCCAAATGAAGATTGAAATATACCATTCTTCACTTTATTTTCTCACTGAATTTCTCTCTACTATAAGCAATATGTCTTGTTTCACAATATAACATACAGAGAAATATGTATTATATGACAACATATGTACAGCCAATACCATATTAACTGCCTTCTTGGGGAAAGGGAAGGTGTGGGAGGGAGGGAGAAAATGAGGATTGCAAAATGCCAGAAATTAATATTTAAAATTATGTTGAAATACAATCAGAAAAAATGAAAAATAAAATTTAAAGCTCAACATTTCTCAATAACGTCAGACCTATCATTAATGGACTAAATGATAGTGAAAGGTAAAGCACGTAGAGTGGGAAATAATGGATTCATTAATCAAGCAACTAGAAAACTGGGCATTTAAGTTCTTGACTTTATAATTGCAGTAGTGAATTGTGTAGTGAATTGTGTAATGTTGAGCAAACATTTTAACTTTTACAGTTTTCAGTGACTTCATATGCATAACGTGCCAATATATCCAGAACTCCTCTCACATACTTTCATAGAATGGAAGCTAACAATTCTTTGGTATATAATACAGGTTGAAAGATGTGATTTTGGCCACTCAGAAGGTTAGTAAAAAGAGACAGTATTTTGTTTCTTTCAGGCTCAGAGGGCAAGATGGCTACCCTCAGCCCTAGAGCTCTCACAAATGCAATCTGACTTATATATAATTATCAACAAAAGGTTTAATGGAGTAAAATAACAAGGACTGGATATAAGGTAGGAGGGCTAAGAAGATCCCTAAGTTAAAAGATCTATATTTAATCCACCAACTAAGAGGCCTGCAAAAGACCTGCCTTCTGTGTCTTCAAATCTATCTACAGAAACTTCCTGACTGTCCTATAATCCCAAAATCCCTGTCCTAGCTTCCTAAATCTATAGCGTCTCCAAAACAGTTTTTCAGTAAAGGTTAAGAGATCAAGTTGACTGGATCAGGTTTGGTGACCAGACGGTATGGTCATGGGGCTACAAGCTAATGTCTATAGAGGATATGGAGTAACCAGGTCAGTTCAGGTTCAAGCTCGGTTTCTTTCTTCAGAGTCTCACAGGTAGAATTAAAATAGATCAGAAACAGGCTGGAATAACTCAGGAATGGATCGGGACCAAAAGCAGGATCACAAATTCAACAAAAAGCAGGATCAAGGGGCAGCTGGGTAGCTCAGTGGATTGAGAGCCAGGCCTAGAGACGGGAGGTCCTAGGTTCAAATCCGGCCTCAGACACTTCCCAGCTGTGTGACCCTGGGAAAATCACTTGACCCCCCATTGCCTACCCTTACGACTCTTCCACCTATAAGTCAATACACAGAAGTTAAGGGTTTAAAAGAAAAAAAAAGCAAAAAAAGCAAAAAAAAGCAGGATCAGAGGGAAAAAAAATATTCAAGAAGCTGGGACCTTCTCTCATTGCTCCCACCTCCTTCCACTTCTCTCCCAGGGCTGGTAGTTAACTCCCAGAACTCCTCTCAGAGTTCCGAGTCCAGCAGCCAGCTTCAGCTTCAAGCCTTCCCTCAATTCTGTTCCCAGATTCTCTTAGACCTTGCATTCCAGCCAAAAGCATTTGCTTTTGCATATCCAACTCTTTTCACCTTACCTTGTCTCATACTCCCTTTTCAAATGATGCTCCAGGAGGGGGATTCACCTCCCCTGATGACTGAGAAATCTGCATGATCTAGTGGCTATAGAGTGAAGCTGGTGTCAAAAAGACCTGTGGTCAAATCTTGCTAGAGGAACTTAAATTAATTTAACTTAATCTTGAAAAAAACGTGATTTTTCTCAGTTTCAGTATCTTACTCAACAAAATACAGGATATAATTAAAACCTGCCTTATAGGTTTGTTGCAAGAATAAAAAGAAATGCATATGGAAAGTACTTTTCAAACCTTGAAGTACTATATTAATTTGCCTTCTTGCATAAGTATTATTGTTGTTTTTATTGTTTTGGTTGATAAAGGCACAGTATAGGTCAGTCTTAATATCACTCACCTGTGGAAACTTGTAGAGGTCCAGCAGAGTCCCCATCTGGATAGAGAGAGCTGATGTGAGCCCTCTAATAACAGCCACAGACCTTTCCCAGTCCTTGCAGATGTAGTTAGGGATGAGCTGGTTCTGCCCAGGCAGCCACTTCAGGGAGCTCTCCAAGGTTCTCTCATCACTGTGGTAGGTGTTGTAGAGGTAGAATCCCAGGGAAATGTTGGGCAACAGATGGGGATCTCTGTTAATCTCCTCTACAGCAAACAGTAGGGCCAGAGCCTGCTGGTAATTTTTGTGGAGCCACCTGTGGGAATGAGTGCATAGACCAACATTTTAAAAACCTACAAAATAATACATCTGAATGATTATTCCTAGTCCTACTTTGTCTACTATTTTCAAAATAGCTGGGTAATGTTCCTTTAGGATTTTCTAAACAGGGATTGTAAGCTTTTTGTTGTTTTGCTTTGGTCATGACTTTCAAGTTGCCCAATGTTACTTAATTTTTTTGAATGCCTTCTTTTGTAGTAAAATATTTTTGCTATGAGATACCTTGTGTTTTCTTCTGTATTTTCAGACTTGATTTTAACACTCATTTTTGTCTTATAGAATTATGAACTTATGGGAGAGCCAATGAACTTCTTATGGAGCTTCTCTTTGATCCAGTTCAATTTTCAGAGAATTTGTTAGGTGGGTCAGTTAAACTTATATACCTCTTAAGACCAGCTGTTAAATTCCCTTTATAAATATGAAAAATAATAAAGGCTGCTATAATAATAATTATTAGTATTTTAATTAAAGCCATGCTGATAGATAGTCATTAGACCATGCGCTTGTAAGAATTCAAAACTTGCTGCCTCCATTTTGTCTCTTGTCTCCTCCTCCGAGTCTGCTAGCCAAGAGAGAGAGCTCCCTCCTAACCCAGGAGATTATAAACAATTATCAATAATATGGAAATAGGTCTTGATCAATGGTACATGTAAAACCTAGAAGAATTGTGTCAGCTAAGGGAGAGGGAGGTTTTGGGAGAGGGGAAAGAACATGAATCATGTAACCATGGGAAAATATTCTAAATAAAAAATAATTTAAAAAACTGAGCCTACTCTGAACTGAACTTTGTGAGTATGCGCCCTTTGGATGGTAACTGAAAGGTGAATGTAGGAAGATTTTCTCTGTTTCCCTTTGAAAGTCAATCAAACATAAAGGAAACAGACAAGATGACGAACATTTTAGAGATGAGAAGAGGAGGAGGGCACTCATTATCTCATGCTGTATGGGCCTGCCCTTCTGCTCTGTCTAAAAGGACCTCCTTTAAATCATCACAGTGAAAATAATAATAGACATATAGAAAGGCACTTACTGATAAGGCTTACAGGTACTGTTAGGAAGACTTTTAAATAGTTCTGCTCCTGTTACACTATTCACTTCAATTGAGAACAAGGATAAAAAGATCCCAATCATCAGGTCCCCATCTTGGGAAATAATGGGGTTATTCTGGTGGAAGCAAGGGACCTTCACTGTTCTGTGCCCAGATCCTGGAAGCTGAAGCAGCAGAGAGAAGAGTAAGTAAATAAGTAATTGAGAAATGCTTTTCTGAATGAGAGGTAGCATCTCCCTGAAAAATGGGCAAAGTTTTAAGCTTGGGGAAACCAAGGAACTACTCAGTCTAGATCAAAATCTATTGCCTCAGTCATAGATGATGAGGAACTTCTACCATCAGAAATGTCTTGTTCCTCTGTATATGCCAAAATTCGGTCTGCCTGTCACACCTAAAGAAACACAATAGAAAATTAGTCAGGCCCATGTTCAAAACAAGGACAATGGTGCAAGAACACTGGATGCTTTTATAGTTTCACCAAGCACCCTTATTTTTCTTTCCTGATGGCAATCTCTCTTCCTTAGTCTCCAGAGGTCTTGGTCCATGAAGAATTCTGGGGACCAGACTGCCTGGGGCATCTACACCTGAGTCTCTCTATCCAAGAAGGAAAAAAACAACAACAAACCAAAGTCATGTGTTGGATTCTTTATCTCTTGTTCCCACTAAAGGTAACAGTATAGAAGGACATTCTTAGGAAAGTAATTTCTGAGTCTTAGGTTCAGAAAATCATTTTTTATGACTAAATCTCATACTAATTTTTTTATGGGTGACCAGATTCTTAAAAACAAAACTGTTGAGTCATGGTAATTTCTCTGATTAACTTACAAGACTGCTAGTTCTGATGTCTCCCAAATTCCCTGCATCAGGTTCAATGTAAGCCTCAAACTTGTGACTCAGTGTGATCTATTATAAAGAATTATTATTGTATGTACAATATTCACAAATCCTTTCTTTTTCTACTCATCCCCTCTCATCTTAGACAGGACTATAGAATCATAGTCTCAGAAATAAAAGAGCTCTTAGAAATTTTTTATTCCAATACATTTATGGCAAAATTCCCCTTTCCAATAACACACATTACAGACAGAGATTCATATACCTTTCCCAAGTGTAGTTATATTGACATACTTACATCACACATGATAAAAATGCAAATAACATAGACACTTGTGCAATTATATCAGTGATTCCTGACTGCGGCTTTTCTTCTTCATGCATATGACTGTATCCCATATGATTTTATGGGATGGAAGTCTTTTTTACTGCCTAAAGGAGAAAAGATATTATAGATGGCTAGTTAGGTAGTAGGTTAAGTAAATTAGATGGATGGATGGATGGAGAGAGAGAGATGGGTAGATAGATAGATAGATAGATAGGTAGGTAGGTAGATAGATAGATAGATAATCATTCTGTCTGAATGTTCTGAGGTGCCTTTTCTGTCTTAGCCTCTAAGACAAGAGAAAATCTTTACTTGTCTCTAACTTTGGTTTTCTATCCCTGTGACTTGTATAGAGTAGGAATCAGATTAGGGGATTATATTCCCATTTTGTCAGACTTCTGCCTCTCTTCTTCTTTGGCCTGGCAACTTCCTTTAGTCATGCCAGATGGTGACTAACTGCAATGTTGTGGCACCTGACCTACATGCTTGTAGGATATAAGCTACCTCCACTAGACATTGAACATATATCTGGGACATGATATAATTTATTTCTATCCTCTTGTTTTAGGGGAAGATGATTCACATATTATTTGGTAACTTATTTGACGCATTCTTAAATAAGTAACCTAGCCATACATCCTTTACCAAGTCTATTGTTGTTGTAAAAGGATATCCTCATGTTGGAACAATATTTTGTGTTACCATCAGGTCATGTATGTGCTTGTATGTAGAATTAGATCCTGGTCAGTATCTCCCATTCAAGAGGGGGAATTGTGAAGTTGTCCTAAAGGACCATAGACCAAGATCTTTTTTAAGTAATTTTAGGGCAAGATATCACCAATATCCTGAATGAGGAAAGCAGATGTCCTGGAGAAGATGTTGTAAGGACCATCATGATTCCAGATGGATTAAATAGATGACAACAGTAGAGGATGTCCCTAGAAATCAGTAACTACATGATGAGACACTGAGTAAGCCTCTGGATATTATGAACTGAACTGTTGGGGATTGGCCCCTCCATCTACTTGTTATTCCAATGTGCCATTACCTTATTCTGACTGTAAAACACATGACAAATAAAGAAGAATTCCCCCTAATAGCTCCTTCAATGAGTCTATCAATTATTTTTAATATGTTAAGATACATTCAAATCTAAATACACATTCCATGAAATGTATAATAAATTTGGGTCTTTATGAACCCTGTGAGACAACCTGAAATGTATAGATATAATATATGGAATGATTTATTAGGGAGGCTAACATGTCTCCCCAAAAATCAGATGGTGTATTGTGGGAATTTAAAATAAATCAGTACTCTTCCTCCCTTTCTAAAAGGAAAGTTTTTGAAAATCCATTTCAGTTTTACACACAGCCTTTAGAAAGTGGGAAATGCTAATGCAGCAGAAAGGGTGCCTTAGAAAATGAAAAAATGACTTTGAATCATTATGGTGAATATGTGCAGATAGATACTCAGTACTTAGGACTGCAGAGAGAGTTGTCTTCCTCAATCTTTCTTTTCAACAAATAGACTGAGGACTTTAGTTCTTAATTTAAATGAACAAAGTCATTAATTACTTTTTATTTATCAATAAAGTTTTCGTTTATTTCTTTTAATGTACAAAAACATTGATTTATGAGGACTCTAAAATAGATTTATTTTTTTATAATTATTTTCCCTGAAAGGACTTTCAATGCCATGTTAATAATCTGAAAAAAGCCAAGAATATGTGCCACAAAGTTAAGTTTTCAATTTTATCCTTCACTGACAGTATCCTCTGCCTCAGAAAATATTGATTCATTTTCTTTTGCCTTATGATATCTCTTTAGATAAGGAAGTGATTTTTCATTCAATTATTAATATCTTCCCATTAAGTATATGGTCTAATATTCTTTAGCCAAATTTTCTTCTAACTGAAATCTCTGGCAATTATAGCCATTTTCCTTCATTTCTCCTGTCATTCATGCTCTGATTTCATTTTTCATATTTCACTGAGAGTTAGGGGTTTGGTTCTCTATCTTTCCCTCACACTGGGAAATTTGAATGTTTTTTTCTACTCTTCTATGGAATTTGGATCTCAGAGGCCCTGGGAGAAGGGAAACTGTAGGGTATGGAGTTAAGTTTCATTGAAAAGACAGACACATGTCCTGTCCGCAATACCATTACTAGATTCTTATCCTAAAAATATATAAAATGGAAAGGAACCTGTTTGTACAAAAAAATGTTTATAGCAGCTTATTTTGGAAATTCACAGAATGTTAATCATTTGAGGAATACCTGAACAAGATGTGGTATATGATTGTACTGAAATGCTATTTTTCTATGAGTAATAGTGATGAGGATGATTTCATTAAAAGCTCAAAACACTTACATAAAATGGACGCACAATAAAAGGATTAGAACCAGGACAACATTATACACAATAACAGAATATTGCAAAATGATTTGTGAATATCTTATCAATTCTTAGCAATAAAATAAAATGATCCAAGATAATTCCAGGGACTCATGCACAGAAGTATGACTTTTCTGCAAAGCAAGGATTGATGGAGTCTGAATCATATTTAAGCATACTATTTCTCACTTTATTTTTTCATGTTTTATTTTATTTCTGTTTTCTTTTACAACTAGACTATTATGAAGATGTTTTTCATGATTACACATAGACAAGCTATATCAATTTGCTTAACATCTCAGAGAGAACAAATAGAGAAAAGAGGAGAATTTGGAATACAAAATTTTAAAAATGTTAAAAATTGGCTTTACCTTTAACTGGGAAAAATAAAATGTTTAAAAGATAAAATGTAAATTATTTACTGCCATGGACTGTATTGCTTTTTTTAAAAACTGTTTTGTTTTCTCTACACTTATTACAATACCTTTCACATAATTTATACTTAATAATTTTTCATTTCATTCATTCATCATATGGCAAAATATCCCAAGAAGAAATATCAACATCCTACAAAAAATTCAATTGCAATTGTGATTTGTGTGTGGGAAACAAGAAATACAAAAGATGAAAACAGAAATACCAATTCATGCATATTAAGTGAAGAGCACTACAGAGAGTACAATCAATATAATAATATATCAGAAAGAAGTTGGAAAGGGATTTATGGAGATTTATATAAACATGGCAATGAGGAATTTTCCCCAATCCTATACTGTAGTTATAAAAAGGCAACACATTTGGCTAAATAGTTTATGCAAAAAATATATATTGGTATGAATAATTTCTTAATAGATTTTAAATATTAATTGGATATTTAGGTCATTAGATGAAAGCAGATGACCTATTAAAGAAAGCAATGCCTTGATAATGAGTGAAAAAAATAAATCATACCCTTGTGGAGCTATAGATGATATGTCAAAGTTCCAGGAGTTCATCCATTTATGTTGTGGTTGAGTCCAGTGGTGAAAGAAACATCAGGGTAAATAAAAATATCAGGGTGATAGATAAGAGTGCTGGTCAGAGGGAATCGGTTGCCCTAAATGTCTATTCAAAGTCTATCACGTTGGGGAGCTAATTCAGGCTCCTACCCAAAGCTTCTCCTTCCCTTCCCACTATATCTCTATTTCTATTAGCTATAATTATAATTCTGTTGAATAGGATCTCTCTGTAAGGTGAAGGATAGGATGAGGGGTTTGGGAGATCTGCTTCCAGATTGAGTCCAGAAATTCCCATTGTATAAGATGATATTGTCTTGGTTGAGGGAATATGTCTGCTTACAGAGAATAGGATATCTGGATTCAATCCCAGTTGGGGAAATCCAGAGGTTTGCCTTCAGTTTGCTCAGAGCTTTCTTGCTGCTTCCACCCTCCTTCAGCTCCCAAACCAAAGACCTGGTTTCTCAGGAATCATTCCCAGAATTCCCTGCTATCCTCACCTGCCATTCTTGTCTCATGCTCCTCTTGTGCAACATTCTATCCCCCCAAAATTCTTTTCCTTACCCTTTATTCTTACAAGCACAAGACTGAGAGTCTTTACTTAGCAAGAATCAGTCTAATCCCATATAACTCTATGGACTCCTCTTTATGCTTCATCTAGATAAGACTATTTCAGACTTTTAGGAAATTAAGTAGAGAATTTCTTTTTCTTTGTTTTCTCCTCATCACTGGGAATATTTTCCCCATAAAATACACAGTATATGCTACCTTCTCAAAAACTCTTCAAAAATGTTCTTACCAGATCAATTCTGACTCATGTGAGTAGGAGGAATTTCAGATCACCTTCTTTATTTCACCTCCACAGAACCTCCCATCTCTCTCAGAGAGCACTTCCCATCTCCCTTTTCCATAGGGGAAAGCATTTCAGAGTAAGACAGTTCTCCAGGTTTTACTCTTCACAATATGATTCTCACTTTAGACGCAAAATGTTTTTGTCAATATTCCACTGGGTTCTGAGTGACTGATCTCCAGTGCTGGCTCTGACACCCTTCAAGATTAGGAGTTTGGGTAAATCCCTTGTGTGCTTCAGTTTCCTCCAGTAAGTGCATGAGGGTTGTACTAGTTGAATTCTGAAAGTTCAGCTCTAAATATTGTGTCTTTTGCTGTTTTGCGGGTCATTAACTTTCAAAGATGTGACTGTGGACTTCACCCAGGAAGAGTGGTACCTATTGGACCACTCTCAGAAGGAGCTGTACCTGGAGGTCATGCTGGAGAATGTGCAGAATCTACTCTCTGTAGGTAAGGGCCATTTCCACTGCTAACTCTGAATCTGCCATTAAGGGAATGTCTTTATTCCAAGCCAGATGAATAGGATTTTGTAGCAAAATAAAAATCTAACCATAGAAAATATCTGAGGAGACAAAGAAGAGCAAGGCCCATGCTCAGTTGGGGACTGGGATATAAAAGCCTCAACCTGCAAAACGTCAATTAATAATGGTAATTTGTCTCAGGTGCTATAAGAGCTCAAAAAGGAATTAAAAAAATTAAATGAGTGAAGTGGGAGAAAAATGGAGAAAACAAATGAAAGTATTGTAAAAAGAAAATAAGAGCTGAAAAAGCAAAATTGATCAAATGGCAAAAGAAGCATAAAAATGCAATAAAGGAGTTTCATAAAAAGTAGTGATGACTGACTGGGAAAAAAAGAGTAAAAGAAATCCAATGTAGAAAAGAATTCCGAGAAAAGTAAAATGGACGAAATGGAAAAGGAGGATCAAAAAGTCATGGAAGAAAATTCTTTTAAAATTAGAACTGGGCATATAGAAGCTAATGACTTCATGAAGTATCAAGAAACAATAAAACAAAATCAAAAGCATTTTAAGTTTTTATTTATTTATTTTTAAACCCTTGTACTTTGGTGTATTGTCTCATAGGTGGAAGATTGGTAAGGATGGGCAATGGGGGTCAAGTGACTTGCCCAGGGTCACACAGCTGGGAAGTGGCTGAGGTCGGGTTTGAACCTAGGACCTCTTGTCTCTAGGCCTGACTCTCACTCCACTGAGCTACCCAGCTGCCCCAAAAGCATTTTAAAAAGAAGAAAATATGAAATATCTGACTGAAAAACACATGACCTGGAAAATAGATCCAGAAAAGACAATCTAAGATTTATTGGACTACCTCAACCCCAAAGAGCCTAGATTCTATGAAATAATGAAAGAAAACTACCTTAATATTCTGGGGTCATAGGTTAAAAGAGAAATGGAAAGAATCCACAGATTGCCTCTTGCAAGGAATCCGCAAATGACAACTCCCAGGAATATTATAGCCCAATTTAAGAACTTCCATGCTAAGGAGAAAGTACTGCACTGAGCCAGTAAGAAACAATTCAGGGGGCAGCTGGGTAGCTCAGTGGATTGAGAGCTGGGCCTAGAGATGGGAGGTCCTGGGTTCAAATCTGGCCTCAGACACTTCCAATCTGTGTGACCCTGGGCAAGTCTCTTAACCCCCATTGCCTAGCCCTTACCACTCTTCTGCCTTTGGAGCCAATACACAGTATTGACTCCAAGATGGAAGGTAAGGGTTAAAAAAAGAAACAATTCAGATATTGTGGAGCCCCAGTTTTAATTATATGAGTTCCAGGAATTTCTATATCAAAGCATCAAAATGCTCAGAATATGTTATATGCAAATTTATAAATTAATATTTTAGACATTTAGTGTAAGATAGCAGCCAGGCTTGTCAGGCAAGGGTAGAATGTTCCAATCATGGAACAGTGAGGAGGAAGGAAGTCTTTCCTGAGTGACTTTGGTATGGCTGAGGCAGTTAGATGCTGGTTTTAACTGTCTCCAGTGAAGAGCCCAGGAAAGTGGATTTGTCTCTTACAAGAAGTCATCTATCCTGTGAGGAAGTTCAGGTTTTAGCACTGATCTCAGCTCTGAAGGGTGGACCTTCAGGCTGGTTCAGCTCCCTGTATTCATCTATTTGTGGATTTATTTGCTGTGGACCTGTGTTCCTGTAAAACCTTAGATCATTGCCGGAGTGAAGAAGACTCAGTAGTGAGACATTCAAATTCCTTCTACCCTACCAAGCTTGACCTGACAGCCTGTTTTAAGTGACAGAGTAGAGTGTCCCATTTTTCCAGTCCCTGGAGTTTGTTCATAGATTCTTATTTTGGTGTGATCTATCCCTTCTTTGTAGACTCATTATTAAAGTTTTCATAACTTACAGACTACTTTCCTTCTCCGCAACCATTCAAGGACCCACTAACTGAGTTGTTTGTTCCCTGGCTTAGTTAAGAATGACAGTTGGGTTTAACTGCCATCCCTAACTCTGACACCATTCACTCCCACCTGTGTCCTGTGTTTGTGGGAGTGGGTGTGATTCCCATTGGGGTTTTGTGTTAGGCATTGATCCCACTTCACCCACCACTAACCCCAGTGTGTTGATTTACCCACTACATTTGGCACCCTCAGTGGTCTGGTTGAGGAGGAAAGAGGAAGTTACCTCTTGGGTGATTAGAGCACACTGGAAACAGCTTGGAGGTCAAAATTCTATTTGAGCTCCTCAGTGGTTGGCTGAGAGCTGAAAGTTCTAAACCTATCATGACAGACTTCTCCCTTCCCTGGGTCATTGATTATCTTGTTATGCAAAAACAGGGGTGTGGTGGGCTAGGTGGAAACTTGGGTTATAAGCTTATGGTCAAAATACCTGTAAAGAACATTTCATACCATCCTAAACTTCATTTTTTATTTTAGCTAGTTTATAAATCTTATAAAGCAAAGTATATTATTTGACTATTAACTTAAGACTAATGATTATATTATTAAAATAATCATAAAGAATAATATTATTATAATCACAAAAGAGGTAGGGTGTTTCACACTCACAGTACCCATATATGTGTAAGTGATAAGTCATATGTTTTTCTTCTGCATTTCTACTCCCACAGTTCTTTCCCTCAGCATGGATAGAATTTTTTCTCATAAGTTCCTCAGGATTGTCCTGTATCATTGCATTGCTACTAGTAGCAAAGTACATTACATTGGATTGTTCCACATAGTTTCACTTTCGGTATTCAAAATTCTCTTGGTTCTGCTCATTTCACTCTAGTGAAATGATTTAGTTTCTAGAGGTTCTTGCAGTTAATATAGAAATCTTCCAATTCATCATTCCTTGCAGCACCAAAGTATTTCATCACCATCATATACTACAATTTGTGCAGTCATTCCTCAATCAAGGGACACCCCATCATTTTCCAATTTCTTGCCACCACAAAAAGTAGGGATATGAATATTTTTATACAGCCCGTTTTTTATTATCTCTTTGGAATATAAACCCAGTGGCGGTATTCCTGGCTCAAAGGGCATGCATTCTTTTAAAGTCCGTTGGGCATAATTCCAAATTGAATGACATGATATCTTTGCATGCATAGAGAGAAGAAGTAAATTTATATTCTATTTTGAAAATTATTTTATAAGAGTTAAAAAGAGTGAAGTTGTTTTTCTGATTAGCATAAAAAATTGAACAAGAATAACCATGGGATAGTGCATCGAAAATGATGAGAACAAAAAATCTGGAAGGTTACCTGAGATTCACAAAATTATAGCAATAATGGATGAATGGCTTTTTAGGAAAGATAGAAAGGGCAGTGGAGAAAGACTGTCCAATATGGAGGACAAAGCCTGCTCAGGCACAAAATTTGAGTTGTAGTTTACCTGCAAGGAAGTTGGTCAGGTCATTCCTCCATTCTTTACTCATAATATTAGTTGTGAAGTATGAGGAGAATTTTGGGCCTGCCTATGTCACAGGTCCTTTAGGTGATTTTGTTATTATATGTGAAAGTACTTCTAAAGTCATCCATCTTGTATATATGACCAAATAGTGTATCCAAGACTGGTTCTGCTTGTTTAAGTTTGGAAACTCCTTTTTTCCTGGGAAAATAGAATGAAAATCAGTTTACTTTCTGCCATAAGAGGAAAGAATTTATTTTCATTATATGTGTTTATGTGTCCTCCTAATTTCTGCCTTTATATCATCATTTGTTTTCTTTAGAGGCAGAGACTAATTTTGAAGTGAAGGAGATGTCTACAAAGCTGAGGTTTTTTCTGGAGGGATCTGGCCCCCAAAAATGCATGAATGAAGGTACCCGTGACTTCATTTTGAGAGAAATCTGTGACTGATATCAAGGTAAATAAAAATCTAAACAGTGGCTGTGAATTTGATGAAACTGTAGAGAAATTCAGCCAATGATCAGTCCTAAATCAGTACATGAAATTGACTTCAGGAAATGACTGTTGTCAGGATAGTGAATACAGAAAATGCTTTCCTGAAGAAGTAGGGTTTGTTCAGTGGAATGAGAAACCTCCTGAAAAGCTCATATATCAAGGTAACCAAGGAGGAATGGCCTTTGGCTGCAATTTAGACATCATTAGACTTCCAAAAAGTAAACGTGTAGACATGATTTCTGTGAATAATTATAAATATGAAAAATGATAAAGGCTGCTATAATAATATATATTAGTATTTTAATTAAAGCCATGCTGATAGATAAAGATTTTAGACCATGCGCTTGTAAGCATTCAAACTTGCCGCCTCCATTTTGTTACCTCTTGTCTCTCCCCGAGCCTGCTAGCCAAGAGAGTCACTCCCTCCTAACCCAGGAGATTTAAACTCTTCTCTGCGTGGAGATTTAGGCATCCCCACGCCCAAAGAACCGGAAATGGAAACCCGTTGAACCACGGGAAATGTAGTTTGATACATTTCCCAAATTTCACTTTTACAATTCCCCGTGAGGTCCGGCAAAAAAAAAAGGTTAGTCCTTTTTTCTTCGCTGGACCTGTAAAAATAGACAACTTCTAAAATTTAGGAATTTGGGGGGTAAAAGAAATAGATGAACAAATGGTTAAAATTAGCCGCATTGACAAAAAACCAATTTGGGGGCAGTCCCCTATTGGTATAACAGTGTACAATTAAAACAATATATACAATTCAATTTCAACTCCCCATAGTTCAATCAACTGCACCCCAAAGTTCAAA
>NC_058130.1:786428111-786445563 GCF_016433145.1 Gracilinanus agilis | reverse complement strand
TGCAAGGAAGTTGGTATGGTCATTTCTCAATTCTTTACACATACCATGAGTTGTGAAGTATGATTGGAATCCTGGGCCTGCCTGTGTCATAGGTCCATTGTGAGGTTTCATTGTTATTGTATGTGAAAGTCTTTCTAAAATCATCCATCTTGCAGATATGACAAAATGGTGTACCCAAAGACTGGTTCTGCTTGTTTAAGATTAAAAACTAATTTTTGCCCAGGGAAATAGAATAAAAATCTACTTACTTTCTGCCATCAAAGCAAAGAACTCTTATTGCCCTATGTGTGTGTGTGTGTCCTTCCTCCTTCTATGTTTATTTGTTTTCTTCAGAGGCAGAGACTAATTTTGAAGTGAAGAAGATTTCTATGAAGCTGAGGCTTTTTATGGAAGGATCTGGCCCCCAAAGATACATGAATGAGGGCCCCCATGATTTCATTTTGAGAGAAATCTGTGACTCTGATATCAAAATAAATAAAAGTCCAAAGAGTGGCTGTGAATTTGATGAAACTGCAGAGAAATTCAGCCAATACCAATATTCAGTCCTAAATAGGTATATGAAATTGACCTCAAGAAATTCCTGTTGTCAGGATAGATAATACAACAAATGCTTTCCTGAAGAAGTAGAACTTTTTCAGTAAAATGAGAAAACTCCTGAAAAGCCATGTATCAAAGTAACCTAAGAGGAATGGCCTTTGGCGGCAGTTTAGACCTCATCAGACTTCCAAAAAGTAAATGTGTAGAGCTGTTTTCTGTGAATGATAATGGAGGGAGACCTTTCAATCAAAAGTCTGAGCTTGCTACACATCAAATAATTCATCTGGGAGAGAAACCTTATGAATATAAACACTATGGAAAGGCTTTCACACAAGGTGACAGTCTTGCTACACATCAGAACATTCACACTGGAGTGAAACCTTATGAATGTAGAAAGTGTGGAAAGGCTTTCACACAGAGGGCCTCTCTTCCAGCACATCAGAGAATCCACACTGGAAAGAAACTTTATGAATGTAAACAATGTGGTTTCATAATTAAATTAAGTCTACACAAAGGTGAGAGCAGCTTCCAATTCTGAGAGGTCATAACCCACGTGTGCTAGAGTGAGTAACCAATCAAAATTGAGACACTACCCCCTACACTTTCTATGAGAAAGAGTCTATTGTGATTGGTCATGTGAATTAGGAGGGAGGAGCAGGAAGTGACACATAAGTGACCCCTTTAAAAGAAGAGGATCTTCTGTCAGCTGGGGTCTTGGGTGGAAGACAGCATCTGGTGAGGACCTCTTCTGGTTCATGGAGGAGTGTTAGAATGCTGAGACTCTGGTGGGACCTCTGACTGCTTCCCTTTGAATTGTCACGTGGGTAAATTAGGCTGACTCTCTTTGTCTTCCCTTGGCGTTTCTGGAGGCTCTAGCCTCAAGGAGGCCTGTCTTATTGGAGGAGGCCTTGTGGCTAGAAGCCTTGTTTAATTAACCTCTGTGCCCCTCTGCTAGGCCTCTAAATTCTTACCTGGTCTGGACCTCTGACCTGGGCCAGAGTTTCTCTCTCTCAATCTCCCTACCTTCAACCTTCCTAATTGTAAATAAAAAAAAACTCCCATAAAAGTCAATTTTGACTTGAGATTATTCCTTAATTTGGGACATTTCCCCTGGCAACCACCTTTTAATATACTGAAACCATAAGACCCTTTTTTCCTCCTTACAGTGGAAAGGCTTTTACAGTGAGAGGATCTCTGCTAAACACCTGAGAATCCACACTGGAGAGAAACCTTATGAATGTAAACAGTGTGGAAAGACTTTCATGCAAAGGGGCCATTTTACTTCACATCAGCAAATCCACACTGGAGAGAAACCTTGTGAATGTATATACTGTGGATAGGCTTTCAAAGAGAAGGGACATCTTGTTGTACATCAGAGAATCCACACTGGAGAGAAACCTTATGAGTGTAAACACTGTGGAAAGGCTTTCACAGGGAGGGGCTCTTTTGTAGCACATCAGAGAATCCAAGTTGGAGAAAAACCTTATGAATGTAAACACTGTAGAAAAGCTTTCACACAGAGGGGTTCTCTTGTAGCACATCAGAGAATTCATACTGGAGAGAAACCTTACGAATATAAACACTGTGGAAAAGCTTTCACACAGAATAGCTCTCTTGCAGCACATCAGAGAACCCACACTGGAGAGAAACGTTGTGAATGAAAACAATATGGAAAGACTTTCAAATGAAGGAGTCATCTTGCTGCACATCAGAGAATCTACACTGGAGAGAAACCTTATTATATGGGATAAAATAATTTTGGGCCTTTTTATGTGATTATTTGGAAGCAGATTTCAGTGAAGTTAAAGGATTCCTTACTTCATAGTCTTTGTTCCTGGAGGGAAAGTCATGTACAGCAGAATTTTTTAACCTTTATCTTCCATTTTGAATCAATGCTGTGTATTGGTTCCAAGGCAGAAGAGTGGTGAGGGCTGGACAATGGGCGATCAAGTGACTCATCCAGGATCACCCAACTAGGAAGTGGCTGAGGCCAGATTTGAACCAGAACCTTTCATTTCTAGGCCTGGCTCTCCATCTACTGAGCCTCCCAGCTGGCCCCTTGCCAAAGACCAGGTAAAGTTTGCACAACCCGGCAAACAAGCCCCCCTGAAAGAGAATATTGACAGAGACCTTCTGCAGTAAAAACCGTATCTGTGACAGTACCTGGACTCAGGCAGTAAAAACCGTACCCGTGACAGTACCTGGACTCAGGCTTGGCAGGTCCAACAGTAGTAAAAACTCCCGCCAACTATAGCCGTCCCCCCTTTTTTCTCTATATAAACCTTGCCTGCACAGTCAATAAAGGGAACCTTGCCAACATCTGTATGACTCGTGTCTCTTGCGTGCGAGGTTCCCCCTCCCTTCCCCTGAGGAGCCTTAGGTGGTCGCCCCTCGTGCACCCCAGTTGTGTCCGGCAGGACCCGGACAGGTGGCGCCCAACGTGGGGCACGAGCGGAGCGACTTACCGGACAACCGAGGAGCAGCTGTCGCAGCCGCGAAAACTTAACGGGTAGAGGCAGAGCAAGAGGCCTCGAGGTAGGGTAAGTTGTCCCATCTCCATAGGCAATCATCCAACAAGAGTGCCAGACCCAGGGAAAGCGTGTGTGAGTGTGTGTGCGTGAATGAGGAAAGAGATTCCGTGTGGGTCAGTCCACGATTCGCATACATCGCCATAGAGTGCCGGGCCAGAGGGTGACTTCCTGACAGGGGATCATACCGTCCACCTGTGCCCAAGCGACGTGGTCCACCCCGTTCTGGGATGAGTGGATGGCTTCGGCCGGACCAACTTTGACTGACCCCTCGGCTCGTGAGTGAGTGTTGACCCGTTATTATCCGGTTCCATACCCTCGCGAGAGGATTGGCGAGAACGCGGGGAAGCGAAAGTAAACAGCGTGAAAGATGGGGAAGGCACTCTCGAAAGAAGCACTATTTGTCAAGGAATTAAAAGATAATCTTAGGGAGAGAGGTATTAGAGTCAAAAGGAAGGATCTTTTTGGATTCTTCTCATTTATAGAGGAACACTGCCCTTGGCTCATCCTACATGGCCCGGGCATACACCCCCTCACATGGAATAAAGTAGGGCGAGATCTTAACGATCTCCTGAGATCTGGCCAAGAAATTCCTGATGATTATTTTTCCTTCTATGGCCTGATCTGTGACATCTTGAAAGAAGCAGATACTAGCAAACAAGTTTCACACCTCCTCAGCCTGGCTGAGGACGCCATCTCCGAAAATAAAAATAAACAGGGAAACTCAGATACATCGGAAGAATAGGACCAACAAAGTAAGACGCAAAAAGAAAAGGGATATAGTCTGTCTCTTTTAGATGAACCTGTTACAAACTCCTCCCTTGAGGAGCCCCTCACCCCCTCCAAGCCCAAATCAAAGCCGCGTCTTTACCCAGTCCTGTATAAAGATTCCCCCCAGGATAGCACGCTTAATCCAGCATATCAAACAGAACTAGAAGAGGAGGCAGCTCAATATCAAAACCAGGGTCCGCTAAGGAATACACCCCCCCCTTACAAGTCCCCCCTCCCTAATCTGTCCTCATCTGCCAACCTCCAGTTACCTCCCCCAGTCCAACTTGCTCTTCCAGTTCTGCCAGGATCAGACAATCTCAAAGAAGCTACGCGGCAGCTGAGCAAACAAGTTACAGATCTTAAACAATTCCTAGATTTACAAAGGGAGGTTTATGACCTGACCAGTCAATTACAAGAATTACAGACAAATATCTTTCGACCACCATATAGCAATAATAAGCCGAGTCAACTAAAAAATAAGCCAAAACCCACCCTCGCTTTCCCCGTAGTAACTAGGCGACAGCAGGCTGCAGAACCTACTCCTGAGGAACTCCCTCTTGTGACCCCCCTTCCCCATGGCTCATCCGAATCTGAGGGGGAAGAGAAGGAGGGGGAAACAGATGAAACGAGCCATAACGAGCATTCTAGGGTTGCCGATACTTCGGGCCCCCCTCATCCTCATAGACCCATCTATAAAAAATTAAAGATCAAACACATCAAAGATCTACATTCTGCAGTAAAAAATTACGGCATTAAAGCCCCCTTTACACTCTCTATTTTAGAAGGACTTGGCGGAGAAGGACATATGCTCCCTTCTGAGTGGTCTAAAGTTATTCAGTCCGTCCTCTCTAGAGGACAATTTTTAATATGGAAGGCGGAGTTCCTTGAACGGGCAGAAAACCAGGCTAAGCTCAACGCTAAAAATGCACAAACAGCCACTTGGACGACTGACAAGATTGTCGGTCGTGATCACTTTGCATTAGAAAACCAACAAATGAAATTACCTCCTGGCTTGCTCATGCAAACGGCACATGCCGCCATGGCTGCATGGCGGGCAGTCCCTGCCACGGGCTCTATTACAGCCCCTCTCTCAAAAATTCTTCAGGGACCTAATGAGCCCTACGCGCAGTTTGTTGCAAAGCTCCTTGAAACTGCTGAGAGAGTCTTAGGTCAGGACGGATCAGATAACCCAGTAGTAAGGCATCTAGCGATTGAAAATGCTAACTCCGCCTGCAAAACAGCCTTAAGAGGAAAGGCTAGAGATTTGGATCTAAATGGGATGATCCGCTTGTGCAGTGATATTGACGCTTATGAACATAAGCTGAACAAGTCCATTTCCTTAGCTATAGGGGCAGCCATTCAGGCCTCTCGTCCCAAGACCCCCAGAAACTGTTTTAGGTGTGGGCAACCTGGCCATTTCGCCCGCGAATGTCCAGCAAACCAAAACCCCAGGCAATTCTCCACACCCCAGTCAAAGCCACCAAGCATCTGTCCTAAATGTCGGAAGGGGCTACATTGGGCCCGCGACTGCCGATCTAAGCCCATCCTCATCCCGGCACAGGGAAACGGGGTGAGGGGCTCCTACGGGAGCCCCTGCCCAGTTCCTTTACTCGAGCCACAGCCGGCAGCGCAGGCCTGGACCTCTGTACCACCTCCACCAGAATATTGACCCCAGAAGAAGGCCCGGTAGTTCTCCCTACTGGTAAATTTGGACCACCACCCCCCGGTATGTTTTTTCTGGTTATTGGCAGAGCACTCACTACCTTGCAAGGCGTAGTGGTGCACCCCACCCTTGTTGACAACGACTACACAGGAGAAATTAAGCTCATAATTGAATCCCCACATGGCCCTATTACCATCCCTGCAGGCCAACGTTTAGCCCAAGCCCTTCCCCTCCCTTTGATTGGTAACTTTCCAGCTGCCACCCAGAAACGGGGCCCTTCCTCACCCAGCTCCTCCAACATTTACTGGGTTCAGCAACTCACGGAGTCCCGACCTACATTACAATTAAAAATTGAGGGCAAAACTTTTCTTGGGCTGTTAGACACAGGGGCAGACTCTACTGTTATCTCACAAGCCCATTGGCCCCGTACCTGGCCCCTTCAACCCTCCAACACCCACTTATCGGGCATAGGACAGGTCCATGACACCCTTCAAAGTTCTAAACTCCTCAACTGGCAAGATACTGAGGGCAATAGTGGCACTACCCGCCCCTATGTAGTCGCGGGACTCCCTGTTAATCTTTGGGGCAGGGATATTCTAGCTCAAATGAGGCTCCTCATGGTGAGCCCCAGTGATGCTGTCACTACCATGATGCTGAAATCTGGGTACCTCCCAGGTAAAGGCCTTGGTAAGAACAAACAAGGCATCTTACACCCAATATTCCCCCTGGCCCAAACTGACAAAAAAGGATTCGGGTCAAAAATTTTTCCTAAAGGTCACTGACCCTCCTGCAATCCAGGCCGATAAAATCACCTGGAAATCTGACTCCCCTGTCTGGATTGATCAGTGGCCTTTAACATCTGAGAAGGTTCAAGCTGCCCTCACGCTAGTGCAGGAGCAACTTTCCCTCGGACACCTTGAACCTTCCACTTCCCCATGGAATACACCTATTTTTGTTATTAAAAAGAAATTGGGGAAATGGAGACTTCTACAGGACCTACGTGAGGTCAATAAGACCATGATGCCCATGGGGGCTTTACAGCCAGGCCTTCCATCCCCGACTGCCATCCCAAAAGGATTCAGCAAAATCGTCATTGATATTAAGGATTGTTTTTTCTCAATTCCTCTTGATCCCTCTGATAGCCCTCGTTTTGCATTCTCCATTCCTATAGTCAATCACATAGGGCCTAACCCCCGATTCCAGTGGTCCGTTTTGCCCCAGGGTATGGCTAATTCTCCAACATTATGTCAGAAATTTGTTGCTCAATCTATTGACCCTGTCAGGACTCAGTATCCTTCGGCCTATATCATCCATTATATGGATGATCTCCTCATTGCTGCTTCTTCTCCTTCATTGACACAGACTATAGCCCAGGCTATTGTCAGAGCGCTCCAAGCTCGTGGTTTTAGCATTGCCCCAGAAAAAATTCAAACTCAATACCCCTTCACCTTTCTAGGATTTCGACTTGAACCCGACCGGCTGTTCTCTAACAAAGTTGAACTTAAACGCTCTTCTCTTAAGACTCTTAATGACTTTCAAAAGCTTTTAGGGGACATTAATTGGCTACGCCCCTACCTGCAACTTTCCAAAGCAGACCTCCGTCCTCTGGAGGACATTCTTAGAGGGGATGCTGACCCTTCCTCCCCTCGTTCTTTGACCCCGGCAGGTGAGATTTCCCTCAAAAAGGTAGAACAAGCCATAGCCATGCAGAATATTGGATACTTCTCCCCCAAATTGTCCCTATATCTCCTCATCTTCCCTACTGAATTCTCTCCCACCGGACTCCTATGGCAAGATCCATCCCCCCTTATCTGGATACATCTCCCTATGTGCAATCGAAAGATTCTTGCCTCCTATCCTGAGTTAATTGCCCGTATAGCTATGATAGGCATTCGGCTCTCAACACGCCATTTCGGCCGTCCCCCTGACCACGTGGTAACCCCTTACAGTAAGGAGCAGCTTGACTGGCTCAGATCACAAGATGACAATTGGGCTATACTCACTTCCACATTTCAGGGCATTTTAGATAATCATATGCCTAGTAATAAATTGCTACAGTTTCTCAATCTTACTCCTTTTATACTCACACGCCAAACCCGATCATCCCCCATCCCAGGGGCACCCACAATTTTTGTAGACGGTTCCAAGACTGGCCTTGCTGCCATAGTCATGAATAACTGCCCCCGCTCAATCAAAACTCCTTATGAGTCTGCTCAGCTGGTGGAACTTTATGCAGCTCTGACAGTTTTTCATTCTTTGCCTGATACTCCATTCAATCTTTATTCAGATAGTAGATATGTTGTTCAATCCCTGCTTCGACTCGAAATTGTTCCTGCAGTTCAGCCGACAACCACTACCTTTTCTCTTTTTTCTCAACTTCAGCAGGCCATTCGATCACGGTCCTGCCCCTTTTTCGTGGGTCACATACGCGCCCACTCCGGCCTTCCAGGCCCCTTATCCTTTGGGAACGACCTTGCGGATCGACACACTCGCTTAACTGCCCTAGCAATCACATCCACCCCCTCTACCGCCCTCTCGTCCGACCCTGTCTCCCTTGCTACAGAGGCACACAGACTTCACCACCTCAATTCTCAATCCCTTCGCCTGGCCTACAAAATTTCTAGAGAACAAGCCAGGTCCATTGTGAAAAATTGCAAGAATTGTGTCACTCTTTTGCCTGAACCGCATCTGGGAATTAACCCCCGTGGTCTTCTTCCTGGCCATTTATGGCAGATGGACATCACCCACGTCCCCTCTTTTGCTAAACTCAAATATGTCCATGTTTCTATTGACACGTTTAGCGGTTTTCTTTTTGCATCTGCACAATCTGGGGAAGCCACTAAACACGTCATCAAACACATGTTTCTTGCTATGTCTATGATGGGGAAGCCTCTTTCCATTAAAACCGACAACGGCCCTGGCTATACCAGCCAATCTTTTAAGCAATTTTGTTCCCAATTAGGCATAAAACATGTCACAGGCATACCCTACAACCCACAGGGCCAAGGCATCGTAGAACGAGCAAATCAAACCCTTAAGAATACACTTTTCAAACTCAAGGCTCAGGAGGCCGAGACCCAGGAAGGGTGGTTGAACAACCTCTTGAAAGGCTCCCCTTGGCTTTCTACCCTGATTCCAACCATAGTAACTCCCCTCCTCATATTTTTTCTAATCCTTACCTTCGGCCCTTGGGCCTTCCAACGCCTGACCAGATTTATCAAAACAAAAATCGATACTGCTCTTACTAGACACCTTATGGTTCAATACCATCGCATTGAGATAACAGACACTGAACGATATTCCACTTTGCCTGGTAATGATCGCTTACGTTTTACTGACAGGGCGGTAACCCAATGACGGGATTAGCACAGGTCCTTGACCCATGATGGTCAAGTAACTCCCCCTGTGTAGCCTAAGACAGGGGCCGTCGCTGTATATCTGATCAACCCCCAGCTAAGAAAAAAGAAAGGGGGAATTGCCAAAGACCAGGTAAAGTTTGCACAACCCGGCAAACAAGCCCCCCTGAAAGAGAATATTGACAGAGACCTTCTGCAGTAAAAACCGTATCTGTGACAGTACCTGGACTCAGGCAGTAAAAACCGTACCCGTGACAGTACCTGGACTCAGGCTTGGCAGGTCCAACAGCAGTAAAAACTCCCGCCAACTATAGCCGTCCCCCCTTTTTTCTCTATATAAACCTTGCCTGCACAGTCAATAAAGGGAACCTTGCCAACATCTGTATGACTCGTGTCTCTTGCGTGCGAGGTTCCCCCTCCCTTCCCCTGAGGAGCCTTAGGTGGTCGCCCCTCGTGCACCCCAGTTGTGTCCGGCAGGACCCGGACAGCCCCTTCAGCAGAATTTTTAATGATTCAAGTTCATGGGAGAGCATGTAAGCAAGTAAGCAGCTCTATATTCTTTCACTCCTTCATTCTATATGGCTGAACTATCTGATTTAGAAGATATAAAAGTTAATCTAGTCTAAAGCTGCATCATGAAAAGGAAGCAACCAGAAATAAGGAGGGAATTTACCTCTCTATGCTTCCCTCAGACCTCATCTTGTGTATTGGGATTGGCTTGGATATCATTACTTTATAAAAACTAATGTCAAATGATTTTTGACTTGAATGATGAAGGATCTTATAAATCTATAGGGAAAGAACTGAAGTAGAAACTTGTCAACAAGAGAGGCAGATGTCCAAAAGGACAAGGATAGCTATTTTCCAATATTTGAATGGTTTCATTGTGGAGGTCTGATTATACTTATAGTGTGTGATCTGGAAAGGTAGAATCAATAGAATTAGATCAAAAGATCTTTTATTTATGAACAGTTATAATGATTTCAAATATATGTGAAGAAGAATGGGCTCTTCTTACAGATAATAAAGACATATTCATTGGAAACCTTCAATCATAGTTTAGGTATTTATGGCTCAGCTACATTATAATGGGAATTCCTTCTGTTCATTGTTTGGTTTTTATTGTAATAAATTTTTCTCACCTTTAGATTCCTGTTTTGACAAAATCAGAAATCAACACTTCATTTTCATGAGAAAATAATTAGGTATTCTTGTTTGAAATTCAACATTTAAATCCAATAAAAATGTACAAGATAATTACTTATATATATATTGTTTAAAAAAATACACTGACTACCATTCATGTGTTTTTCTTTTATTAGAAAACAAAACCTTTGTCCAACCCAAAAAACATATAAATGGTTTAATCTGGAAATCTACTGTGTCCCAACAAGAAAACAAAGATATCTTAATTCATTTGGAAAGTATAGAGAAGGGACATTGATCAGAATAGAGGTAACAACAGATTCTCAGAAGTCTATCTTCACTAAATTATTGCCTTTTTGAGGGCTCATAAAAAGGGATAAATTTGGGACTCAGAGAATAAAATACCACCTATCAGAAACTCTATTGCTAGATACATAATAAAGCCAATCAATAAAATTGCATTTTATTTCAATTTTGTTCACAGTGTCCTGGGCCAACCAGATCTTTGTTTCTTTTTTATTCAGATCACATCTGGTCCATGTGCTTCCATTCTTAGTGAAAAAATCCAATTTCCTTCCATCTAACAGTTGAGTTTAATTTTTAAATATATTCTTATTTTTATTTTGAGTATTTTCCCATAGTTACATGTTTCATGTTCTTTCCCTCTCCCTAACCCCCCCCCCCAGTCCCCCTTAGCTGAGGCATAATTCCACTTGGTTTTACATGTATCATTGATTGAGACCTAATTCCATATTATTGATACTTGGACTAGAGTTATTGTTTAGTGTCTTCATCCCCAATAATATCCCCATCAGCCCTGGTGTTCAAGCAGTTATTTTTCTTCTGTGTTTCTCCTCCCACAGTTCTTCCTCTGAATATGGCTAGTTCTCTTTCTCATAAGTCCCTCAGCCTTGTTCTTGATTCTTGCATTGCTGCTAGTAGAGAAGTCTGTTATAACAGTTGACTTTTAAAGACTCTTCTCTTCACCAAGGGCTTGTCCACTTGATGGTATACTTTTAATGGAACTGGATAGGTCTAGTTGCCACAGAGGATAGAAGACGTGAGAAATTTCTGTGGAACATAAGAGAGGCAATGGTAAAGAATGGTGTTTGTGGGTCTTTCTCAGAGAAGATCCCTGCCAGGGAAATTTTTGTTTTCATAATTGTGAAAAAAAAACAAACACCTTTACCTGTTAACTCTCTCTAAATATCAGTTTTTGGCAAATTCATGTAAGATAACTCAGTTTTCTCACAATGGTCAGACTTTCTTATGACAGTAACATTACTCAGTCTGTCAGGGAAGTTTCTTGGTTCTTTCTGTGTCTTGCACCATCCCTCTCACCTTGACAATTTAATTTTTCCGTGGTACAGTTTAAATGACTTTCTGAATTTATTTCCTTTTAAAATACTTAGCAATATCTTTAGTCCCTATGAAGGCCTAGAAAAGCAACTGATCCACTTTTATAAAAAACAAACTAGATTCTCTTTATTATTCATTTCATTCTTGTATATCTTTAAATAAACAAGGGTAGAGATGTAATGGCTATTCTTAGCCTTAATACTCATGATGATCACCATGGAAGCTTTCATCTCCTCAGCTTCTCTGAACTGGCTTGTGGGAATGGAAAATCCCCTTCCCCTTCTATGAGGATTAGATTTTATTGTTAGCAGTAGTCTTTAGATGATCATAATTATAATCTAAGATAACTAAACTATGTTAGCATAAGTGATGATTTTAGTAGGCCTACTGTGATTATGTTAGTGAAAGTTTTAAAGTAAGATAACTGCTTGAATGTAGTTAATCCTTGTTAGCATAGGCCTCAGTTTTGGGCCTTAGTCTCCAAATTGCTATAGCATGCACCCTTAGCAATCATAGCCTGGAACTTGGGACTGGTCCTCATTAGCACAAAGACTTTTGCCTCAGTTAGAAGACTGTGATGCCTCTTCACCTTTTATACACGCTAGGATACATCATCAGCCTTTTCCCTTGCTTGAGGACCTGGAACCTCCTCCTAACACTGGTCATCTCAGTAGATATCATCCTAGACATTTTCAGGCTTAGAAAGTAGGGTTCAGAATCCTATGCTCCCCCCTTGTCTACCAAGTGACTTTCAAGTCATCACCAAGTGACTTCTTTTTTAAAATTTTTTTAAAATTTTATTTTAAACCCTTACCTTCTGTCTTAGAGTCAATGCTGTGTATTGGCTCCAAGCAAAAGAGTGGTAAGGGCTAGGCAATGGGGGTCAAGTGACTTGCCCAGGGTCACACAGCTGGGAAGTGTTCCTGATTACTTCAAGAAATCCCCACCCCTCTATTTTTATCAATGTCTTGGATTATTTCATAAATTGTGATATTCTTTGGGGTATAAAAGAAATTCTCTCACAAGATTTGAGGTCTTTTGTTCTTGACCAAAAGTCTGGCTTCATTGTGAGCCAGGCCCTCTTACAATAAAACAAATTCTTTATGGCTTAGAGACTTTCATTTGCATTCCTGTGGTTAGAAAGTCCACAACAGTTGGAGACTTTGGTGGTACCCAGAGGAAATCCTGTCCCTCGAGGGTCCTTCCTCCAAGAAGAGTTTTCTCTCAGGGTACCCACTTAGGGGGTTTTTGCTCCCAGCCCCTTCTTGAAGGAGAGATCAATGAACAGTTTCTTCCTGGGTCTGAACCAAACTGCAAGCTGGTGAGTGTATTTCAAACCTGTGGATTGAAATGTGCTCATATCTCTTTTCCTTTCTTTTAATCCTAATCACATCAAACTTTCAAAATAGTCAGAAATTTTAAATATGCCATAATTCCTGAGTTTCATTTTAAAGCCTAACTTAAGGAAAGACAGCAGTGAGTTAGAACTTCTGTTTTTTCTCCTTTGCCTGGCAATGTAAAATATGTGTTTACAATGATGCAATCATTTGGGAAAATGTTTTAATATTGAGATAATTTTTCTAGGATTGAAATGATCTATTTTAACATGCTAAGTTCCTTTTCCTGAGCCAAGGCCACATTCAACTATTCACAACTTGGGCTAACAATTTACTGATAGAGGAAAGAAGAAAACAAATAAGTGCCAATAAGTTGTATATATGATGAATAGTAAACAACAGAAGGAAGGCAATAAAATTAAGATGACCTGGAAAAGCCTTCCTCTAGGAAGTGGGATTTTATTTATCACTTGAAGGATGCCAGGGAAGCTGGAAAATGAAGGCGAGGAGAGGAAGTGTATTGCAAAGATGAAATCAAAAGACTTGGAAAGAGTTTAGGCAAAGGGAGTGAGAGATAGGGAGGATTCAAGAATGAAACAAATTACACATATATATGATCAAATTATATTATCACTTGAAGATGTAAGCCATGGTAGTGTTCTAGAGCATCACTTTTAGGTGTCCCAGTAGTAAACCACATTTTATCAATATGAAATCCCATAAGACTGAAAAATAGGCCCAATATCTCTCATAATCCTCTGTTAACTAACAAAAAAACCTCATTATTCTTAAATATTTAGAAAAACTAAGTCTTTAATCAGGAGAGGGATAGTGTTAAATATTTGGACCACAACATAGAGTCTAGCTCCCAGAACCGCACAGAGCCAAAAGCCCTGGCAGTGTGGCAAACCATATCTCTGTGAGACATCACCACACTAGGTAATAGCTCTGAGGAACAAAAGAATTTGAGGAACTTATATACTATTTGGAGAAGGGAGGGACAGGTTAATAGGATTTATTGACATGACCATGGCTATAAGGCAATGGCAGTGTCCAAATTACAGGAACAGGCTGGGAAGGAACCATAGCCAGAGGCTGGACTACCAGGGAGAGGCAGAACCCACCACGTGTTAATCTTTCTGTTCCATAAATTAGAACAAGACATGATTGGTGATCTAAGATAAAATCTGAGATTTCTCTTTTGACCCCTTTTATGATCCACACCTTTTCTTATTAGAAAGCAGTATAGTCTTATTGAAAAGCTTCTTAGCAAACCAACAGTCAGGAGGTTAACATTCTCTCCCTTGGTCAGAAATGCAGCTGCTTGGACTCAAAAGTTGTTTCAGACAACCAAGACCAAAAACTCAGGGGCTTCCTGACCTAGCAAAATATTCCCAGACTTCCTTACCTGATAATAAGGCAGCTGAAAGTTCAGCCTGGTTCTTATCTTCACCTTGAAGTTTCTTAAGTCTCTTTGTATTGTCTAAGGTGAAACCGCAATTCTGCACAGCTATGAAACTTTCCCTGTGTTGTTGGGTGAAAGGGAGTTTTAATTTCATATATAATAAACATGTGACTCTATTGTACCTTGGAGCAACTATGAGCTAAAAGCTGTTGTTTCCATCTGCTTCATTCTTTACATCCAACATCCACCTTAGGGCACTCAGAAAATTCCTGGTATATAGAATTGGATATCTATAAATCCCTAAATCCTGAGTGGTCTAAAGGGAACTCATAACCTATGCCAATGAGGTCCCCTGAAAAATGATTCAACTACTCCTTTACCATTGGATCATTCCTTTAGTCCTTCTGAGACTGTCACCAAGCTCCTTAGTTTTCAAAGCCTGAGTCCAAAAGATTTCAAGATTTTCCACCAATGTCTTCTAAGAGGAATGGTACCAGCTTGTTCCCCTTCCTCTGGGAAGCTATCCTCTTTCTCAGACTTGAAAACCCTAGTCTTATGGATTTTTCTGGGCTTTTGTTTTTCCTTTTTTCCTACATAATTGTATCTGGAATTATGTTTCCCTCTGTACCCTGTATCCATCTAAAACCTACCTTGAAAAACATTCATATATATATGTACATATGTAATACTGTCAACTTGGAAAAACAAAACACAGAACCAACAAAGCAGTTACAAATGAAGAAGTCATTCCTCAACACAAGGCAAGCAGAATTCTTCTGACCACCACACAGAGTCCTATGCACACAACTACACTACTACCACACCGAGGTGTAAAAAAGAATTCTTTATTTTTTTTTTTAATTTAACAGGGGACCTGAAGGTCCTCTTGCATTAGAGGTGTATAGGGATTAATCAGCCCACAGTGTCATGAAGTAGGAACCATAGAGACAGGAAGTGAAGTAGGAGAAGGAAATAAAAGGGGGCCAAGTGTCAATTGCTGATAGTTAGGACTTGCAGTTGCAGGGAAGCTGGCTGCTGGGCTTGAGTTGGTCGTGGCTGGTAAGCTTGGAGACTCTGGGAACAATGGCGGGTAAAATGCACCATGAACAGGAATGTCCATCATGGAAATGTCCATCAAACAAAAGAACTTGGACTCTACTAAATTCTTTAGGTAATATAACCAGAGAAGCAACTACCTAGTTAACTCAGGACTTAGGGAAACAGGTTGTAGCAGCAGATGAGTGGGGTCTGAGCAATACTGAATTGCTAGTTCCAGTGACGGAGATATAGACAGGTTTCCTTATTCTAAGCTCTGGAAGAAATACAGAAAGTTCTGGGCCATATTTCTGAGCTTAAGATCCAAATTTCAGTTGTGGAAAATTAAAGCTAGGGATCCCATGAGCCTTTATTTTCAGCTGTTTCTACAGGACCTCTACAGCAAATACAGATCACTGCTTAACAAAGCCTCACACACTTCAGCTATATGAGCTAGTTAGTCACAAACTAGCTCCAGCTTAGCCATATTTCATAAAGCATTTCACAGCATTATGAGCTCCTGCTAAATGTTACAACTCAAATTTGCAGATTCGAAACTTTTTCATTCTTTCTGCTGGTAAAGTGTGAGCACTTCTCCTAGATTGGGATTGGGAAGTCTTCATGCTTGATATGTTGAGAAATTTAAATCATTTAAGATTTCTATGACAAAAGCATGCTCCACATGTGATTTTAGAAGGGCAGTGCTTTCTCCCAGATTTATAAAGGGATAGCAGAAAATCTGTGTGAGGGAGTAACCACTCAAAGTGTTGTTGGGTGAAAGGGAGTTTTAATTTCATATATAATAAACATGTGACTCTATTGTACCTTGGAGCAACTATGAGCTAAAAGCTGTTGTTTCCATCTGCTTCATTCTTTACATCCAACATCCACCTTAGGGCACTCAGAAAATTCCTGGTATATAGAATTGGATATCTATAAATCCCTAAATCCTGAGTGGTCTAAAGGGAACTCATCAATTTTCCTCTGTTTTTTCATACCCTTCTTTCATTTCAGAAAATAAAAGTTAAAAATTGTTTTTATCTTTAATTGGGAAAAATAAAATATTTAAAGAATGTAAACTACTTAATGCCATGGACTGTATTTCTTTTTTTTAAGAATATTGTTTTCCCTGTGCTTAGTACGATAACTTTCACATAATTTCCACTTAATAATTTTTCATTTATTCATTCATTTATATCACAAAATATGTCAACAGCATATAAAGAATTAAATTGTGATTCATGTGTGTGGAACTCCAAGAAGAAAAGATGAGAATAAAAATACCAATTCATGGATATTAGGTGAAAAGCACCAAAGAATGTACAATTTATATAGCATATTTCAGAAATAAGGGGGTAGGGGTGAGCTGAGATTTATATAAACATGAGAGAATGAGGAATTTTCCTCAATCACACAAACTAGATAAAAACTACAACATATTTGGCAAAATGAATTATCCAAAAAATTGAAACTGTTATGAATAAATTCTTAATCAATTTTAAATATTCATTGGATATTTGGGTCATTAGATGAAAACAGTTGATCTGTTAAGGAGATGCCTTGAGAATGAGTGAAAAGAGAAAGTCATACCCTTGTGGAGCTATGGATAATACATCAAATTTCCAGGAGTTCATCCATTTAAGTTGTGGTTGAGTTCAGTGGTAAAAGAATTAACAGAAGGTATGGAAGATGGGAAAGTTTCCTCATAAGTCTTTACCTCCTATTCACCCATAGACCAAGGGATGAGAGGGAGAACTTTCAAGATTCTACATCATTGATAACAGTCTCCACAAAAATGCATAGCAACATCTTCAAAAAAGCAGTGGTCATTTCACTCTGGGGATGCAGTCAATGTGAGGGTAATTCAACCAAATAGAACATCACACAGAAACTAATTAGAGTGTAAACATCACCAAAACTGACATAGATATGCCAGATTAATTTCTATCAATCTTTAAGATGATTATTCCCATTACTGGAAGTATAAGCTAGTACTCCAGGAAAAAAATATTGCCTATAGAGGCTTATTTCTTCTTGATCTGTCTCTGGGTATTTCTATCTGGTTTCAAGAGGATCACATAGCATTTAGGAATAAAAATGCAGCCCAGTAATCCAGCACTGGAGGCCAAGATGGAGAAGATCTCCACAGCCACCATGGCCTTTCCTTTGGAGCTCTGATACGTGGGCAGAAAAGAGGCCCAGACGCTACAAAACACCAGCATGCTGAAGGTGATGAACTTGGCTTCGTTGAAGGTGTCAGGCAGATTCCTGGCCAGGAAAGCCACAGTAAAGCTTCCCAGGGCTAAAAAGCCCAT
>NC_058130.1:786406107-786418382 GCF_016433145.1 Gracilinanus agilis | reverse complement strand
GATCCTTATCCTGAAATTATTCTCAAAAGAATTTAAACTTTACATTATAGATTACAAAACATACATTTTCTTCTAAGATTTATACAATTCCCCCTGAAATTACTCCTAAAAGAGTTAAATATACATATATTTTTACATTATCAAATTTTAAAAAACTTAACAGATATCCTCGTGAGGTAAAACTTAAACACACCTTTTTTTCTAAAAAAGGGTACCTCAGGTCAGCTAAGGATGAGTGGCTGAGTCCTGGGGGTTGTATGAAATCAATTGGCAAAATAGAAAGAATAAAATTCAAGAAAAAAGAAGAAAAAATTAACTTGTGAATGAAATGTAAAATGTGCAAAAAATCTAGGGAAAATAAACTTAGACCTTTGAATGAAGCCCTAATTAAAATGAATTCAGCAGTGTGCAATTACCCATTCAGGGCCAGGACTTAAGGAAAATGTCTCTCTCTGATCTGACTTATCATCAGCTTTTCAGGGAACTGAGCCAAATAAATAACCAATCTTAGGTGCTTTCTAAGAATCTAAGTCGAGGGGACCCACATCCTCTAAAGTTTTAGAAAAGACTGGGACTCCAGGACTCAGACCCCAATTTCCAAGCCCTAAAGTATTGGCATAGAACTGCTGCAATTATGCAGATCTTAGTCAGTCAAGTCTCTGACCATGTGCTTTCTTTTTTAGCATAAAAACGGCTTTCATATTCCCTTATAGTAGAATCAGACAGAAAGGCATTTAATCACAGTCCTATAGGCTCAGGTATTTGCTGTAGAATCAGAAAAAGGATAAATAATGATTATATATGTACTTCCAGTACAAGATGAGAAAAAGGAAAAATCAATTGCTCATTAGAAAAATGTTTTAAAAATCAAAAATATATATATAGCTTAGAACTAGAAGGGTTATGTTACCCAAAAATGAGATTTTCTGTGAGAGAAAGTGGGTTTTACAAAATAGCAGATTCACAATGCACATTCAAATAGAGTACCATTATTTCCAATAGCACATTTTAAAACAATAAATAATGATGTTCAAAATCATATACTTGTTACAACCTGTAACCCTTGGCAAATGCTGTTATTGCTTCCATAGCAAAGAATATACAGGAGCTCCTTGACTCTCTGTATTTAAAAAAAATCCTGGGTAGGAATGCGTCTACCCATTCCAGGCAATAATGCCTCTTATAATAAAATATATAAAAGCTTTATCCTTTAAGACAACAATTCTTAAGGATTTAAAGTAAAAGTTAAAAAATACCTCTTGTAAAATTACAAGGTAATATTCAAAGCATGGAAACTTTCAAGGTTCTTTGCAATTACCAAGACAGAATAAATTTTAAAAGACATGTGCTTCTATAAGATGTTCATAGATGGTACATATGACCGCATTGTTTCTGATACAGTAAGCTTTAAGTAAATTAGGAAATATAATAACATCATAAGCAGAAACTTCATTAGCGTAAAATGATTCAGTGCAACAGGAAAAATCAATGAAATAAGCAAGATTAATTTACAAAACTAATTAGCAAAATACAGTAAGATACAGTCTCTTTAAAAGTCATTCAGTTCTGAAAGGTTTTTTTTTTTATAATCAGTCTTTGCTCAAAGTTCTGAGCAGGTATGGGATGAAATTTCTTCCCCTGAGTTCAGTTTTTAATCACAAGCAAGTTTGAATAGGCCGTGGACCAATTAAGGGTAAATGCTAGGTCCACGTGGTGTTGGGTCATGGGCTCAGGGCTAGAGAAAAACAAAGTCAGTTTTGTAGAAAATCCCACATGCAGAGCTTGTGTGGGTGGCTAAATTAGGTCTTTAGAGAAACATGTGGAAGGCTAGAAATAGGGAGAAAGGGGAATATACCCAAATTGTTAGCGGCAGAGCTGAAGCAGTCTCTGGAGATCGAGATCTCGGCAAATCAGGACTGGGTGAGCTGTTGGGGCTCGGGGTCCTGGACTCCAGCAGCACCAGCGAGTCAGGATCAGAGATCACAGGCACTGGGAGGCTTGCAGGCTTTCAGCGCGGCAGGAATAGAGATCAAGTCAGGAGTCAGGAGATCCTGTTGCGAGACGAAACTGGCTGGGCACCGGCAGTCCATCAGTGCCAGCAAGGGCCACCTGGCCCGGGGCATTGAGCAAAATAATTTGCAGCCCAGCGGCAATTAAAACCATTGTCTCTCTTCCCCGTAAAACAGCCTCTAGGCTGGGGAAAACTGGGAGAGGACTGGGCAAGGAAAAAGATTGTTTCTGAGACTCTGGGTCCCAGAGCCGCATGGCTTCTTCTTAGGCTATCTAGAAAATTGAGAGTTCGAATTACTCCCATGTGGTTCACCAAATTATAAAGATGAAAAATAATAAAGGCTTGTAAGAATATATATTAGTATTTTAATTAAAGCCATGCTGATAGATAAAGTTTTTAGACCAATCGTTTGTAAGCATTCAAACTTGCCGCCTCCATTTTGTTACCTCTTGTCTCTCCCCGAGCCTGCTAGCCAAGAGAGCCACTCCCTCCTAACCCAGGAGATTTAAACTCTTCTCTGCGTGGAGACGTAGGCCTCCCCACGCCCAAAGAACCGGAAACGGAAACCTGTTGGACCACGGGAAATGTAGTTTGATACATTTCCCAAATTTCACTTTTACATAATAAAGAAGGGAGACCTTTCAGTCGAAACTCTGAGCTTGCTGTACATCATATAATCCACTTGGGAGGGAAAGCATATGAATGTAAACAGTGTGGAAAGGCTTTGAAATGGAAAGTTTCTCTTGCAGCATATAACAGAATCCACACTGGAGAGAAACCTTATGAATACAAACCTTACCTTGTTAAAATCCCTAGAGTATGGTAGAGTAAGATAGGTTTAGATAAGGTTAGATAGAGTAAGTATAGCTTGTTTGTTATTTTGGGTTAGAATTTTAGTTTAGTTTGTTGTGCACAAATACCAAAATATTGTGTGGAACAGTATTTTGGCTTTGTCCAAAGGAGGGAATTGTAATCTGGAAATTGTATTATAGGTATAAGACTTAAGATAAGACAGAATAGATGACAGCTTGAAGAAATCTTGGACTTCATGGAAATTCCATTATGGAATGAGGCCAGGGTTTAGCAAGAGGAGAGTGGTTTTGGCCAAGCTGAAGGAAGGAGGTTTTGACTGTGTGGTCCAACTTTTCCAAGTATCCAAGGAGCTAACAGAGTGGGATTTCACTGAGAAGAAGATACCTTCAAACTACTATTGTGGCCTAGATAGAGGGAAGGTCTTGGTTATCTGTTGGTGAACAACAGATTTATCTGCCTTACTTCCTAGAGCCTTTGTGGATTAACTGGTTGTGTATATTAATTTATCTTGGTTCCTTGACATTTTGGAGCACCGTGAACAAGTGTAGTGAGAATCCCCCCTCTCCAAACCTCTCCTATTTTTAGTTAGAGCTGACCTTAGTTTAGTTAAGGCATTTGGGCCATTCCTAGTGGTAATAAACCCTTTTTCTTCCATTTCCCTTACTTATCATTAATAAACCTGTTTTATTTGTACTTCCTGATTCCTCTAAGCCATAAAGATCCCACAACTTGAAGTTACTTACATCATTGGCTTTCCCTGGCTGATAGACTGTCAGTTTAACTGACAAACTGCCATTTCCCAAACCTCACATCCCTATTTGGTTTCCCTGTGTTTACCTGTCAGTCCTTCCCCTTGTGAGGTGTGGGGGTGTCCCCAGTTTGTCTGGCACTTAGTTATTCCATTATCCCTGTATTTCTTTTTTTTCAATTCCCATTCCCAAAGGAAAAGTCTTAAAACTTACATATATAATCTTAACTTCTTTTCCTAAATATTTCAGTCTGGAAGGCCTTGGCCATGTCTAAATTTCTGACTCAACTTTAAATTGCAAACTTGAGAAATGCTCCCATGAGTTCATCAGTGCTAGTAAACTTAAGGAGGGTAGATAAAGAAAATATAACAAACCCAGACATTGTATCATAAACAGGTGACCAGAAGAGGAGTGTTGTGTTAATTTCCTATATGTTCTGAGTTCATTTGCATATCCATGGACATTACTGTTGAGTCAATCACTTAGACCAATGCCCCTGTCCTCTCCCTTTCCCTAATAAAGGCTGCATATTTCCCTGCAGGCATCTTATCTGTCTCTTGCCTGCTCATTTGATCAGGGATGCAGAAGCTGAGGTTCCACTCCACACATTATAAGTGTAAATAATGTGGAAAGGCTTTCACTCAGAGGAGCCATCTTGCTGGACATCAGAGAATCCACACTGGAGAGAAACTTTAGGAAGATACACAATCTGGAAAACCTTTCACAGTGAGGAGCAAACTTACTAAGCATCAGAGCATCCACATTGGGGGGAAATTTTATGAATGTCATCAAATCATATTGACTTTCACATTCATGTCAAAAAATCTTCACTGGAGAGAAACCTCATGAGTGAGGTTGATCTTATAGTTGCCACTTTTAGATTATTTAACACAAGAGGATCCATACTCAAGAGAAACTTTAGGAAAATGATGAATGTGGTAAGGCCTTCAGGAAACAATTATCTCTTATTCCTTTTGGTTATGAATCTTATTGCTGTCCTGAAAGAAGAAAGACATTGAAATGGAGAATTCAGAGCTTGTTCAGTATGAGAAAATATCTTCTGATCAGACCAGTTCTAGGTGGAGTCCCTCTAGGAAGGCTTTCATCCAGAGATCATCTCTTACTTCATTTCAGAGGATTCATAATGCAGAAAAACCTAATGAATGTGCTCAAGTTATATGTGTTTTCCTCAGGAGGAGGAGGATCACTATTATTTATACGTCTGAAGGACCACCCCACACCTATTAGATTGGCTATAATGACAGAAAAGAAAAGGAACAAAAGTTGGAGGAGATGTGGGAAAACTGAGATACTAGTGAACTGTTGAGTGGAGTTGTGAACTGAATAGAACAATTTTGAACTATGTCCAAAGGGCATTAAGAAACAAAAAGGAAAAGGACCTCTATGTATTTTTAAAACCCCTAACACTTAAAGCTGCTCTTTTTGGGGTGAAAAAAGAAATGGAAAGTAAGAGGGAACTCATCATTCAGGAGATGGCTGAGTAAGTTGTGGCATATGATTGTAATGGAATACTATTGTTTTATAATTAATGAGGAGAAGGAGGAGCTGGGAAAATCCTAGAAAGTCTTGTGAACTGATACCAACTGAATTTAGCAATACCTGGAGAACCACTGCACACCGTGACAAAAATATTGTATGCAGAACAACTGTGAATTGAGTTATTCTGAACTCTGATGCAAAACAATCCCAAAGGAGTCATGATCAAAACTTTTCTGTGTTTCCTGAGAAAGAACTGATGAAGTCTAAATTTATGTTAAAGACATTTTTTCACTTTAAAATCTCTTTTTCTTTGTTTGAGTTGAGTTTCACAGAAGGACCTATATGGGAAAATGTTTTATATGATTGCACATGCAAAATGTATATAAGAATGCTTAACATCTCTTGGGAATGGGAGAATAAATCCAAAACTGAAAAATTATTGAAAATGTTGGATATTGTTTTTTATACATAATTGTCATGAAAAAATAAAATATGAAATGATGGAGGAGAAGAGATGTATGTTCAGTGGTGAACAACATTCTTTCTGCAATGTTGGAACATACAAGGAATGATTAAAGGAAGGACTTCACTTTAAGCTCATACTTGACTGTACACTGGAGACATTGTGCTAGAGATAAGATTCAGTGGCTCTAATTCACTATAAAAGGTGTTTTGCTGTAGTATAGACTATGATATAAAGTAGACTAAATACTACAATGATAAGGACTTTTCCTCAGAAATCCTAATGGTTGTAATTCTTCCTCACTACTTGTTGACATTCATCTATTATAGTTTTTTAAACCATTCCCTAGTAAATTGGCACTCACTTGTTTGTTGGTTTTTGCTGGCACATACAGATCTTACCAAACAAACAAAATAATAGTGCATGGGGAAGATGTGGAAGGAATAGGGGACCTGATCCCTACTCTTCAGTCCATTATTTCCAAGGACTCAGGCTCATGATGCAGTTGCCTGATTTCTGAGTCTGAGCAGTATAAGGGTTAAAATTAATGGTTGGATAGTAATTATATGAAATTATGTGGTTGCCAATATTTATTATATCTTGAGTCAGAAATTTATTTGCAAAAATTATAAATAGAAAGGAATCAATAAAGAAGAGAAATGCAAGGGGGATGAAGAAGTTATCTAGCCTATCAACCTAAATGTTTACTTTGGATCTCCTTAATCTAGGTACATATTAATTAGCTCTCCACCAGGAAGTCTGGTGGTGATTAATTACAGTGGCCTCCTCCAAGATGGAAGCTAGTCTCTTAGAAAACTAGGAAATTAGTCCAGGAGTCAGAGTCTAAGTTGAAGCCAAGCTCCAAGCCCACTATCCAAGCTGCAGTCTCCAGCAAAACTGCCTCGAAGACTGTCCCCAGTCAGAAGACTATCTCCAGAAGACAATCTCTTCAGACTATTTTCTCAAAGATAATCTCCTCTGAGGGAGTTCAGAGCTTGCTTTTATGGTGGCTTCTTGTTTCTTCCCCTTTTCACAGGAACCAATCACAGTTTCCAAAATTGTCTAGCACTAGTGTCTGTGGGATCAACTTCTCACCTTCTGAAGGTCAATTTCTCATCAAAAAGGTTCACAGTTTACTGATTGAACATTTTCTGAGGGTGTGAACTCTTGTGTGAACTCTTAAAAGAATTAACAAGATTCTGACTGAGTAAAAAAAGGGTGGAGCTCTCCAAGTATCTTGCTGGCTTCTCACCTAGCACTAAGTAGAGTGTTCAATCTTTTGTTGATTCAATTTAAAATGTAGTCAAAGGATAGTTAATCCTGTCTTCAGTCTAGTGAGGTACTTAATGTTAACTCAAGATAGACAATAGGGTAAAGAATCCTCTTTCACAGCAGAGGTCCAACCCCTCTAATGAAGTAATAAGGGAGGATCTGAGGTCTCCAAGTACACCTTGTCTCTTGAAATATCAACCAATCACAGGGGATATCCTAAGTTTGAGCTGTCAGGCTAAAGAGAAACAGAATACAACTGCCTTCATAAGCAAAAAGCAAGGCACCCTCTTTTCTGAGAACAGTGGTGAAAGAGACACATATTCTGCTTATGGGTATCCCATGCCCTCATTCAGAAACTGTATTATCCTCAGAGTTTTATATTGTTATATATTTGCTATATTTTTAGATGATTTTATGTAATACTATATTATGATTTATATTACAATAATTAAAACACATGATCAACAGGACTGATAAAATACATGATTTTTTCTAATCTGATTTTTTTACAACTTTTAAAAAATTTATTTTATAATCTAGCAACATCAAGATTGCAAGAGAAACTGCTTTTCCATAGCATATCTTTATAAGGGTTTACCAAATTTCACCTTTTTATAAATGAAATATTGAGTTTGAAACCTGAAACAGAACTATCAAATTAACTTACATAGATCTGCTTCCATTTATTACTCTCTCTGTCTCTGTCTCTGTCTCTGTCTCTCTCTCTGTCTCTGTCTCTCTCTCTCTCTGTCTCATCTTTATCTCTTTCTCTTGATTTTGTCTTTCTCTTGTTCTTCTGTTTCATGTTTTTTCTCTCTCTTGTCTTTATCTCTCTTCTTCTGCCTCTGTTCTTTATCTCTTTCTCTTGTCTGTCTCTGTCTTTGACTCTCTTCCTCCTTCCTTCCCTCCTTCTCTCCTCCCTACCCCCCACCCTCACCCCATAGGTTTTAGCAAGAGGGCAAAATATCTTCTCTTAAATTAAACAAAACTGCAGACAATTACCCACAGGGAAGTCCTGCCCATATCCTTGGCTCCTTGAGGCTCTGCAATGCTCCCTAGTGTCCATGTCTCCTTAATCACTGGTGCAGAGAAGCCTCAGGAAATCACTTCACTCTCCACTCTCAGGACCTTTCTTCTACCCAAACTCCCTAGCCCAGGCATTGTTTCGGCTTCTTTGCCATCCCAGTCCTTTCTCTTTTTTCTCCAGTTCAGCCAACAACAAAGAACAAATCACTCTCTTCCTGTGCCTGAATGATGGATATCAATCTGTGCTATGAGGTTCCTGTCTCCATACCAGAAACTTTCCAACTAAAAGCCCCCTCAATGCCCACGATTTTCCTTTGGAAGTTCAGCTGCTGGAGCACAGAGAATGTCTTTACTTTCGTATTTCTGCTGCCTGGGCTATTTATATTTTTGTTAGCTCTGGTCTGGGCACAAGGAAGAACCTCCTAAATGATTTCTATGCAGAAAAGGTCCAACCCCCTTCCCCATCCTCTCCCCATCTGCCTCCTCATTCCCACTCCTCTCAGCCTCCCCATCCCAACTTAATATGTCTGGATCCTCAAATACAGTCACATAGGAAGTGGCTGATACAGTGAAAAGATAATGTCCTCCTTGATGGGTGGAAGATGATAACCACCCACCTACAGACCTCTTCAGGGCCAGTAAAGCACAAACCTCTTGGAGAATAGGAAAACTAGTTTATTTTATAGTGGGAGTAAGGAAAACTGGTAGGTAAGGCCCTAACACTCTTGAAATCTAGGATCCACCCATTGTCTACAGCTCCTGCAAAAGGAGAGCTCTTCTTTCTCTTCTCTGCACCCTGCCTATAGCTCCCTGCTCTTATCTAAGACCCCTTCAAATGCTATTTGACTATAGCTAATCTAACTACCCAGATAGTGTTTATTTAAAAAAATTTTTTTGAATTTAGAATACTTTCCCATGGTTATATCATACATGTTTTTTTTCCTCTCCTCCCCCCCCCAGTAGCTGACACACAATTCCACTAGTTTTTACATGTATCATTGATCAAGACCTATTTCCATATTATTGATATTTGCACTAGGGTGATTGTTTAGGTTCTACATCCCCAATCATGTCCCCAATCGAACCATGTGATCAAGTAGTTGTTTTTCTTCTGTGTTTCTGCTCCCACAGTTCTGCCTCTGAATGTGGATAGCGTTCTTTCTCTAAGTCCCTCAGCATTGTTCTGGATCATTGCATTGCTGCTAGTAGAGAAGTCCATTATGTTAGATTGTATCACAGTGTATCAGTCTCTGTATACATGTTTTCCTGGTTCTTTTCCTTTTGCTCTGCATCAATTCCTGGAGGTTGTTCCAGCTCACATAGAATTCCTCCAGTTCATTATTCCTTTGAGCACAATAGTATCCCAACACCAACAGATACCAGAATTTGTTCAGGCATTCCCCAACTGAAGGACATTCCTTCATTTTCCAATTTTTTTGCCACCATGAAGAGTGCAGCTATACATATTTTTGTATAAGTCTTTTTTGCCTATGATCTCTTTGGGGTATAAACCCAGGAGTGGTATGGTTGGATCAAAGGGCAGAAATTCTTTTATAACCCTTCGAGGATAGTTCCAAATTGCCATCCAGAATGGTTGGATCAATTCACAACTCCACCAGCAGTGCATTAATTTCCCAATTTTGCCACATCCCCTCCAACATTCACCATTTTCCTTTGTTGTCATGTTAGCCATTCTGCTTGGTGTGAGGTGGCACCTCACAGTTGTTTTGATTTCCATTTCTCTAATTATAAGAGATTAAGAACACTTTTTCATGTGTTTGTCGATAGTTTTGATTTCTTTATCTGAAAATTATCTATTCATGTTCCTTGCTCATTTATCAATTGGGGAATGGCTTGATTTTTTGTACAAATGATTTAGCTCTTTATATATTTGGGTAATTAGACCTTTGTCAGTTTTTTGTTATAAATATTTTTCCCAATTTGTTGCTTCACTTCTAGTTTTTTGGTTTTGTTTGTACAAAACCTTTTTAATTTAATGTAATCAAAAACATTTATTTTACATTTTGTAATTTTTTTTCTAACTCTTGCTAGGTTTTAAAATCCCTCCCCTCCCAAAGATCTGAAGAGTATACTATTCTGTGCTCACCTAATTTACTTATAGTTTCCTTCTTTATATTCAAGTCATTCACCCATTCTGAATTTAACTTGGTATTGGGTGTGAGATGTTGATCTAAACCTAATCTCTCTGATACTGTTTTCTGATTTTCCCAGCAGTTTTTGTCAAATAGTGGTTTTTTGTCCCCAAAGCTGGGCTCTTTGGGTTTATCATATACTGTCTTGCTGAGGTCACTTGTAGATAAATTAAAAGGTAGGATATAAATGTTTAACATTAGATATTATTAGGAGGCTTATCAAGGAAGGCTGGGGAATTCTAAGTGGAATGGGGAAGCAGGAAGTGGCTCTCTCTCCTGAGATGGACTCCATGTTGGCTGAGTGAGAGTGGTTACTGACCAACTGACTCAGTGGGAGATCTCAGAGAAAGTGGAGTTTTCATCCTGGTAACTTGAAAGAAGAAAAACATCTGTCTGTGGGAAAGTTAGGTTGAGTCTATCAAACCTGACCTGGGCTGCTGGTCATCTCAGGTTGGTTTAACTCCCTAACCTTCCCACCTCAAGGACTACTGGCTGAGGACCTGGGAGAGCTGTATCATCGCTGGAATTGGACAGGACTCAGCAGTGAGGATCCCATTTCCATCTCTGATAGTCCAGCTGTGTCTTGATATAGCCTAAATTTTAGTGTAGATAAGTTTCTTCCCTAACTCAGAGACTTGCCCAGAAGTTGTTAGAAATAGAAACCCCCTTTCCCTTCCTTCAAACTAAAGTTTATTCAATTAAAGCTGTGTTTATAAATCCTTTTGTCCCACTATTACTCAGTTATTTGTTAGTTTCATAGACATCCTGGTTAGATGGATCTGTAGTGGCAGTTGGTATCAACTGCCAATCCCTGATTTCCCAGTCCTTGTATTTTGTTATATATATATATATATATATATATAGTGTGTCTGTGTGTGTGTGTGTAATTTTTATGGTGAATATGAGGAAAGTTCTCTTTAAAAGCTAAAGAGTTTATAAATACCATCAAGCCCAATGCATTTGTAATCCCTTCCCTTATTTGACCTAGAGATGAATCCTTAGGTCAAGGGTGAAATAAAAATTAGAGATAGTTGACAGTTTGATCAATATCTGTCTTTTTTTTCTGTTGGCTTGGGAAGTGGTACATAGTGGGAAAGGTGATGAATGATGGCTTCCCTGACTTGAAATTTTCTAGTGTTCTTTTAGGAAAGAAGAGCTGAAAACCTGAAAATACTACCCTAAAATTTGTAAGGTTACTTAGTTAATGCCAAGCATTTTCACATTCTTCCAGACACTTACTCTCTGTTGACATTTTTCAAGAATAATATATGTGTACATTCTTGACTTAGTGCTTATGAACTGAAATGTGTAGGCAGAGAGTCTTCAGGCTAGTCCTTGCCAGCTTATAAATATTCAGCATGAGTCAGTGGTGTTGTGAGGCTCAAAGAAGATAATGGATATAAAGCATTCTGCAAACCTTAAAGTGCTATATAAATGCCAGTTATTGTTATTATCATTATTGTTATTATCATTTGCCTTCTATCACCAGGCTTCCAAACTGGTGATTACATCACTCCCTGAGCCTTCTATTGTACTCCTGCTGAGCTAAAGTAATGTTTATATATCAATATAGAGGTGAGCTGGTAAATGTTTAAAAACCAAGATCTCCTGAAAAAAAAAGTAAGCTCACACTTTAAATGTATTCTGAATTATTAACCCTTTCTTAAGTCTAGACAGTTGATGAAATAATAAATCTTGTTGCGATTTGTAGTAGTTGCCAGTTTCTGAGGTGTAAATTGATCATTCTGATTCTGAAAATTTAACAATAATTTTTCTCTAGCAGTTAGAATTGGCTTCAGCACACCCCTGAGGTGAGCTTTTTATTTTCTCATGGAAAGAATATTGTGATGGCTATAACTAAAGAACCAAAATGAGAGGCAGGAAGTGGAAAGTAAAATGATGAGAAGTGAAGTAGTATTTGGCAGGGGGAAGACAGATGGGTTGAATGGATTAGGGAGACTTTGTCATAATGTTGTTTCTATTAGCTAAGCTGAGATTCTAATTTGTTGTCCTTCAGTTCTTTTAGTCATGTCTGACTCTTTGTGACCTTATCTTGGCAAAGGTCCTGGAGTTGTTCGCCATTTCCTCCAGCTCATTTAGCAGATGAAGAAATTGAGGCAAATAGGGTTAAATGACTTGTCTAGGGTCACATAGCTAGTAAGTATCTGAAGTCAGATTTGAATTGAGTCTTCCCAATTCAAGGCTTGGCAGTCTATCCACTGTACTACATAGCTTCCCTGAAGCTCTAGTTTATTATTATTATTATTATTATTATTATTATTATTATT
>NC_058130.1:786351531-786368408 GCF_016433145.1 Gracilinanus agilis | reverse complement strand
GCAGGCCATAGTGTGCCCATCACTCATCTATAAGAAAAGGCTTAAAACAACGGGTCACAATCTCAAACAGAATTCTTAAAAGATCTAAAGTGAGAGATTCTTTTAAGGGTTAAACTTTTTTGTTTTTATTTTTTATGAATTAAATCAGAGTACAAGAGGAATAATTGGAAAAGAAACAAGAGACTTCAAATACCATATTGGAAAAGGAATAAATATGCTAGAACATTGGTTACACAACCTTAACATAACAACAAACTCTGAAAATTAGAATTAGACAAAATTAAAATTAGAAGAGACAAAAAAGAAACATTGACTTGTTGAGACAACAAGGAACACTAAATTAGTCAAAAGAGTGAAAAAGAAGATAAAATATAAGTTATTTAAAAGTCAAAATTTGTTACTTGGAAAACATATTAAGGGGGAAAAAATTAAGAATCAGTGGTATACCTAAATGACATGATGAAAAAGATGCTCAGACACCGAATTTCAAGAAATATTAAAATAAATCTCCCCATATCTCTTAGAGGGAGATAACAATATGCAAAAATAATCAGCTGGTTACCTCCTGAAATGAATCTCAAAATTAAAGCCTCAGGAAAATCCAAGTTAAAATGCAGACCTTCACTCCAAACCAAATATACTGCAAGCATTCCAAAAGAAAGAATTCAAATCCTAAGCAAAAAAAAAAATAAAAATCACACCCAATTTATCAACCACTAATCAAATTGATCAAGGACCTTGAACAGTATATTCTAGAAGACAAAGCATATATATATATATATATGTATATATATACATATGCATATATATATATATACTTAAAACACAATAACTTACATAACAAAACCAATTATAATTATAAAAGAAACAATAAAGACAGGCTATTGAGGAGCAGAGCCAAGATGATGGCTTAGTAGCAGTGAAAGCTAGAACCACTCCATAAATCCTCCCAAAGGAAACTTAAAAGCGACTGAATTCAGAGATCCAACAAAGATAAGGAGTGAGAATGTTCTTCTGTGGAATACAACTTGTGAGGTAAGCAGAGAGAAGAGTTTTTCACATGAGAAGTCAGAATCAGAAGTAAAACTACAAACAGAAGAGTGTGGAATGAGTATCCCTCACCTCCTTGGCCTGGTTATGAGCCTGGGCATTAGCCAATTTTGACATCCTGGGACCATGCTTAAGTCAACAGCAGAGTACCTTTCATCCCTCACCAACTCCTTGAAGTCCCAAACTCCAGCACAAGCCCACAGTAAGACCCTGAAGTCCATAGCACTTGGCCCTTTCAAGACTACAGTGAAGTCCTTAGTCTCAGAGCAAAATACTTCACAGTTGTCTCTCCTGCATGCCATCAGCAGAGGAGATGCAAGCAGCAATTTTCAGAACTCTCAGTCCATGGGCAAAAAAAAGTTAGGAAAATGAGGAAAGAGCAAAAGAAACAACCAAACTTTTTATGTAGACAATGAAGAGCAAGGCACTTATTTAGTCAGGAACAGTGAGAGCAAAACAGCCACATGTGAAACTTCAAAAAAAAATATGAAAATGGTCTCAGGCATTGGAAGAGTTCAAGAAGAATTTCAAAAATCAAATGAGAGGTGGGAAAAAATGGGGAAGAAAAATGAAAGAAATACAAAAAGAAAGTAGCTTAAAAGGTAAAATTGGTCAAGTTGTTTAAAGGGCACAATGTTTCAATAAATGAAAGAGTTTTTTAAAAAATAAAATTGACCTATTGGGAAAAGAAGTTTAAAAATACAATGAAGAAAAAAAGTTCCATGAAAAGCATAATGGACTATATAGAAATAGATGATCAAAAGGTCATGGAAGAAAATCAGTCTTTAAAAATTAGAATTGAAATAAAGAAGCTAATGACTTTATGAGACATCATGAAAAAAATTTTAAAAATCAAAAGAATAAAAAATTGAAGAAAATAAGAAATATCTCATAAAAACAACTAGAAAATAGATCAAGAAGAGGTGGTCTAAAACTTATTGGACTATCTGAAAGTCATGATAAAAAAAAGCCTACTCATCACATTACAAAAAATTACCAAAAGACACTGCACTGATATTATTTAACAAGAAGGTAAAATGGGAATGGAAATAATCCACAGATCAACTCCTGCAATAAACCCCAAAATGACAAATTCTAGGACTATTAAAACCAAATTCAAGAGCCCCCATTCCAAAAAGAAAATACTGCAAGGAGGCAGTAAGAAACAATTCATATATCATGGTACCTTAGTCAGGATTATGCTTAATTTGGCACCTTTTATAAAAAAGCATCAAAAAGCTTAAAATATGTTATTCAAGAAGAAGCAGGGAAGTTGGTTTTATAAACAACAATCACCTACTAATCAAAATTGACTGTATTCTTTCATGGGGAAATATAATGATTTAGTAAAATGAAAGATTTCCATGAATTCCCGAAGAAAAGATCAGATCCAAACAGAAAATTTAAGGTCCAACTAAAAAATTGAAGAGAAGAATAAAAAGTAAAGAAGAAAGAAAAAAAATTAAAAGGACTCAGTAAGGTCAAATTGTTTATTGTCCCACATGGAAAGATTATATTTGTAACTCTTAAAAATTGTTATCAATTATTATAGTAATTAGATGAAATATACATAGAGAGAGGGTTTGGTAGTAAGCTATTTAGGATGATATGAAAAAAATCAAGGAGTGAAAAAGAGGATCACACTGAGAAAAATGGTAAGAGATATATAAAATGGAGTAAATTATATCACATAAATGGGCCATGTGGTTGGGGAGAAAGGGAGGAACAATTACAATGAAGGAGAGGATGAGGATGGTGATAGGTAATACTTAAACCTTACTCTTAGTGGAGTTGGCTCAGAGATGGAAGAACAGCAAGATTCATTAAATACTATTTTACCTTAAAGACAAGTAGAAGAGACATAAGAAATGGGATGTAGAAGAGGGGACTAACATAATGGAAGAGGAATTTGTGGGGTATAATTAAAATCAAAATATTTGTGGAGAGACACATTGAAAGGAGAATGGGCAGGATTAAAAGGGTAAACAAGAAGAAGGGGAATATAGATAGTGATTTTAACAGTGACTATAAATGGGATGAACACACCATAAAATGAAAGTGGATAGCAGAGTAGATTAAAAACCACATTCCTAAGATTATTTACAAGAAGCACATTTGAGCAGGTTGACAAAACAGAATAAAGGTATGTGGATGTAGCAGAATCTATTGGGCTTCAGCTGAGATAAAAAGATCAGACATAGCAATCATGATCTCAGACAAAGCTAAAGTAAAAATAGACCTGATTAAAAGACATAAGGAAGGTAATTACATCTTCATATAAGGTAGCATATACAATGAAGTGATAGCATGCATGCATGCACCAAAAGGTATAGTCTCCAGATCATTAAAGAAGATACTAAAGGAGCTTACGGAGAAAATACACAGGAAAACTATGATGGTGGGGTACCTCAACCTTCCCCTATCAGAACTAGGTAAATCTAACCAAAAAATAAACAAGAAAGAAGTAAAGGAAGTGAATGAAATTTTGGGAAAGTTAGATTTAATAGGTATCTGAAGAAAATTGAATAGGAATAAAAAGAAATATGCCTTTTTTCTGCAGCAAACGGTAAATATGCAAAAATTAATCATGTACAAGGGCATAAAAACTTCACAACTAAATGTAGAAAAGCAGAAATAATGAAGGCAGCTTTTTCAGATCATAACTAAATAAAATTATAATCAATAATGGTCCATAGAAAGGCAAAATAAAAATTAACTGGAAACTAAATAATCTAATTCTTCAAAATAAGTGGGTCAAAGAACAAATCATTTAAAAAATCTAGTACTAGCTAAGAAAGAAAAGGATGGATCAATGGAATATAGAAGAGGTAAAGGACTTCAGCAATTTAGTGTTTGATAAACCCCAAAATCACAACTTTAGGGATAAGAACTCACTATTTGAAAATAACTGCTGGGAAAATTGGAGGAAAATATGGCAAAAATTAGTTATAAATTAACATCTCACTCCCTATGCCAAGATAATGTCAAAATGGATATATGATTTAGTCATAAAGAGTGATATTATAAATAAATTATGGGAACATAGAATAGTTTATGTGTCAGATCTATTGATAAGAAAAGAATTTATGACTAAACAAGAGATAGAGAACATGACAAGATGTAAAATGCATAATTTTGAATATATTTAATTTAAAAGGTTTTGTACAAAAACACCAAACACAATAAAGATTAGAAGGCAAACATCAAATTGGGTGGAAATTATAACAAATTTCTCTTATAAAGGTCACATTTCAAAAATATATAAGAATGGAATCAAATTGATAATAACATAGGTCATTCCCTAATTGACAAATGGCCAAAGGGCATGAAAAAGCAGTTTTCAGAAGAAGAAATCAAAGCTATCAATAATCATATGAAAAAATGTTCTAAATCCTTCTTGATTAAAGAAATGCAAATTAAAACAACTGTAAGGTAAGAACTCACACCTATCAGATTGGTCAAAATGACAGTAAAGGAAAGTGATAAATGTTGGAGGGGTTTTGGCAAAACTGGGACACTAATACATTACTGGTGGAGCTGAGAACTGATCCAAACATTCTAGAGGGCAATTTGGAATTATGCCCAAAGGGCTATAAAATAATGAATACCCTTTGATCTTGTCATATCACTACTAACTCTCTATCCCAAAGAAATAAAAAAACAGGGGAGATAAGGGGTGAGAGGTGGAGGACCTATTTGCACAAAATATTTATAGCTTCTCTTTTTGTGGTGGCAAAGAATTGGAAATTAAAGGGATGTTCCTCAATTGGAGAATGACTGAACAAATTGTGGCATACAATGGTGATGAAATACTTTTTATGCTTTAAGGAATGATGAACAGGGTAATTTATGAAAAAGTTGGAAAAGTCTACATGAATAGAGGTAGAATGAAATATGCAGAACCAGGAAAACATGGTACCCAGGGACAGCACCATTACAGCAAAGATCAACTCTGACAGGCTTCACTATTCTTGACAATACAATGATCCAAGGCAATGCTGAGGAACTTATGACAAGGAATGCTATCCACCTCCAGAGAAAGAACTGTTGAGAGTCAGAATGAACATGAAAACAAATGATTTTCCAATTGTTTACTTGGGTTTATGTTTTGAGATTTGGTTTTTATAAGATTACTCACAAAAATTAACAATATGGAAATATATTGTGCATGATAATGCATGAAGAGTCCAGATCAAATCCCTGACCAAATGGGGAGGAATAAGGGAAGGGAGAGAAGGAGATAAATTTGATCATATAACTTGGGAAAACTTGTGTGGAAAATTTGTAGTTACATGTATTTGGTTAAAAATAGACATAAAAAAATAAAAGAAACAAACAAAAAAGACAGGTTTTTTTGTGAAATAGAGGACTAAAAAGTCATGAAAATATTGGAGCAATATGGATGTTTTGATATTCAAATGTGACCAAGAGAATATTAAAAATGTAACGAAAAATGAACAATGATATAAGGCTGAAAAAGGAAAAATTATTTTCAATCTAATGTAGTCAGATAATTGTTGCATCACTTCTCAACCTTATCATTAGAGTTCATAAAGGTAATCTAATTAATGAATACCTTGGAGTGGATCTCCTATATCTTCATGATGTTCAAAGAAGCATGGAAAGATGGGAAGAAGAATGCAGTAAGTGTGAAAAGGAATAGAAAATTAAGGAAATTTCTCTCACATGATCAGGGTGCACAAGAATAAACCTATCCAAAGAATAGGGGTGAGGAGAGACTAACAGAACTGGACATAAAATGAAAGAATCTAATAGAAGCATGAATGATGAATTAGAGAGAAAATAGTTTATAGGAAGGATAAGACCTAAAAAAATAAACTGTAATGGAAGGCATACAAAAATAATTCTAGCCCTTTTAGAAGTGGCAAGGAATGGGAATGGGAAATGGGGTGTATAAGTTGAAGAATAGATAACCAACTTATAATATATGTATAATATACATGTGTATACCTACATACATACAAATGTATAGGTTTTTCCATAAGAAGATGTATGTACATATTGGAAATAGTGTTGTATCATAAGAAATGGTGAAGGGTATTTTTTTCAGAGAACATAAGGGAGAATATATGAGTTGATTACAAGTGAAATGAGCAGAATAAAGTTAAATTATTCTAGAAAAACAATGAAATGATTTAAAAAATTGTTTTAAACTGACAACTGATCAGTGTAAAAACCAAGCACAAATTCAGAGGATAAAAAAGGAAACATGTTACCCTCTTTATGGTAGAGAGGTAAAGGACTCCAAATGCACAATAAGACATAATATTTTTTGGACCTGGCTAATGTGTATTTATTTATTTGTTTATTCATTTTTGCTTCACTAAACACAGAACTGCTGTTTTGTTAAAAATGTTAATCATTTTCCAGTTGTCTATTTCATTATTAATCCATTTAAGAGTTGGCATTTCCTTCCCCACATGATTTTACAGATGAGGAAAGTAAAGCAAATGTGGTTGTGTCTTATCCCAGGCTCACATGGCAAGGAAGTGTCAGAAGTCTGATTTGAAATCAGGAAAAAGCGTCTTCCTGATTACAGGCACAACACCATGCACTGCATCACCCTTGATGCCACAAAAACTACAACCAGAAGTCCATCTTTCTATCTATCATCTATCTACCTACTTGACTATCTGTCCGTCTAGCTATCTATCTATTGTTCTATCAATCTGTCTCCATATATAGCATGAGATACATGGTTTACTGGATAAAGTACTGAGCCTGACATTAAAAAGACTTGAGTTGAAATTTGACCACAGACATTTACTAGGTAGATGACACTGAACAAGTCACTTAAACCTTATTTGACTCATTTTCTCATCTGTAAAATGGGGACATATGAGTGGAGTTAATGGTAAGCAACTCATGCCAAGAAAACTCATGGAAAAAGTTCATGGGTTCATGCAGACTTGTTTAGACATGACTGAATGTCTGAACAACAATAAGAACAACCACAAATACTACTTAAGAAGTTCATTGCCCATGTGACCTTGGAAATACTAGTCAACCTCCTTGAATATCAGTTTCCTCATGTGTAAAATGAGAGGCAATAGACTTACATAGCCTATGTGGTTTCTTCATTATGTAGAGGTATAATCTGATTTTTATAATAGTCACTATTAGTAGGTCATGAATTGCTCCCAGGATTAGAAATAGAAATTTAACATTTAAAATGTCTCTGACCTTTGATTTCCACCAGCCCCACACTATGGCATCCTCACATATTGTGAAATCTTGACCAAGTGGTGCTTTGGGTACAAATTGCCCCACTTTCACCAGAGCATCAGTCTCATTAGAAAAGAAAATATAGTTCATAATGGCATATTGAGCTTCAGAGCTTCTTGTCTCATCCACAAACACCTGGTCACCAGCACTGTTGTTAAACTGGGTGTTCTTCAGGAAGGAGTTCAGCTGAAAAGGAAGAGGAATTCTCATCACTGGATTTTGCCTGAGGGAAGGATTTCTCTCAAAGTACAGGCTATTAGTTATATGAGAAACATTGGGCCTGTTTTGTGGTCTTAAGGGATCTTATATTATAAAATTTTTTTGATAGAATATGGTTTTCTATTGGGACACATAAAAGTGACCCTCCCAAATACACACCATGGCTTACATCTCAAAGTAATAATATAATTAAATATTATATATACAGATTAAAACTACATTTTAAAACAATATATCATATGTACATGTAATATATGTACATATATTATATATATAATTTCTATAATTCATGAGTCCTCAGTATTTCCCACTCTGTTTATCTAAACTCTTTCCATATCTGTTCATTTCAGCGTTGCACTATTTCTCAAATAGTTCTCCTTCCTGTCCTCTGATACTTATTTCCTCACACATGGACTGTTGAAATATTTGTAGCCTATTGGTGAATATGTCTGCACATAGACTCTCTTCATCTGTTCAATTGTCCGTTTACCTACCAAAGGAACTTTTCTAAAGTGCAGGTCTGAACTATAACATTTATTGGCTCTCCATCACCTCCTGGATAAATTATAAAATCTCTAATGTGGTATTAAAATAATGTCATATAATAATACACTGTTTTTAACCGTTCTATTCTTTTAATACTTTACACCATACTGGGGGACCTCAACTTTCCCCTATCAGAACTAGATAAATCAAATTTAAAAATAAATAAGAAAGAAGCAAAGTGAATTAATTATTGAAAAAATTAAAGCTAATAGATATCTGGAGAAAACTGAATAGGGATAAAAAGGATCATAACTTCTTTTAAGTAGCACATGGTACATATAACATGTACTAAGGTTTAAAAACATTACAAACAAATATAGAAAAGCAGAACTAATAAATACAATTTTTTCAGATCATATTGTAATAAAAATGATAATAAGGGCTCATGGAGAGGCAAATTTAAAGTTAATTGGAAACTTAATAATCTAATTCTTCAAAACCAGTGGGTTAAAGAAGAATCATAGGAACAATTATTGATTTCATTTAGGAGAATGACAACAAGAAAGCAACGTATCAAAATCTATGGGATGCATCCAAAACAGTACTCAGGGTAAAATTTATATCCCTAAATACCTATATCAGCAAAATAATAGGGGGGAGATCAATGAATTGGGCTTGCAAATTAAAAACCTAGGAAGAGAACAAATTAAAAATCCCCAGATAAAAACTAAATTGTAAATCATAAAAACCAAAGGAGAAATTGAACTAAAAAAAAGATTAGGAGCTGGTACTTTGAAAAAAATTCACGTCTAATGAAAAGGAAATTAAGGTAATTATTAAGAACTATTTTGCCCAACTATATAGCAATGAATATGGAAATCTAAGGGAAATGAATGAATATTTACAAAAATATAAATTGCCTATATTAACAAAAGAGGAAATAGAATACTTAAATAATCTCATCTCAGAAGAAGAAATTGAACAAACCATCAAGGAATTTCCTAAGAAAAAAACTCTAGGACTAGATGGATTCACAAACGGATTCTATCAAACATTTAAAGAATAACTAATCAGAATACCATATAAATTATATGACAAAAAAAAGCAAAGAAGGAGTCTTACTAAATTCTTTTTATGGCATAAATATGGTACTAATTCCCAAGCAAGGAAGACCAAAAAGAGATAAGGAAACCTATAGAACAGGGGTTGGCAATGTATGGCTCTCGAGTCATATCTGGCTCTTTTGAGGGTCAGATATGGCTCTTTCTGCAGGAGCTATAAAGTCAATTTTTTTCAGGTGCTGTTACAGGAGCATGCACTGTTACAGGAGTGCACACTGTGAGCACTGTATGGCTCTCATGAAATTACATTTTAAAAAGTGTGGTTTGTGGCTCTCACCGCCAAAAAGGTTGCCGACTCCTGCTATAGACCAATATCCTTAATGAACCTAGATGCAAAAATATTAAATAAAATACTAGCTAAAAGGTTACAACAAGTTATCACAAGGATCATTTACTACAACCTGGTGGGATTTCTACCAGGAATGCAAAGATGGTTCAATATTAGGAAAACCATCCACATAAATGACTATATAAACAATTAAATCAATAGAAATCACATGATTATCTCAATAGATTCAGAAAAAGCTTTTGACAAAATACAACACCTATTTCTATTGAAAATGTTAGAAAGTATGTGAATAGAAGGGTCTTTCATCAAAATAATAAACAGTATATATCTAAAACCATCAACAAGCATCATATGCAATGGGGATAAATAAGAAGCCTTCCAATAAGATCAGGTGTGAAACAAGGATGCCCATTATCACCTCTATTATTTAACATTGTACTAGAAACACTAGCAGTAGCAATTAGAGAAGAAAAAGAAATTGAAGGAATTAAAGTAGGCAATGAGGAAACTGAACTATTGCACTTTGCAGATGATATAAGGATATATTTAAAAAATACTAGAAAATCAACTAAAAGGCTAGTGGAAATAATCAACAACTTCAGCAAAGTTGCAGTATACAAAATAAACCCACATAAATCATCAGCATTTCTATATATTTCCAACAAATCTCAGCAGCAAGAGTTAGAAAGAGAAACTCCATTTAAAATCACTCTAGACAATTTAAAACATTTGGGAATCTATTTGCCAAGAGAAACACGGGAATTGTATGAGCACAACTATGAAACACTTTTCACACAATTAAAACTAGTTCTAAATGATTGAAAAAACATTAATTGCTCATGGGTAGAATGAACTAACATAATAAAAATGACCATTCTACCCAAATTAATTTACTTTTTCAGTGTCATACCTATCAAACTATCAAGAAACTTTTTTTTATAGAATTAGAAAAAATTATAACAAAGTTCATCTGGAAGAACAAACGATTAAGAATATCAAGAGAAATCATGAAAAAAATGTGAAGGATCATAGCCCAGCAGTACCGATTTAAACTACACTGTAAAACAGTGGTCATCAAAACAATATAATACTAATTAAGAGATAGAAGGGAGGCTCAATGGAATAGATTAGGGTAAATGACCTCAGCAAAATAGTATTTGATAAACCCAAAGATCCCAGCTACTGGGACAAGAACTCACTCTGACAAAAACTGCTGAGAAAATTAGAAAACAGTATGGGAAAAATCAGGTTTACATCAACATCTCAAACCTTATACCAAGATAAATTCAAAATGGGTAAATGACAAATATAAAGAGTGAAATCATAAATAAATTAGGTGAACATAGAATAGTATACCTCTCAGATCTGTGGGAAAAGGAGGAATTAAATACCAAGCAAAAGATAGAGAACTTCACAAAATGTAAAATGAATGATTTTGATTATATCAAATTATAAAGTTTTTGTACAAACAAAACCAATGCAACCAAAACTAGAAGGAAAGCAACAAACTAAGAGAATATTTTTATAACAAAACTCTCTGACAAAGAAAATTGGCAAAAAATTGGAAAATGATGGGGTGTCCCTTGATTGGGGAATGGATGAATAAATTGCGGTATATGTTGGTGATGGAATGTTATTGTGCTGGAAGGAATGATGAACTGGAGGAATTCCATGTGAACTGGAAAGACCTCCAGAATTGATGCAGAGCAAAGGGAGCAGAACCAGGAGAACATTGTACACAGAAAGTGATACACTGTAGCATGACTGAATGTAACTGACTTCTCTACTAGTAGCAATGCAATGATCCAGAACAATCCAGAAGAATTTATGAGAAAAAACGCTATCCACATCCAGAGAAAGAACTGTGGGAGTGGAAACACAGAAGAAAAACATATGATTTATCTTGTGATTCAATGGGGATATGATTGGGAATTTTTACCTTAAATGATTACTCTATTGTAAATATTAATAATATGGAAATAGATGTTGAACAATGATACATGTATAACCCAGTGGAATTGCTTGTCAGCTCTGGGAGGAAGGAAGGAAGAGGGATGAGAAAAATCATGAGTCATGTAACCATGGAAAATATTCTAAGTAAATAATTTTTAAAATTACTTTACACCACATCTCCCCACCTGTCCATTAATCCATTAACACTGGCTTCTATGTACTTCCATGAACAAGATACAACATTTCTTGGGTCCCGGAGACATTTTTTGGTGTTTGTCCTCCATTCCTTGAATCTTAATGCCTTTTCTCCTTTTCCTGGCTCACTTGGCTTTCTTCAAGTCCCAACTAAAATCTCACCTTTTAAAAGAAGAATTTTCCAGTTCATCTTAATTATACTGCCTTAATATTGTTAACTATCTCCTATTCTTCCTATATACAGCTTATTGGCACATATTTATTTTCTTCTTTCCTTCATCATTTGATTTTTAACTGCTCTAGAGCAATGATTCTCTTTGTATACTCAGAACTTAGTACAGTGCCTTAATTAATACTTGTTGACTGGCTGCTTACACACCATGATTCCTAGACCAAGACTTAAATTATCATGCTCAAAAACTTTTAAAGGGAATAATTTTATTAATCAACTTTATGGTCACTCTGGAATCCTTATAAATAGGAAAATATGATATTTGCTGAGATGAACTCACATCGTCAATGCAATTCCCTGTGCCCAGAGACAGCCCTGAAGCACAAGCACATTCATATATTTGTGTTCTCCACTTACAAAGTAGGATGGAACATAAAGAGTCAGGTGAATATTCCGTTTGGAGATGCTAGATATAGATGGCATGGGAAAACTAAAATAATTCATAGCATTGACAAATCAGCTTATTTTTCAAATCTTCCCTAAGATTTCTATGGAAATCATGGCTGTTGGGAACTTCTTTGTCTGAACCATACCTAAAATAATCCCCATTTTGAAATAACTAAAATTTATCATGCAGCCTCTTCTTCAATAAATTAATCAGTTAACATTTATTAAACACCTACTAAATGTAATAAACAGCAGTATGTGCAGTGATGGAAGCCCTGCCCTCCCTCCTCAAAATGGATCTCATACCCTCAGTTCATTGCTTTTTTGAAAAAACGATAATTGGACACAAGTTTATCATGACATTTAATGCAGGATTGATGCAAGATCTCTTGCATTTGCAAAATTACCCCAGGCAATCCTGGCAGTTAGGGGAATGGAACTTTGACCCAGCAAGTCCCTGGTCTCAAGATCAGACTATTGGAGCTAGGACTACAAATTCCCCTGGAGAACCAACCTGGGGGTTCTGATTTCCTTGACCTCACTCAGACATCCAGCTACCCCCTGGACTTCCCCTTGGGGAACTGGGAGGTGGGATTTGGTGGGTTGTGGAACATGGGTAGGAATTAGTTAAATTAGCCTAGCCAGGACACCCCTAAACCAAATCATTACCCTCATTTGTCAAGTTGGTAGACCCCTCTACATCAGGGCAGTGGAATTTATCCCTGGCTGAGGGGCTGGTTCCCTCAGCCTGATCTTACCTTCTGAGGCCCTCTGCCAGCACTGGCTATTCACCCATAGCAACAGATTTTCCAGACCTTAACCTTCCTCCCTCAGTTTACCCTTGTGTTTCAATAAACCCCTTGGCCTGATTATGAGAGTTTCAGTGATTCATTTATAACATCAACCAGGTCCAGGAGCTGAGGAGAAGGAGGATAGTTATCACTGGTCTCCAGAGGGGGTTAGACCAGGCATCCATCTTATTCAGGAAGTGAACCAGGTTCACTTCCTGTTGGCTTCCAGTTTCTCACCAGCAGGGAGGGGCTCCTCACTCTTCACCTTGAAGTAGCTTACAGACAGCAGGGAAACTGACTGGTCATCTCTCTTCAGGACCTCACATCCCTGGCTGTCTTAGACCAACAAATAGTGAAGGTATAGGCTCCCTGGCTGAGGAGACTTACTGGTACAACCAGCATCCCTATAATCAGCCTGTTGAGCCCCTTATTACAGACATATAAACATATAATTCTTTGAACCTTCTGCTCACTTCTGTTTTTCCTCTCAGGAAAAATAGGATAATTTCAATCCCTTTTCCATAAGAAAATTATTCAAATTCTTGAACAAACCACTGATGTCTCCTTCCTTTGCATTCTCTCTTTACCTAACTAAATTCTTTCAACTCATCATCATATGATTCAGAGAAAGAAGTCCTTTCACTTAGCAGTCTTCAAATGAATATCCTCCAACTTAAATATCAGATATCAACATCCTACACATAAAAGATTCCCTGGATTTTTTAAACCTTAGAAAAAATTCCCTTTATTACAGGAAACTTTTTCTAACGCCTTTGAAATTCTTTATATAGATTGGCAAATGGTGCAGGAAGACTCATTTTAAATGGCCCCAAATTCTACCTTTGACCCTATTTTATCTCAGAAGCAGACCCAGAGGTGATTTACACATCTCACCATTTGAGATATTATTTGGACATCCACCTATTCAGGAACAACCATATACCCCTGCCTATAATTCATTATTAAGAGGGGATACAACCATTGCCACATATTCCAGAAGATTACAAATTAAATTGCAAGAAGTTATCGAATGGGAATGTACCTTTTTCCTTAGCAGCACACAAAACCTTCACAAAAATTGATAATTGTAAGAGGGCTTAAATCAATCCAACCAACAGGAATGCAATTAATGAAGTGAATAAAATTTTTGAATTTTTGAAATTTTATATATAAAAGACATTTAGAGAAAATCGAAAGGGAATATACCTTTTTCCTTAGCAGCACACAAAACCTTCACAAAAATTGATAATTGTAAGAGGGCTTAAAAGCTTCACAACCAAATGCAGAGAAGCAGAAATATTAAATACATTCTTTTCAGATCATAATGTTTTAAATTACATTCAACAAAGGACTGCGGAAAGAAAAAGTAATAATGAATTGGAAATCAAATAGTCTTATACTAAATAATTACAGTCTTATACTAAAAAATGAGTCGGTCAAAGAATGAATAATAGGGAAAAATTAACAATTTACAGAGAAAGGGAGACAATGTCAAAAAATTTATAGGATGCAGCTAAAGCATTACTTAGGTGAAAATGTTATCGATTAAAATTTTTATCAATAAAATACAGAAAGAGCAGATCCATGTATTGCACATGGATCTTAAAAAAGTAGATAATGGAATAATATAAAAATCTCCAATTAAACATAAATTGAAATTACTGAAAATGAAAGAAGTGAATTAATAAAATAAATAGGAGTTATATAAGAAAAAACAATAAAATAAATAAATGATTCCTTAACTTGATCTAAAGAAAAAGAAAACCAAATTACCAGTACCAAAGATTAAAAAGGTAAATGCATAGCAAATGAAGAGGAAATTAAAGCAATTATTAGGAGTTGCTTTTCCAGATATATGCCAATAAATCTGACAATTGAAGTGAAATGAATGACTATAGGTAAAATGGAAAATAGAATACTTAAACATATCTAAGAAAAAGAATTTTAACAAGTAACTAATGAATTCCCTAATGAAAAAATCTTCAGGGCTAGATGAATTAACAAGTGAATTCAACCAAAAATTTAAAGAAAAATTAATTTCAAAAAAAAGAAAAAATTAAGACCAAATAAGAAAAAAAACAGAATGAGTTATAAAATGATTAACTTTGAAATTAAAAAAGTTTTCAAACAAATCAAGTGCAAACAGATAAGAAGTGAAACAAAAAAATGGGGAAAATCATATTAAAAGTTATTGACAAGCATCTTATTTCTTAACAAAATACAGAACAGAATCAGGTTTAGAAGAATAAAAGTTATTCTTCAACTGATAAATTGTCAAAGGTTATTAAGAGGCAATTCTCAGATGAAGAAATTAAGACTCTCTGTAGACATATGAAAAAATGCTCCTCAATGACATCTCAATTAAATCAATAAAAAAGGGGCTAGAAAAAATTCTTTTGTAAAAACAAAAACAAATGAAAATAATGAAAAATGTCAAGGAAGAAGATCTAGCAAAATGAGATTTTTAACTATACTATAGAACAGCAATTAACAAAATTATTCAATACTGGCTAAGAAATAGAAATGCAAATCAGTGGAACAGAATAGATATAAAACAATAACTTTTTGTTTGACAAAGGTAAAGATCTAAGAGTTTTAGAATAAGTATTCACTATTTGTTTAAAATTGTTGAGAAAACAGAAAAGCAGTTTGGCCAGAAACTAGATATAGACCAATATTTATATCACTTACCAAGATAAGAATCAAATGGATATGTGATCGAGATATATAGGGATATATATAGGATATAAGAATAGGGAACATATCTACCAGATTTATAGATGAGAGAAGAATTTATGAAGAAATAAGAGATTAAAAAACATGATAATTTAAATGGGTATATTTACAACTAATGAAGTCCAAATGCAGATTGAAGTATAATATTCTTTGGTTTCTCTATGAAATTCTCTCTAGCAGAAGTAACATGTGTCTTGTTTCACTACATATCATTAAATGATAAGGTATATACAACCTATATCATATTAACAGTCTTCTTGGGGAAAGAGAAGGTGTGGGAGGGAGAGAGAAAACAAGGATTGCAAAATGTTGGAAAATGAATATTAAAAATTACATTGATATGCAATCAGGAAAAAAATTTAAACAAAAACTCAACATTTCTCAATAAATTAAGTCATAACATTAATGTACTAAATTATATTTATAGGTGAAGCATGTAGAGTGAGACATAATAGATTGATTAATCATGCAAATAGAAACCTGGGCACTTGTGTTCTTGTCCCTATTATTCCATTAGTGCATTGTGTAATGTTGAGCAAATATTTTAACATTATGATCCTCAGCAATTTCAAAACCATAGTGAGCAAGTCTATGCAGGTCCCCACTCAGAATCTTTCATCATTTGGAAGCTGACTCTAATTTAGTTCTTTGTTTTATAATCTAGACCAGTGATTCCCAAAGTGGACGCCACTGCCCCCATTGGGTGCTGCAGTGATCCAGGGAAGCGGTGATGGACACAAGTGGATTTATCTTTCCTATTAATTGCTATTAAAAATTTTTTAAAAAAATTAATTTCCAGGGGGCTAAGTAAATTTTTTTCTGGAAAGGGGGTGGTAGGTCAAAACATTTTGGGAATCACTGATCTAGATGTTGAAAAACAACTCGATTTTTCTCAGTTTCAATATCTGACTCAAAAAATATAGGATTTACTTAAAATCTGCCTTATAAAGGTAGTTTTTTTGTTGTGAGGATAAAAAGAAATGTATATGGAAAGTAGTTTTCAAACCTAGAAGCACTATATCAATTTACCATCTTATTGTTTAGGTATTATTATAGTTTTTATTGTTTTGGTCGATAAAGGCACAGTATAGGTCAGGCTTAATATCACTCACCTGTGGAAACTTGTAGAGGTCCAGCAGAGTCCCCATCTGGATAGACAGAGCTGATGTGGC
>NC_058130.1:786229058-786303186 GCF_016433145.1 Gracilinanus agilis | reverse complement strand
TCCATTTAGTACATGGAAGTCTTTCCAACTCCTTTTAAATTCTAGTGGGGCCCCCCTTTTCATTCTTTATATTTATTTTCAATTTTAAACTATGAATCAATTTATATAACTGACAAATATTGAAAATTAAGTTACGGCATTTAAGGAACATCTAATCAAAGAATTTGAAAGTTGGAAGGGAATTCATTAGCCATTTTTTCCTACCCATACCACAAATACATCATTACTGCACCATAGCTTAAAAATGGCAATCCATACAATATTACCTGCCATGAGTGAAAGACTAAATATTCTTCATGTCCCATCAAATTTTTTTCTGATTTTCTCAGAAATACTTCATGGAGAGCCCAAGCTACAGCATAGACAGTGTTGTAGATGGTGTAACTCAAGCCAGACATGGTCATATCAAAAGAACACAGAGGCAAAGTCTGCAAAGAAGCATTTGGTGAACATATACCTTGCTCTTCATTTTCTAGTTGATCTGAGCACCTAAAGACTGACAACCAGAATCCCCTAAGTAAAATATCATTTGGATATTTAGAAGGTTTAATTGTCCTAAGAAAAATCTGGAACCCAGGGACTTCACTTGTCGAGTATGAAAATGTGAGAGCACCATGAAAATCATGACCTTGACGATAGCCAGGTCTCATAGTAATATCCCAGTGTGATGTAGCAATCCACACCTTCCTTATACTCAATATAGGAAGTTGTGAGTATCTCAGAATCATTAATGAATCCGCATCCCCATGGACAACAATCACTTCACTTGATGATTCTAGGATCCTGGCCATGAAGTTTTCATGTGATTCTTTATGTCCTCTTTCACTGACAGGGATCTTCTCTGTGAAGGACACACAGACTCCATTCTTTAACATTTTCTCTCTTATCTCCCACAGAAATGTCTCACCTCTTATATCATCTGTGGCAACTAGACCTATCCAGTTCCATTTAAAGTATACCATCAAGTGGACAACACCTTTGTGAAGAGAAGAGTCTTTAGGAGCCATCTGATAGAGGGAAGGAAACTGAATCTTGTCACTAAGAATGGGATCAAATGGACCATAGCTGATCTAGATGAGAAAGAATCATGGATCAGTTTGGCCCCTGACACTGTTGATAGAATTGAAACAAAATGCAATTTTATGAATTGGCATTTTTGTTTATAGAATACATTATGTATCCTACAATACAGTTTATGATAGGTGGTATTTTATTCTCTGAGTCTCAAAATTCATTCCTTTTTATGAGCCCTCAAAAAGGCAATAATTTAGCAAAGACAGACTTCTGAGAACCTGTTGTTATCTATATTCTAGTCAATGTGCTTTCTCTATACTTTCCAAAGAAATCAAGATATATTCTTCTTAGTTTTCTTGTTAGTACACAGTAGATTTCAAGATTAAACCTTTTATATGATTTTTTGTGTTGGACAATGTTCTTATTTTTTTAATTAAAAAACACATGAATGGTATTCAGTATGGTATTTAAACAATATATAATTACTCTATAAATCTTCATTGGATTTAAGTGTTATATTTCAAATAAGAATATCTAATTTTCTCTAAGAAAATGAAATTTTGGTTCCTGATTTTGTCAAAAGAGGATTCTGAAAGTGAGAAAGGAACTTATTACAATAAAAACAAAACAATGTACAGAAGGTATTCCCCTTATAATGTAGCTCAGCCATAAATATCTAAGTTATGGTTGAAGGTTTCCAATGAATATGACCTTATTACCACTAATGACAGCCCATTCTTCTTCACACACATTTGAAATCATTATGATTGTTAGAAAATAAAAGGTCTTTTTGTCTAACCTACATTTTTTGATAACTTCTAAAAACTGTTATTGGTTCTACCTTTCCACATCACACACTATAAATATCATCCCACCATCACACTGGCAACCTTTCAAATATTAGAAAATAGCTATCGTTGTCCCTTTGGACATTTGCCTCTCTAATTAACAGCATCTTCTTTAGTTCTTTCAGTGAATCCTTATGTAACACAGACATATAAGACCCTTCATCATTCATCAGTCCCCCTCTGAAACTCTCTGATTTAACATTAGTTTTCATAAAGTATTGATCCCCAAGCCAAGTACAATACACAAGACAAGGTTTGAGGGAAGGAATTAGAGGTAAATCACTTCTTTATTTCTAGTAGCTTCCCTTTCATAATGCAGCTCTAGATTATTTCACCAATATCAAATGAAGGAATAAAAGAACACAGAAGTGCTGCACAATTGCTTACTTAATCTCTCATTAAATTTGAATGATTAAAAATTGTGCTATATATGACTTTCCCTTCTGGAATCAAGATTATGCTATAAGGAATACACTGAGCTCACCCAAACCCACTTCCAAAAAAATTTCATGTAGTAGTCAAGACTGTTAATGCTTATGGGATGAATTTACCAATCAAATTGAGGAGTATAGTAGAATGGAGTAATACCCCAAAGCATACAATATTCTGTCTAAGAAAAAAACATTTAAACTAGGGAGTCACACAGACTAAAGGTAAGGAACTGAGGAAGAATTTATTGTGCTTCAGTGAAAGTAAAAAAAAAATGAAAAAGTGGGGATAGCATTCTTTATCTCAACCAAAGCAAATATATATATATATATATGTATATATATAAATGGCCTAATTAAAAAATATGAAGACAAAAATTATGTCATGATAAAAGGCACAATGAAATAATATCAAAACTAAACATATATACACCAAATGACATACCATCAAAATTCCTAAAAAAGAAGTTACATGAGTTAAAGCAAGAAATAGACAGCAAAACTATTCAGATAGGGAACCTCAAATTTCCCTCTCAGATTTAGATCAATCCAACCAATAGGAACAAAATTAAGAAGATGAATAAAATTTTAGAAATTTTACACATAGTAATCATCTAGAGAAAATTGAATGGCAATATAAAACTATATCTTTTTCCTTAGTAGTACATGGGACCTTCACAAAAAATGATCCTGTAATAGGGCATAAAAGCCTCATAACTGAATACAGAAAAGAAGAAATATTAAATACATTCTTTTCAAATGTAATGCTATAAATTATATCCAATAGAGTTTCAGAAATAAAGAGCAATAATTAGAAATTAAATAATCTTATACTAAATAATGAATTGGTCAAAGAATGAATAATAGAAAAAAAAACAACAATTTAATACAGAGAAAGCAAGACAACATAACAATATTTGTAAGATGCAATTAAAGCAGTACTTAGGTAAAAAATAATTTCTCTTAATACTTGCATCGATAAAATAGAGAAAGAGCAGATCAATCAATTGCACAGAAAACTTTAAAAAGCAGAAAAAAGAACAAATTAAAATCTCCAATAAAGCATCAAATTGAAATATTGAAAACCAAAGTAGAGATGAATAAAAATGAGAGTAAGAAGACCATTGAAAGAATAAATAAAAAAGCAGTTGGAATTATGGGGGAAACAATAAATAGATAACAATTTATTAACTTGATTAAAGAAAAGAGAAAAACAAATTACCAGTAACGAGAATGAAAAAGGTAAATATTTGCACAGGAAATGAAGGGGAAATTAAAGCAATCATAAGGAGCTCTTTTTCCAATGACAATAAATCTGACAACTGAGGTGAAATAATTGACTATAGTAAAAGGGGAAATAGAATACTTGAACACATCTAAGAAAAAAAGGAATTAAACAAGCATTAATGAATGCCTTAAGGAAAAATCTCTAGGGCAAAATGAATTCACGAGTGAATTCTACCAAAAATTTAATGAACAACTAGTTCCAATAATGTATAAACTATTCGGGGAAAATAAAGAAAAAATCTATTAAAATATTCCTGACTGTATGGAGTGGAATTTGGGGAAGGGGACTCATTCCTCCATAAATCACTCTAATGAGCAGACAGGAGACTTGGGAAGATGCTGGTAGAGTTCATGTGGCTTTATTCAGGTGGGGGGGAGGGGTGAAAGCTGGACAGGGGAGAGTGGACATGGAAAGAGACAGAAGGAGCACTGTCTGGAGGGACCTCTCAGAAGCAGTGTCCTTAGGTGGAGGCAGGGGAGAGAGAGACAGAGACAGAGACAGAGAAAGAGAAAGAGAGAAACACAGAGAGTCAGAGAAAGCACTGTTTGGAGAGACCTCTCAGAAGCAGCAGCCATAATATGGTCAAATTCACTCAGAATTTATAATTCTCTTCTTTCCCACCATCTGTGTGTGACATAATGCTTTTGTTTGTTTTATTTCTTTATCTTGTTCTATCCTTAAGTTTTCCCAATGTTTCCAAGCCTATAGGAGCATTCCTTAAGTTTGCAATTTCTCAATTAAGTCAAAATTTAGACATGTCCAAGGTCTTTAGGCTAAAACATTTAGGACACGTAGTCAAGATTATAACTTGTAAATTTTGTTATTTCTCTCATGAGAATTATCTTTTCCCAGGAGAAAGGAAAAGAAAAGAGAGTAGTATCTCTTAGCCACATTAGAAAAGAACATATTAAAGGCCTACATTTATTTATTAATATATATGAAGCTGCTTGGGAAGGGGATTTCTTGACTCTTCATAAGGGTAAATCGATATCTCCCTAGTGAAGGACATCTAATTTTCACTAATTTTATACAGGAAGTTGCCAATCTATGATTACTAATACTAATCAGTACTGGGGAATAATGCACAATTTCATCCCATACACAACAAATATAGTATGTCTAAAATAGGAAAAATAGAAATAGAGAAAGAAATTATAGACCAATATCCCTAGTGAATATTTAGACAAAAATTTAAATAGTAGAAAGGAGATTACAGTATTATAGTACAAGGATCGTACACTATGAACAAGTGGGTTTTATACCAGATGAAGCAGAATTGACCAATATTATGAAAACTATCAGCATAATTTAAAATACCATTTTAAAAAGCAATAGAAGACATATTTATATTAATGCTGAAAAAGTTTTTGAAAAAATACAAAACTCATTCCTACCAAAAATAAGGATATTGGAATAAAGAGAGTGTTCCTAATAATTATAAATGACAATTATCTAAAGTCAATAAACCATTTTCTGTAATGAGATTAAGCTAGAACCCTTCCCAGTAAGATCAGGAGTGAAGCAAGGAGGGATATTTTCAAAATTACTATTCAATTTTGCATTGGAAATACTAGCCATAACAAAAAGATAATTGAAAAAATTGAATTGAAAGTCAATGAGGAAACAAAGGTATTACTAAATTTAGATGATATGATAGTATACATAGAAAATTCTACAGAATAAACCAAAAGGAACAACTAGAAATAATGAACCAACTTAAGCAAAGTAGAAGGATATAAAATAAACTCACATAAGACATCACCTTTTCTATTTACCACCAAAATGTACAATGGCAAGAGAAAGAAAAGGAAATCTCATTTAAAATAATTGCACACAATTTAAAGTATCTGGGCATAAACCCACCAAAGCAAACCCAGAAACAATGTGAACATAATTACAAAGCACTTTTCACAGAAATGAGGTTAGACCTAAACAAATGGAAAATAATCCGTTGCTTATAGGTAGACTGAGCCAATATGATAACAATGACAATTGTAACTAAATTAATTTACCTATTCAGTGTCTTATCAATTCAAGTATCAAAAATTATTTCATAAACCTATAAAAAATAATAAAATTCATCTGGAAAACAAAAATTTAAGAATATCAAAAGAATTAATTTTAAAAAAAGAAAGTAAGTGACATAGTTGAACAAGATCTCAAATTTCACAATAAATTGGTAGTCATCAAAAAAAATCATGGAAACATCTAATATTAAGAATTAAAATAGTGTATTGATAGAATAGATAAGGAACTCAAAAACATAATAATAAATGAGGATACTAACCTAGTGTTTGCTAAACCTAAATGCCCGAGCTTTGGTGAGAAAAAATTAGTATTTGACAAAAATTTCTAGGAAAACTTAAAAACAGTATGACAGATGCTAGACATAGAGTAACATCTCACATCATATTCTATTATAATGTCAAAAGGGGCATGTTATTTAGAAATTAAAATTATATAATAAATAAATTAGGGCAAGTTGGAATAATTTACCTGTCAAAGTAATGGACAAAGGAAGAATTTAAGACTAAATAAGAGAAAGATATTATGAGGTATAAAATGAATAATTTTCCTCATATTAAATTTAAGAATTTTTGCCCAAACAAATCAAATGCAAAAAAGATGAGTGGAAAAAACTGTGGGAAATTATATCAACTGTCATTGATAAATTTCTTATAATTCTTCTAATATATTATATTTCTTAAATATAATACAGAATGGAGCCAAATTCATGAGAATAAAAGCTATTCTTCAGTTGAGAAGTTGTCAAAAATTATTAATAGGCAATTATTAGATGAGGAAATTAAGACACCTGTAGTCATATGAAAAAAATTTTCCAAATCACTATTGATTAGAAAATCCAAATTAAAACAGCTCTGAGCATAGGCAGAGCCAATATAATAAACTAACAAACCTGCCTAAACTAATATACTTATTCAATAGTATCCCAATTAAGATAACAACAAAAAAATTATTAAGCTATAAGAATAACAAAATTCATTTGGAAAAACAAGGAAATAATTAAAAAAAGTCAAGGAAGGAGGTCTATCAGTACCAGTTTTTGAAATATATTATAAAGCAGTGATTATCAAAATTATTTGGTATTGGCTAAGAAATGGAAATGCATATCAGTAGAACAGAATATACATAAAACAAACAGTTGTAAAAGAGGATAATAATCTATTGTTTGACAAAGGCAAAGATCCAAGTTTTTAGAATAAGAATTCACTTTGGGTCAAAATTGTTGAGAAAACGGAAAAACAGTTTGCCCAGAAACTATATATAGAACAATATCTTATACCAGTTACCAAGATAAGAACAAAATGAATACATGATTTAGATATAAAGGAAATATTGTGAATAAATCATAAGAATGGGGAATATCTACCAGATTTATAGATATGAGAGGGATTTATGAAGAAATAGAGATAAAAAGACAAGAAATTTAAATGGGTATTTTTGAATATGCTAAATTGAAAAGTTTTTGTTGAAATACAGTTAATGTAGCCAAGATCAGAAGAAAAACAATAACTTGTGGAAAACTGTAGACAGTTTTTTGAATAGGGGTCCCATGTTTAAAATATATAGTGAACTTTGTCAACTATATAAGATGAGCTATTCCTCAATTGATAAATGATAAAAAGATATGAACAGACATTTTTAAATAAAAAAATGAAAGTCGTATACAGCTATATGAAAAATTGCATTAAATAATTTTAATAGAGAAAGAGAAATGAAAAAAAAATTGTGAGCTAACCTCACACCTATCAGATGCTCTAAAATAATGAGTGCAAAATGACAAATGTTGGCATGTATGGGGAAAAGTAGGGCTACTGATATATTATTTGTGGTCTGTGAACTAATTCAACCATTCTGGAGAGAAATCTGGAAATATACTCAAAGAGTTATAAAATTGTATACACCTTTTGATCCAGTAATACCACAGCTTGGTTTATTTCTTAAGGTAATCAAGGGGAAAAAAAACTATATGTTCTAAAATATTTATAGCAACTCTTTTTGTGGTGACAAAGAACTGGAAACTGAAGGGATGTCCATCAATTGAAGAATGGTTGAATAAGATGTGATATGTGATTGTACCAGAAGACAATTTTGCCAAAAGAAAAGACAAACAAGATATCTCACTCACACACACACACACACACACACACACACACACACACACACCTGAAAAGACTTATATGAAAAACCAAGAAAATATTCTACACAGTAACACTAATAATGTATGATGATCAATGGTGAATGACTTAAGTATTATCAACAAGGAAAGAAATCAGGACAACCTCAAGGACCTCACAATGAAAAAGGTTTTCCTCTGCCACAGAAAAAACAAAGTCCAAATGTGGATTGAAATATACCATTCTTCACTTTATTTTCTCACTGAATTTCTCTCTAGTGTAAGTAATATGTCTTTTTTCATAGTATAGCATAAAGGGAAACATATTGTCATTATATAACAATATATGTATAGCCAATACCATATTAACTGTCTTCTTGGATAAAGAGAAGGTGTGAGAGGGAGGGAGAAAAGGAGGATTGCAAAATTTCAAAAAATGATTATTGGGGCAGCTGGGTAGCTCAGTGGAGTGAGAGTCAGACCTAGAGACAGGAGGTCCTAGGTTCAAACCCGGCCTCAGCCACTTCCCAGCTGTGTGACCCTGGGCAAGTCACTTGACTCCCATTGCCCACCCTTACCAATCTTCCACCTATGAGACAATACACCAAAGTACAAGGGGGTTTAAAAAAATAAAAAAATGATTATTTAAAATTATATTGACATGCAATAAGAAAAAATGAAAAATAAATTTAAAACTCAACATTTCTCAATAAATTCAAACCTAACATTAAAGGACTAAATTATATTGAAAGGTGAAGCACATAGTGTAAGACATAATTGATTGATTAATCATGTAAATAGAATCCTGGTTATTTAAGTTCTTGTCCTTATAACTGCACTAGTGAGTTGTGGAATGTTAAGTAAACATTTTAGCTTTTACAGTCCTCGGCAACTTCATATGCATAATGGACAAGTACATCCAGGTCTTCTCTCAGATCCTTTCATGGAATGCAAGCTGACTCCAATTCAATTCTTTGGCATATAATCCAGGTGACAATCCAGGTGGAGGATTCACCTCTTCTGATGACTGAGAGATCTCTGTGATTCACGGGGTAGAGAGTTAATTTGTTGTCAAAAAAAGACCTGTGGTCAAACCTTACTAGAGGAACTTACTTTTTCTCAAGTTTCAGTATCTCATTCTATAAAATGCAGGATATAATTGCACCTGCCTTATAGGTGTTTTGCAAGAATGAAAATAAATGCATATAGAACATACTTTTTAAACTTTGAAGCACTATATCAATATAACTTCTTGCTATTTATTCATTATTACTGTATTTTGTTTGGGTCTATAAAGGACAGTATAGGTCAGGCTTAATATCACTCACCTGTGGAAACTTGTAGAGGTCCAGCAGAGTCCCCATCTGGATGGACAGAGCTGATGTGGCCCCTCCAATAACAGCCACAGACCTTTCCCAGTCCTTGCAGTTGTAGTTAGGGATGAGCTGGTTCTGCCCAGATAACCACTTCAGGGAGCTCTCCAAGGTTCTCTCATCACTGTGATAGGTGTTGTAGAGGTGGAATCCCAGGGAAATGTTGGGCAACAGATGGGGATCTCTGTTAATCTCCTCTACAGCAAACAGTAGAGACAGGGCCTGCTGGTAATTTTTGTGGAGCCACCTGTGGGAGTGAGTGCATAATGCATTAATAAAGCTACCAAAAAATATGTTGGGGAATAGAAGGAATTCCTCAACCATGTGAGCCAAATAAGGTTACTTACTAAAATTTTCCTCCATAATCACTTCCTTTCTTTCTTATACGGAAACTGAGAAGAGTAAAAACCATTTCAAAAAATTGTGACAGTACAGATTCTTTGACCACACAAAGCAAAGCAAATATATCCCTCTTAATCTTGGAAATATTTCATCTCAACATTTTATTTTTTTAAAAATGTTTTCCATGTTTCCATGATTCATTTTCTTTCCTCCCTTCCTCCCTCCCCCTCCCAGAGTCAACAAGCAATTCCACTGGGTTGTACAAATGTTGTCACTTGATACCTATTTCCATATTATTCATTTTTGCTATAGAGTGATTTTTAGAGCCTAAACCCCAAATCACATACTCATAAATATACATCTGATAAATGATGTCACATGTTTTGCTTTTGCATTTCTACTCCTTGGAAATATTTTAAAGAATACTTCAAGCCTGCTAAGATTTCTCCATCAGTTGCTGTCTCAGATAATCTAGGCCCGTTTTAATGGAGGTGTAATGTTTGTAGGACAGATTCCCAATTTCTGACTATCTTATATTACATGAGAGCATCCACAGAATTTTCAATTCTATGTTGAGAAGCCATTTGCTAGGTTTCTGAAAACTGAAGGCACCAGGTCCATTTCTTCCCTTTGCTCATTTTCTGCTAAATTAGAAGCAAGAAGGACAGAAAAAAGAGGCCCCATTGTCAGTAAACAAAATTCTTCTGAAAACAAAATTCAATGAATGAATAGAATTTGGAAGATCATTTGATTTAGAACAGAACTTTTTAATGTTTCACCAGGGAATGGGAGAACCTCCTTTTCCACATAAAGCAAACCACCATTTCAGTCTAGTTAATAAATAATTAAGAAAGAAAAGAGAATACAAAGAAGCATATTGAAGCATTGAAAAGGCAACCATTGACTAAAATGATTGAATTATTTTGCCTTTTTGACAAAAATAAAAACATGAAAAAGCATTTCTAAGAGGAAAGAAAGTATAAAGGAATATAATGGAAACTAGAGGGACTGAAAAATGGACAGAAGTGAAGACAGACATAAAGACACATTTGGCAAACAACAAGGTAGAGAAAAATAGGTTAGGATGCTCTTTTTCCAAAGTGCTGTCCAATTTATCTCATTGTCTTCTCCCACCACAAAAAAAAAAACAGAAAAAAGCTAACCTGCTTCTCCTTAGCTATTACAAAGTGAAATTTTCAATAATTGTTATATTTTAGACTGAACTATCTTTAGCCAATGCAGAGTTATAGAGGATATGTGAGTTTACATTACTACACACAGATTTTGTTCTCTAGAAATGAGAATTTCTGACAAGGGAATTGATACTTGGACTGCAATATCTTGAATATGTAACCAGGGTCAAGCAGAATCCAAGAAAATAATTCCACACACCCACAGGAGGGAGAATACATTAAGAGTCTATTTTCCAATAGAAGAGGAGTGGGAGGAATAAAGCATTTTCAGTGAAGGGGCCCCTAAGACTCCCTAAAAGATTATGAACACTTATTAACAGACAAGCAATATAGAGAGGGGATATAGGAAAATGTATGGGGAAATATGGTAAATATGAGGAAACATGTTACATTCCTATTGATGGGACAGAATTTTCCTTGCCCAATATCCATAAACTCAACAACAATAACTCTGCCCAAGGTTAAAGAGGGTCACAGGGCTCAGAATTTCTAAGACCTCACATTATTAACTTAATTTAAGAGACTTTGGGATCTATGGACTTTAATCACTTCTATTGCAAAATGAAGTCATTATTGAATGATTATTCCTACTTCTACTTTGCCTTCTATTTTGAAAAGGGTGAGGTCATTTTCTTTTAGGATTTTCTCAAATGATACTGTAGGCTTTTTTTATCATAACTTTCAGATTGTCCAATGTTTCTTAATTTTTTGAGTGACTTCTTTTGTAGTACAATGTTTTTGCTGTGAGACACTTTATACTATCTTTGGTATTTTCAGACTTTTGATTTTAACTCTCCTTTTTATCTTACAGAATCATGAACTTATGAGAAAGCCTATGAACTTTTTATGGAGCTTCTCTTTGATCCAGTCCAATTTTCAGAGAATTTGTTAGGTGAATCAATTTATATACTGGTTTTAAGACCAGTTGTTAATTTCCTTTTCAAATCTTTCTTTCATATCTACCTTTTCCTTTCATTTATATAGTTTTTTCACATTTTTAAAAAGAAATGAAGTCATGAAAGGAGAGGCAGGAATATATATAATAAGCCTACATAGAATGGAACTTTATGAGTTTGGGTGCCTTGGATGGTAATAGAAAGGTAAAAGTAGAGAAGTTTCTGTTTCATTTTGGAAGTCAATCAGACATAATGGAAACAGACCAAATGAAGAAAAATTTAGAGATGAGAAGAGGAGGAGGGCACTCATTATCTTATGCTGCATGGGCCTGCCCTTCTGCTCTGTGTATAAATTCCTCTTTATAATCATCACAGTGAAAATAAGACCAATATGTAGAGAGGCACTTACTGATAAGGCTTACAAGCACTATTAGGAGGACTTTGAAACAGTTCTGCTCCTGTTCCACTGGTCACTTCAATTGAGAACAAGGATAAAAAGATCCCAATCATCAGGTCCCCATTTTGGGAAATCATGGGATTATTCTGGTTGAAACAAGGGACCTTCACTGTCCTGTGCCCAGATCCTGGAAGCTGCAGGAACAGAGATAAGAGTAAGGAAGTAAGTAGTTGAAAAATGCTTTTCTGAATGGGGGGCAGCATCTCCCTAAAAACTGGGCAAAGTTTTAAGCCTGGGAAAACCAAGGAGTCACTCAGTCTAGACCAAAATCAACTGCCTCAGTCATAGACAGATGAAAAACTTCTGCCATCAGAAATGACTTGTTTCTCTATACATGCCAAAGCTCTGCCTGTCACACCTGAAGAAACACAATAGAAAATTAGTCAGGCCCATGTTCAAAACAAGGACAATGGTGCAAGAACACTGGATGCTTTTGTAGTTTCACCAGATCTTAAACTGAACTCTCATAGCACCCTCATTTTTCTTTCTTGATAGGAACCACTCCTACTTGGTCTCCAGAGAAGTCTTGGTCCATGAAGAATTCTGGGGACCAGACTGCCAGGGGCATCTACACCTGAGTCTCTGCATCCAAGAGGGGAAAAAAACAAAAAACAGAAATTCAAAGTTATGCATTGGATTTTTTTTCTTGTTCCCAGCAGTGAAAACTGTACAGAAGGACTTTCTTGAGGAAGTAATTTCTGAGTCTTAGGTTCAGAAAACCATCTCTGATGACTAAATCTCATAATAGTTTTTTTGTGGGTGATTTTTTAAAAATAAAAATGTTTAGCAATGGCAATTTCTCTGATGAACTTATAAGACTGCTACTCCCCATGCCCCTCAAATTTGCTGCATCAAGTTCAATGTAAGCCTCAAACTCATGACTCAGTGTAATCTATTAAAATATCTACAGTGCTCACAAAGCCTTTCTTCTACTTCTCCCCTCACTTTATAGACAGGACTACAGAATCATAGCCTCAGAAATAAAAGAGCCCTGGGGCAGATGGGTAGCTCAGTGGATTGAGAGTCAGGCCTAGAGACAAGAGATCCTAGGTTCACATCCGGCCTCAGACACTCCCCAGCTGTGTGACCCCGGGGAAGTCACTTCACCCCCATTGCTCACCCTTACCACTCTTCCACCTAGGAGCCAAAACACAGAAGTTAAGGGTTTTTAAAAAAAGAAATAAAGGAGCCCTTAGAAGTTATTTAGTCTAATAGTTTTATGGCAAAATTCACCTTTCCAGTAATAAGCATTACAGACACAATGAGTGATGTTATAATGACATTCTCACATCACTCATGATAACAGCGCTAGTAATCTAGACACTTGTGCAATTGAATCAGTGATTGATTACTGTGGCATTTCTTCTTCATGTGTGTGATTGCATTTGGTATGATTTCCCGGGATGGGAATTTGTTTACAGCATAAAGGAAAAAGAGATATATTGATAGATTGATACATAGATGAAGTAGATTAGTGGACAAAGCATTAATTATGCTCTTACTATGTGCCAGATTCTGTGTTAAGGTCTGGGCACATAATTACAATAAACAAGACAGTTCTTTCTTACTCTTAAGAACATTATAACACATAAAGTGGCATTGGAAAGAAGTAGAGGGGGAAAGGCTATAGGAAGTGGCATAGAAGCCTCATTCCTGCCCAAATACAGCAAAAGGTTCTTCTATTTGCAACCTGTAGTATCAGTAATACAGGAAGGAAGGAAGGAAGGAAGGAAGGAAGGAAGGAAGGAAGGTAAATGCAAGAGTTTGCAAAGAGGGAACTTGCCATATGCACAGAACTAAAGGAGCCTATTCTAGAGTCTAGGGAAGAGATAATAACAGGCACAGTGAGGCTTTGGAGGCCGTTGGTTCTTGTCCATTAGGGAGATTGGAGAGGTTTTTTCCTGGGCTTGATCTGTCTTAAGCCAAATGGGAGTTTGCCTACCTGTTCTCTGGGGAGCTAAAGGTTCCTGCTGTCCTGTTTTCCTGCTATCTTGCTATCCTGAGATCCTGTTATCCTGATGTGAAATCCTGTCAACTCTGTCTCCATAATTTTCACCTACCTGTGTTCCTGTGTCCTAAACATTTCCTGACTTCTGAAAAGAGAACTGTCAGTATCCAGTAATGCCTATCTGTAGGAAAGGCCTGAAGCTATTTGGGGCTTATACCTAAGAAGATGAATTCACCAAGAGTTCAAAGCTATCATATATGTTGAACTATAAACTTGTCTACCATTAATTTGAAGGACTAGTTAGGTCAGATAAATAGTGTGGGTTTTATAGCTAGAGTAGTGAAAGGTAGCTGGAAGATCTTCAAAGATGGCTTCTTGCAAGGCCTGTAGAAAAATGGGAAGAGTATCCAGAATTTAAAGCATAGGGATTCCATTGTTCCTGGTCCTTCCATCCTCTTTTATTTGAATGTTAATAAATTTTATCTTTAATGTTTTTAACTTTGGTCAACTAGTCAGATAGTGTTTTGGCCTACAAGCTGCCTGTGAGACCTACCCTTTCAATGGTGTGTCAAAACTTGATACATCACTTATACAAACCTTTCCATCCATATTACCCACCTATTTTGGAAGGTTTCTACTTAATGAATCTCAGCAATCAATTGACCATTGTCACTTGGACCTGAGGACCTGCATCTTGCAGTAAGCATGAAAAATTGTCCACTGGCTATGCAACATAAAAGTGTATTTGGTTGGGAGAATATTTTAATACTCAGTAATTTTATCCTATTTGTGGACAGAACTGAACGGGTTTGTTGGAGGAGAAACAATATCAGGATGGAAGAGTTACTATATTTTTGTCCCTTTATTGCAGACTCTGAGATTTCATTCATTTTTTTTAACCCTTACTTTCCATCTTAGGTATTGGTTGCAGGGCAGAAGTTTGGTAAGGGTTAGGCAATGTGGGTCAAGTGACTTACCCAGGGTCACACAATTAGGAAGTATCTGGGGCCAGATTTGAACTTGTTATTAGGAAAGGAAAAGTTATAGCAAGTTAGAGCAGGAGATGATGATTACGGAGGATAAAGATTCTGGGATGTTGAAAAGAGGGGTTAGCCTGGAACAAGGGGGTGGGCTCTCTCTCTCTTTGGATGTATCTTACATACCTATAACATTGACGATTTTTGGATGTCTATATAAGTTTAAATGGGTTGTCATGGCTGTTATTTACAAGATCAAGGTTATTCTATGTTGTTTAGAGATTCAGAATTGAAACAAATGGTCTTATTGTTGCAAGCAAAATTGGCTAATATGGAGCAATGCTACTGTGCTGTTCTTATTCATTGCAATGTAAATCCTGGAGGTCAACAAACAGATGGGAGTGCTGAATCATCAAAAAATCCCTCTATCCTTGAAAGGGAAACTGAGGCATTAAACACTAAACCTGCTTCATTGTTTCCTTTATGGGATTTGGCCTATGTTACTCCAGACATCAGAGTAGTGCATTTGAGAACACACAAGCAATTTTCATCTGCTGATTTGGATTCCATGAAACAAAGAGCACCTCAGTTTTTTGATGAGCCTAATAAAGTAATATGAGAATTTAAGCATGCAGTTAACATCTTTGATCCAGACTGAAGATTTTTATTCCTAATGGAAGAATTACTTACTAGGAAAGAGAGCAGTTTACCCAGTAGACACATAGGAATGCTTCTTTAACACCATGCCTTAAAAATTTCCAAAAATTAGAATTGAATTTGGTTGAAAACTATAGATATTTAAATCAAGCAAAGGAATCAATTCTAGAGGCTATGAAAGCCAATTCAAAAGGCCTGACTTTTGGTCAAAATTTGAGCAGATAAAACAGGAGGCTGCAGAGTCACCTGCTACATTTTTAGATAAATTAATTGATGTGACTGAAATCAAATTGGGACTTGATGTTTTATAAGAGGAAACTATTGCACATATAAGGAGATTGTTAGAAATGCATGCAGTATGGTGAAAAAAAATTTAAGAACAATTGTCCCAATTGGGAAACATTAAGTTTGGAAGATCTAAAAGGGAAAGCTTGCTATGTTTACTTAGCTGTTAAAGATAAACATACATATGAGAAAGACGGGGTGATCAAAGAGTTAAAGAAAGAGTTAAGAGAAGGTAATAAAAAAAATCAAAGACAGTGAAATGAAGGAGATAAAGGCAGTTGCTGCTTTAAGATCTGTACAGTCTAGAACTCAGTATGTGCCTAGAGAAAGAAGGTCAGAGGCTTCAAGATGTTATTTATGAAACCATTTGGGACATTTTGTTAGAGGTTGTTAGTTTAGGGGACAATTCTCTAGACAACTGAATAGAAACAATGGGTTTAATAATGGCTGGAGACAAAATTCTTTTGGATGGAATAATAATAATAAGGAAATAGATATTCTTCATATCAAGGACAGAGTAATGTCAATGGTTATCCAAATGCTTGATTTCAGGGAATCCAAGCTCCAGACCTAACAACTATGCAGGATTGGATCAAATCAGGAGAAAGGCCCAAGTTTAGTCAGGTAGTTGATTGCCAGAATGGGGATGAAAACAAAGGTGCATGTTCATTAGGAAGGTTTACCCAGAGTTTTCCAGTGCTGGGTAAATCATTTCAAAATGGGTTTATAGCTATGGATAATGGATGTGATGGGGATAATGTCAATGGATCAATGAATAATGTAATTAAAACAAAAGGAAATGTAATTAATGATAATGAATGTGGGGAACAAGAAAATTTTGGTGTAATAATGTCTGAAAATTCTAAGGATTGTGTAATAACAGAAAATAATGGAGAATGTAAAGCAGATAAAGGAACTTTGATTGTAAGTGTAAACAATGGAACCAATGTAGAAATTGAGGGGAACAATGAGAGTAGTGTTAAATCTGGGGAATATAATACAGATGTGAAATCCTAGCAAAGTCATGCAGTTCAAGCAGATGTGTGTTTGGTTGGTCAAGAGGTGACTGAGATTTGTACTTATGTCACTGTGTTAGCTCCAGTGTTGGAAACATTCCAACCACCAAATTGTGCAGAACCACATGTGTCTGTGACTATTAGAGACAAGATTTATGATTGTCTGGTTGACACAGGTGCGAGTAAATCAGTGTTATAAACTCCTCCCAAAAATTAAAGGGTTATTGATACAATGGAAGTTGTAGAAGCTACAGGTAGACCACAAAGAGTAGCAAAATTGCAACCAAAGATAAGTTTCTTTGGGACAATTATCTGTGGAGCATTCTTTTCTTTGTATACCAGATAGCCCAATAAATCTCTTAGGAAGAGATTTCTTTTGTAAACTGAGGGCAATGATCCACTGTACTCAAACTGGAGAAATTTCATTACATCTTCCAGAAGAATCTTTGAAAGCCTTTCCAATGGTTTTCTTAGATTCAATGAGTATAGAAGGGAAATCAGGTTCGTTTTATCTAATACCTGATGATATCCCTAATGATCTCGGGTCAAAGTCTTCTACACATGTGGGATTATAAAAATCTGATACTCCAGTCAGGATGAGGACTAGAGGAACTCCAGCTCCTTGTGTGCTTCAATATCCACTGTCTGAAGAAGCAATTGAGGGAATAATACCAATAACAGAATCCCTAATCCAACAAGGGATCATAATTCCTTGCTTCTCAGAATTTAATACTCATATTCTTCCTATTAAAAAGACAAAGTTAGATGATAATGGCAGACATGTGTATTGTTTTATTCAAGATTTAAGGGCTGTCAATAATTATGTTATCAAAACTCATCCTGTTGTATCAAGTTCAGAAGCTATAATTTCTTCCATTCCAAGTCTGGCTAGATATTTCACTGTGGTTGACTTATGCATAGCTTTTTTCTCTATTCCTATTCATGAGGATTCCCAAAAGATCTTTGCTTTTACTTGGGAAAAGACACAGTGGACCTGGACTCATTTGCCTCAAGGATTCTCAGAATCACTGAGTCAATTTTCACTAATTTTAAATAGAGATCTTAAGAATATAACACTCAGGGAGAGCAAATTAGTGCATTTTGTGGATGATATTCTCCTTGCATCCCCAAATGCAAAAGTGTGTCTTAGTGATAGCAGAGTTCTTTTGTTGGAATTGTGTAAGCATAAGCATAAAATCTCCAAGGCAAAATTATAGTGGGTTTTGCCTAGAGTGCAATATCTAGGTTTTGTGTTATTAGAAGATCCAGGGAGTATCACACAGAAAAGAATAGCTGATATCCAAAAACTGAATGCTCCCAAAACCAAAAAGCAGCTCAAAGCTGTTCTTGAAACTAGTGGGTTCAGTAGAAAATGGGTACCTGGTTACAATGAGATAATTAAGTGTCTTCTTATTTGACCAGGAACACAGAACTTGAACCACTGAAACTTAAACCTGAACATCTGCAAGCTCTAGCAAACCTTAAAGAAGTAATTTTGTCTGCTCCAGCTTTGGGTATCCCAGACTATTCAAAATCTTTCCAATTATTTGTTAATGAGACCAAAGGAATTGCTTCTGGGGTACTAGCATAGACCTTGGGGCAAAGTTATCATCCTGTTGGGTATTATACTTGTCAGCTTGACCTCACAGCTGCAGGAATTGTACCTTGTCTGCAGGAGATACCTGCTGCTGCTGTGTTATTCCAGACGTCAGCTGATTTAGTTTTGGGATGTCCATTAACTATATACTGTTCACATCCAATAGAAGCACTGATGAGAAAATTTCATACTCAAGCTTATTCAGATCAAAGAATTTCTAAGAATGATATTATTCTCCTTGGTACTGAGAACATCCAGTTGAGGAGGTGTAGTGTATTAAATCCTGCTACAATTCTCCCTGATCTTCCAAAGAATGGTAAATCATTACATAAGTGTGTGGAAGTAGTTGATTTGGTGGACATACCTAGGATGGATTTGTAAGACACTCCTAATAAAAATCCAGATTTGGTTTTGTTTACTAATGGCTCATCATTTTTGTGTAATGGTGTTCATTTTACTGGTGCTGCAGTAGTCACAGAATTTGAGACTCTGTGGTTTGGCTCATTACCTGGAACTATTAGTGCTCAGGGAGCAGAGCTAGTGGCATTGAAGCATGCCTGTCATCTAGCTGATGGTAAACTCTCGATATGCTTTTTCAGTGTGTCATGCAGTAGGGGAAATCTGGAAACAGCGTAATTTTATTACTCTATCAGGACAACCAATTGCACATGCAGAAATAATAACTGAGTTGCTGGATGCTATCCAAAAGCCAAAACAGCTGGCTGTAATTCATTACAGAAGTCATACTTTTGGTACAGACTCAGTGTATAAAGGAAATCATAGAACAGATGTAACTTAAAAGTATGCTGCCCAAAATGTTACAAATCCTTATAAATGGGAAAATATGATATTTGCTGAGATGAACTCACATCCAGTCAATGCAATTCCCTGTGCCCAGAGACAGCCCTGAAGCACAAGCACATTCATATATTTGTGTTTTCTACTTACAACAAAGGTTTGAACATATAGAGCCAGATGAATATTCCTTTTGGAGATGCTAGATATAGGTGGTATGACAAAACTAAAATAATTCATTGACCAATTAGCATTAGCTTATTTTTTAAATATATGGAAATTATGGCTGTTGGTAACTTCCTTGTCTGAACCATACCTAAAATAACCCCCATTTTGAAATAACTAAAATTTATCATCCAGCCTCTTCTTCAGTCAATGAATCAATCAACATTTATTAAACACCTACCGAATGCAATGAACAGCAATATGTACAGTGATGGAAGCCCTTCCCCACCCCACCCCCAAATGGGTCTCAAACCCTCAATTCATTACTTTTTTGAAAAAAATTGGACACAAGTTTATCATAACATCATAAACATAATTCTTTACACCTTCCACTCACTTCTGTTTTTCCTCTCTTGGGAAAAATAGAAAAATTTCAAACACATTTCCATTTGAAAGTCATTCAAACCCCAATTGATAAATGGGCAAGAGACATGAATAGGCAATTTTCAGATAAAGAAATCAAAAGTATCAAAAAGCACATGGGAAAGTGTTCTAAATTTCTAATAATTAGAGAAATGCAAATCAAAACAACTCTGAGGTATCACCTCATACCTAGCAGATTGGCTAAAATGAAAGAAGGGGAGAGTAATGAATGTTGGAGGGGATATGGCAAAATCAGGACATTGATGCATTGCTGGTGGAGTTGTGAAATAATCCGGCCATTCTGGCTGGCAATTTGGAACTATGCCCAAAGGGCTATAAAAGACTGCCTGCCCTTTGATCTAGCCATACCATTGCTGGGTTTGTACCCCAAAGAGATCATAGATAAACAGACTTGTACGAAAATATTTATAGCTGCGCTTTTTGTAATGGCAAAAAACTGGAAAATGAGGGGATGTCCTTCAATTGGGGAATGGCTGAACAAATTGTGATATATGCGGGTGATGGAATACTATTGTGCTAAAAGGAATAATAAACTGGAGGAATTCCATGCAAATTGGAGAGACCTCCAGGAAGTGATGCAGAGGGAAAGGAGCAGAGCCAGAAGAACATTGTACACAGAGACTGATATACTATGGTAAAATCAAATGTAATGGGCTCCTGTACCAGCAGCACTGCAATGACACAAGACAGCTCTGAGGGATCTATGGTAAAGATGCTACCCACATTCAGAGGAAGGACTTCAGGAGAGGAAACATATAAGATAAACAATTGCTTGAATGCATGGGCTGAGGCGGACATGAATGGGAAATAGACCCTGAACAAGGACACATGTTACAACCAGTGGAAATGTGCATTGGCCATGGGTGGGGGGAGAGTGGGGGGTGAAGGGAAAAGTAGGGGCATAAAGTATGTAAACAGATTAAAAACGAATATTAATAAATGTCTAATAAAAAAAAGAAAAAAAAAGAAAATAGCAGCAATTTTGTAGTTTGGCAATGCTTTTTCAGTCACCTGTAAAGTGGCATATTTTTTATCTTCATGGGGACATTAAAGCATGGCAAAATGAAAAAAAAAAGTCATTGAGATTCTTGAACAAACCACTGATATCTCTTTCCTTTGCATTCTCTCTTTACCTGACTAAATTTTTACAATTCTTTCAACTCGTCATCATATGATTCAGAGAAAGAAGTCCCTTCACTTAGCAGTACTCAAATGAATATCCTCCAACTTAAATATCAGATATTAGCTATCAACATCCTTCACCTATATTCCCTGGATTTCTTTAAACCTCAGAAAAAAATCCCCTTACTACAGGTAACTTTTTACAACTCCTTTAAAATTCTAGTGGGGTACCTCTTTTTATTCTTTACTTTTTTCCAATTTAAACTGTATGTAATTTATTTGTACATATTTATTTCACTTTTGTCTGTCCCATTACATAGTGGGGATTCCCTAGGGAGGAAATGTCTTTTACATCTTTTTGTAACCCCAATATTTAGTAGAGTGTCTAGCATATATTAAATGCTTAATAAATGTTAATTAAGTGATTGTCTCACTTTCCCTTTCCCTTCCAGTTTTTGAGAAGGTAAATCAAGTGCAAGACTTCACATACATTCCTGTTCAATTTTATCTTCTGTTATTCATTTCAATGTTCTAAGCTGGTAAGGTCTTTCTGGATCAGTGATTCCCAAAGTGGGCACTACCACCCCCTGGTGGGTGCTGCAGTAACCGGGGTGGGGTGGGGGGGTGAGGGCAGTTATGTCCACAGGTGCATTTATCTTTCCTATTAATTGCTATTAAAATTTTTTTAAAAATTTTTATTTCCTGGGGGCTAAGTAATATTTTTTTCTGGAAAGGGGGCAGTAGGCCAAAAAAGTTTGGGAACCACTGTTCTAGATTATCTCTCTAGCATCATTTTAAGGATTTTTTTCTTGGTAAAAATTCTAATTCTTTGGAAACAAGGAAAATCTTCTAGAAACATGATAAGGAAAAATCCATAAAATAGAAGCAAATTATTAGTTTTAATTGACCAATGAGTTTAGAAGATTGTTTCTGACTAAATGAGTCTTTTCAATGACTAAAAACTTCAAATATTCTTTAGGTAGATCTATAAATAGTGTTTTAGGAGTTAATGATTAAGCCCCTCACATGAATATCCCAAGACATATCTAAATGATAAATAATTAATTAGGTGGTGGTCCATCAAACTACCCATCCCTCCATATCCCCATATATGTGGACTGGAAAAGAATATATATTGCCTTTATTTATTAACCAATTCTGTTAAATGGAAGACATTCCTTGGAATTCCTAAGGACAAAGGAAATGTAAAAGGCAGTAGATTGGCTGTAGCCTTATGATCTAAAATTCTGACACTGTAATTCTCTCTAATATATAGGCCCTAATATAGGAATAAATGTTCTATGTGAAAAATGAATTCTCACAAATCTTTATCAAAACAAATGTTTTTGAAATATTTATTTGTAGAATCAGTTATATTCTTAAGAAGTTGTATAGTCAATATAATTTGTTTTTGACTAAGCATATAACTCTAAGAGTTGAAAGAGATCATTAAAAACAATAAGAAAAAGAAATGTCTCTATCTTATTTATAAACTGGACTGAGATTTCAGAATAAGTTGATTAAAGAGAAACTACACATCTCTGATAATTTATGAGGATATATCACGAAATACTCCCATTTGCTTTAGAATTCAGGAGAATTAATGACAAAATGACTCACCAGCAATTAGTAAATCATGAATAGTCATTGACTTGGTTGTTGACCAGCGTATGATATTTTAACCAAACCAGACCAACCTACGCTGTTGGTGAATAGTTTTTCAACACAAAATGTATTATAACTTTAAAGATAGTAGACTATACCATGACTGGAAATAAATTAGAAAAAATGTTGCAAAACAGGTTTCTTTCTCCTTCTGACTGATACCTGAGAGCTTATCTAAATCCAAGATTTTAATAAAGAAAAAGCAATGGTGAATTTCACATGCAAAATGACAAGAATTGGGGATTAAGAATACAGTATTTAAGGAACATCTAATCAGAGAATCAGAGAATTGGAAGAGAATTCATTATATTTTTTCCACTCATATGACGAAGACATAATTATTACACCATAGCTAAAAAGTGACTACCCATTCAATATTACATGCCATGAATTAAAGACTAAATATCCTTCATCTCCCATTGAATTTTTTCTGATTTTCTCAGAAATATTTCATGGAGAGCCCAAGCCACAGCATAGACAGTGTTGTAGATAGTGTAACTCAAGCCAGACATGGTCATATCAAAATAACATAGAGGCAAAGTCTCCAAGGAAGCGTTTGGTGGACATATGCCTTGTACTTCATTTTCTAGTTGACCTGAGCACCTAAAGACTGACAGCCAGAATCCCCTAAGTAAAATGTCATCTGGATATTTAGAAGGTTTAACAGTTCTAAGAAAAGACTTGAACCCAGGGACTTCACTTGTCAAGTATGAAAATGTGAGAGCTCCATGAAAATCATGACCTTGACGATATACAGGTCTCATTGTAATACCCTAGTGAGATGTAGCAAACTAACCTTCTTCATATGGAATACAGGAGTTTGTGAGTATCTCAGAATCATTAACGAATCTGCATCACCATGGATGACAATCACTTCACCTGATGATTCTAGGATCCTGGCCATGAAGTCCTCATGTGATAATATATGTCCTCTTTCACTGACAGGGATCTTCTCTGTGAAGGACACACAAACTCCATTCTTTAACATTTTCTCTCTTATCTCCCACAGAAATGTCTCACCTCTTATATCATCTGTGGCAACTAGACCTATCCAGTTCCATTTAAAGTATACCATCAAGTGGACAACACCTTTGTGAAGAGAAGAGTCTTTAGGAGCCATCTGATAGAGGGAAGGAAATTGGATCTTGTCACTAAGAATGGAATCAAATGGACCATAGCTGATCTGGATGAGAAAGAAACATGGATCACTTTGGCCTATGACACTGCTGGCAGAAGTGAAATAAAATGCAATTTTGTGAATTGGCATTTTTATTTATTCAATACATTATGTATCTTGCAATACAGTTTATTATGGGTGGTATTTTAGTCTGAGTCTCCAAATTTATCACTTTTTATGAGCCCTTAAAAAGGCAAAAATTTAATGAAGACAGATTTCTGAGAATCTGATGTTACCTCTATCCTAGTCAAAGTGCCTTCTCTATACTTTCCAAATGTGAAAGGGAATTCTTTATTCTCTTTGTCTACTTTGAGTTAGCACTTAGTCAACTCTTTCTTTTAGTACCCTTACTTAGTGCCCAGGTAACAATTAAGTAAAGAGAGTTCCACCCAATCAATCAGAAACCTGTGAATCCCATTATAAAAAGGATTACACCTTGAGAGGCCCATAATAAGAATTAACACCTTCAGAGGTGAGAAGTGGATTCCACAAGACACTGCCTCCCTGGGCAGTGCTGGGCAATTTGGAACCTGCAATTGGCCCCTGTAAACAGGGAAAGGGACAAGAAGCCACTATAAAAGACCCTGAAAATCTGGGACTGACAATTTGGCTTCAAGAAGAGAGTCGACTTCAAGAAGATAGTTGGCTTCAAGGAGGAAATCAGCTTCAAGAAGAGAGTACCCTTCAGGAAAAGTTGGCTTCAGGAGTCATCTTCAATTCGAGTCGTCTTGATCTTTTGTACTATGCTTATTTGAAGAGGATATTATTTCTGCCTTCATCAAAAGTGTCAATATAAATACTTAAGAACATAAAGTCAAGAACAGATCCCTCAGGTGCTCAATTGCTTCCTTACTTTCCCATTAACTTTGATCCATCAAAAATAGTGATGGATAAGACATTCTCTTCTTGAACCTATATTATGGAGTAAGGACTACTCTGAGCTCGCCAAAACACACTTCCACAAAAACTCAAATAAAAAGGCACAAAAACAATTTTGGAGTAGAAAAATCAATAAAAGAAAAGTTAAAACAGTGACCTAGCACAAGACAATGTGAATAGAAAGCAGGAGGTCCCCATATCAGAAGGAGAGGAGAGACAGGCAGTGTAACTTATGCTGTACCTCTGTGAGCCACCAAGGAAGAGAGTGGAATCTAGCTCACTTCATATGATATATGGGAGTTCCTAAGATCATTACAAACCAAATTTGAGAATTTCCAGTCAAAAGGGTAAATACAAGCTTTGAAGAAAAAATAAAATATTGTCAAGCCACAGTCATGATTACATAGGACCAAGCAGCTTGTGTATTAAAAGAAGAGAGGGCTTAGAATATGACTTCTGGAAGGCAAAGTAAATTGTGTGACATACAAGAATCATCTACCCAGTGAAACTGAGTATAATTCTCCCAGGGAGAAATGGATATTTAATAAAATAGGCAATTTCCAAATATTCCTAGAGAAATGATATCTGAAAAAAAATTTTGAGGATCCAATACAAGACTGAGGAAAGCATAAAAAGTTAAACAGAAGAGAAGAAAACTCAAGTGAATCAATAAGGCAAAACTGCTTACAATCATACATGAGAAAGTGATACTTATAACACTGATTATATATGAGACTTAAGACACATAAAGCACTTCAAATATTTAAGGCATTTAAAGCATTTAAATATTTTAAGTATTTAAGATAATACCACAGATATTTAAGAATTTCATCACTATAAATAAGGGCAGGGAGATAGATTAGAGAGCAAGGAGTAAGTGGAATAATATCAGGAAAAAAAAGAGGAGGTGAGAAAAAGGAAGAGAAAGAAGAGAAAAATGATATGAGAGGAGTAAATGATGTCCCATCAGAGGCATGTAAGAGTTAATTCAACATGGGGAAAACTGGAGTTCAGGCAATGCATGAATTATACTCATCAGAATTAGCTTAAAGTGGCAATAAAAATCACACTCAGTCATCTAAAGAAATTTGTCCTATTCTATCAAAAAGTAGAAAAAGAGAGGTGGAAAAAAGTGTGGGAGAATTTAGGGAAGAATGTGCTCAGAATCAAAATATCTGTAATCAAGGGAAAAAATGAAAGGAGATGAAGAGAAACAGATAAATAGGAACAATAAAATGGAGGGGAAAACACAGCAATCATGCAAATGGGATGAAATTACACATCAAATGGAAGAGGATAACAGAATGGAGTAAAACCCCCAAATCCTACAATGTGCTGTCTATGAGAAACACATTTAAGTAGGGAGTCACACAGAGTAAAGGTAAGAAGCTGGGGAAGAATTTATTATGCTTCTGTGAAAGTTAAAAAAAAATGAGGGAGTAGCAATTCATGATTTTAGCCTAAGCAAAAATTTTTAAATGGCCTAATTTTTAAAAAATTAAAGGAAGGAAATTATATCTTAATAAAATATATCACACACAGTGAAGTAATAACAAAACTATACATATATGCACAAATGACTTAGCATGTAAAAAGAAGTTACATGAGTTAAAGGAAGGAATAGACAGCAAAATTATTCACATGGGGAACCAGAAGTTTCCCTCTCAGATTTAGATCAATCCAACGAACAGGAATAAAATTAAGGAAGTAAATAAAATTTTGGAAATTTTACATATAACAGACATCTAGAAAAAATGAATGGGAATATAAAGGAAATATACCTTTTTCCTTACCAGTACAAAAAACCTTCACAAAAATTGATCCTATAAGAGGCCATAAAAGCTTCACAACCAAATGGAGAAAAGCAGAAATATTAACTACATTCTTTTCAGATCAAAATGCTAAAGATTACATTCAATAAAGGGTTGCAGAAAGAAAAAGTAATAATTAATTGGAAACTAAATAGTCTTACACTAAATAATGAGTTGGTCAAAGAATGAATAATAGGAAAAAAGCAAAAATTTAATTACAAAGAAAGGGAGACAATGTCAAAAAATTTATAGGTTGCAGCTAAAGCAGTACTTGGGTGAAAAATGTTATCAATTAATATTTATATCAATAAAATACAGAAAGAGCAGATCCATGAATTGCACATGGATCTTAAAAAACAGATAATAGAATAAATGAAAAATCCCCAATTAAACATCAAATTGAAAATACTGAAAATGAAAGGAGAGTTTAATAAAAATAAGAAAGACTTTTGAATTAATAAAACAAATAGGAGTTTATATGAGAAAAAAACAATAAAATAAACAACCAATTCATTGACTTGATTTAAAGAAAAAGAAAACCAAATAACTTTTATCAAAGATGAAAAAGGTAAATGCACAGCTAATGAAGAAGAAATTAAAGCAATTATTAGGAGTTGTTTTCCCAATCATATGCCAATAAATGTGACAATTGGAGTGAAATGAATGACTATTGGTAAAAAAGGAAAATAGAATACTTAAACATATCTAAGAAAAAGAAATTTAAAGAGGTAATTAATGAATTCTCTAATGAAAAATCATTAGGGCTAGATGAATTAACAAGTGAATTCTAACAAAATTTTAAAGAACAATTAATTGCAAAAAAAAAGAATTTAAGACCAAATTAAAAAAACAGAATATTATTAGTTATAATATGACTAATTTTTATTACATTAAATTAAAAAGTTTTCAAACAAATAAATCAAATGCAAACAGATAAGAAGTGGAACAAAAAGATGGGGGATATCATATAAAAAGATTCTGACAAACATCTTATTTCTTAATAATATACTGAACAAAAACAGGTTTATAAGAATAAAAGCTATACTTCCACTGATAAATTGTCAAAGGTTATTAATAGGCAATTCTCAGATAAAGAAATTAAGACTATCTGTAGGCATATGAAAAAATGCTCCAAATCACTATGGATTAGAGAAATCTGAATTAAAACAACTCTGAGCATATGCAGTCAATATAATAAAATGACAAACCTACATAAACTCTTCTACTTAATCAATGACATCTAAATTAACAAAAAAAATGAGCTAGAAAAAATTTCTTTTAAATTGTGTCATCTATCAAGACCTATTTACATATTATTGATATGCTTGCCGGCTATGGGGGTGGTGGGACTTGGCAGGGTGAAGGGGAAAGTAAGAACACGAATCACATAACCATGGAAATTATTTTCTAAAAAAAATTAAAAAATTAAAAAAATTTTCTTTTGTAAAAACAAAAACAAAAGAAAAGAATGAAAAATGTCAAAGAAGAAGGTCTAGCAGCATCAGATTTTTAACCATACTATAGAAGAGCAATCAACAAAATTATTTGATACTGGCTAAGAAATGTAAATGCAAACCAGTGGAACAGAATAGATAAACAACAATAACTTTTTGTTTGGCAAAGGTAAAGATCCAAGAGATGTAGACTAAGAATTCACTATTTGTTAAAAATTGTTGAGAAAACAGAAAAGCAGTTTGTCCAGAAACTAGATATAGACCAATATCTTATACCACTTACCAAGATAAGAACCAAATGGATTCATGATCTAGATATAAAGGACAATATGCAGGTATATAAATCAGAAGAATATGGAACATATCTACCAGATTTATACATCAGAGAAGAATTTATGAAGAAACAAGAGATTAAAAAACATGAAATTTAAATGGGTACATTTACAACAAATGAAGTCCAAAACTAGATTGAAGTATAATATTCCTTGGTTTCTCACTGAAATTCTCTCTAGCATAAGCAACATGTGTCTTGTTTCACAACATAACATGCAGGGAACTATTTATGTACAACTTATATTAACTGTCTTCTGGGGAAAGGGAAGGTGTGGGAGGGAAAGAGAATAAGGATTGCAAAATGTCAGAAAATGAATATTACAAATTCTATTGACATGCAATCAGAAAAAAATTTTAAACGAAAAACTCAACATTTCTCAATAAATTTAGTTATAGGGGGCAGCTGGGTAGCTCAGTGGATTGAGAGCCAGGCCTAGAGACAGGAGGTCCTAGGTTCAAATCTGGCCTCAGACACTTCCCAGCTGTGTGACCCTGGGCAAGTCACTTGACCCCCATTGCCTACCCTTACCACTCTTCCACCTATAAGTCAATACACAGAAGTTAAGGGTTTAAAATAAAAAAAAAAAAAAAAAACAAAAACAAAATAAATTTAGTTATAACATTAATGGACTAAATGATATTTAAAGGTGAAGCATGTAGAGCGAGACATAAAATATTGATTAATCATGCAAATAGAAACCTAGGCACTTAAGTTCTTGTCCCTATTATTCCATTAGTGTATTGTGTAATGTTGAGCAAATATTTTAACTTTATGATCCACAGCAACTTCAAATGTATAGTGGGCAAGTCTATGCAGGTCCCCACTCAGATTCTTTCATCATTTGGAAGCAGACTCAAATTCAATTCTTTGCTTTATAATCTAGACGATGCTCTAGGATGACTGAGAGATCAGTATGATTCAATGGCTACACAGTTAAGCTGGTGTCAAAAACATCTGTGAACAAATCTTGTTAGACGAACTTAGCTGCATGATTTTAAAAACAATTTTATTTTTCTCAGTTTCAATATCTTACTCATCAAAATGCAGGATATAATTAAACTTGCCTTGTAGATTTCTTGCAAGGATAAAAAGAAATGCATATGGAAAGTAGTTTTCAAACCCTGAAGCACTATATCAGTTTGCCTTCTTGTTTAGGTATTATTATTGTTTTTATTGTTTGGGTCGATAAAGGCACAGTATAGGTCAGGCTTAATATCACTCACCTGTGGAAAACTGTAGAGGCCCAGCAGAGTCCCCATCTGGATGGACAGAGCTGATGTGGCCCCTCCAATAACAGCCACAGACCTTTCCCAGTCCTTGCAGTTGTAGTTAGGGATGAGCTGGTTCTGCCCAGACAGCCACTTCAGGGAGCTCTCCAAGGTTCTCTCATCACTGTGGTAGGTGTTGTAGAGGTGGAATCCCAGGGAAATGTTGGGCAACAGATGGGGATCTCTGTTAATCTCCTCTACAGTAAAGAGTAGAGCCAGAGCCTGCTGGTAATTTTTGTGGAGCTGTCTGTGGGAGTGAGTGCCATAGAATGTTATTAAAGTCTACATAATAATACTTTTCTGAAAGAGGAATTCTCTATCCATGTGAGTCAAAATTAAAGACTCCAATAGTTGTTCACTTCATTTCATTTGTATTAAAATGTTCTACCCCATTTGCTTTGTTCATTCATTTTTGTCTTTTTGCAATTCCTAAAATGGTGAAGACATGGCAAACAGGAAGGAACAGAAGAATAAGTTAGAATGCTCTTCTCCAAATGTATTATTATCTGATGTATCTCCTACCAACAAAAGACAGCCAACTGCTAACCTGCTTCTACTTAGCTATTACCAAGTGAAACTTTCAATAATTGGTATATTTTAGACTGAACCAAAACTTTAGCCAGTGCAGACTTACAGAAGATTGTGAGTTGACATTGCTACACACAGATTTTTTTCCTCTAGAAATGAGAGTTTCTGACAAGGGAATTGATAATGAACAAAGCACAGGTCTAAGTCTTGCCCATCAGCACAAATGTCAAAACAGCTCATTAAAGTTGCATAAAGGAAATCCAGATCTACTTCTACTGGATGCTGCCAATTTAGCAAAACTGACAAAAAGAAACAAAAAAATTCTCTCAAATATTGCCTGGCAAAAATTAGAAAAATCCAAATATCATGAGAAATAGCAGGCATCACATGAATATATTTCTAAAACTTATTCAATACTGACTACAACCAGGGCATTCCACCCTCTTCCCAATGAACTCAAATCTCCTGAGAACTAAGTTTAAGACCATGTACCAAGATGGTCTAGTCATTTTTGTTGGGGCAATTTGACCTAGATTGCACTATCTTGGATATGTAATCAATGTCAAACAGAATCCAAGAAAATAATAATTCCACACACCCACAAGAGGTGTTTATTTTCATCATAGCAGAGTATTCTCAACTGTTTAATTCCTTACTCTTATCTCTGCTTCTGTAGTTCAGAGTATGTTTCCAATGGCAGATGAGTGGGAGGAATGAAGGATCTTCAGTGAAGAAGGAATCCTTAAGATCCCCTAAAATATTATGAGTCCTTATTATCAGACAGACAAGTATAGAGAGGGGATATAGAAAGATATGTGGAGAAATATGGAAAATAGGAGGAAATATGCTACATTCCTGTCGATGAGGAAGAATTCTTCTCTTCCAATATCAGTAAACTCAACAACAATAACTGCCTAAGATTAAAGAGGGATACAGGCCTGAAAATTTCTAGTATTTCACAGTATTAATTTAATTTCAGAGACCCTGGGTTACATGGAATTTAATTCTTTCCACAGCTTACATCTCATGCTGCATGGGCTTGCCCTTCTGCTCCATCTATAAGGACCTCTTTTTAATCATCAAAGTGAAAATGAGACCAGACATATAGAAAGGACTTACTGTTAAGGTTTACAAGCACTGTTAGGAGAACTTTGAAATAGTTCTGCACCTGTTACACTGGTCACTTCAATTGAGAACAAGGATATAAAGATCCTAATCACCAGGTCTCCATCTTGGGAAATAATGGGGTTAATCTGATTGAAACAAGGGACCTTCACTGTCCTCTGCCCAAATCCTGGAAGCTGCAGGAACAAAGATAAGAATAAGGAAATAAATAATTGAGAAATGCTTTTCTGAATGGGGGGGGGCAGCATCTCCCTGAAAACTGGGCAAAGTTTTAAGCCTGGGAAAACCAAGGAGTCACTCAGTCTAGACCAAAATCAACTGCCTCAGTCATAGACAGATGGGAAACTTCTACCATCAGAAATGACTTGTTCCTCTGTATATGCCAAAGCTCTGGTCTGCCTGCCACACCTAAAGAAACACAATACAAAATTAGGCAGGCCCCTGTTCAAAACAAGGACAATGGTGCAAGAACACTGGATGCTTTTATAGTTTCACCAGATCTTAAACTGAACTCTCATAGCACCCTAATTTTTCTTTCCTGATGGCAATCACTCCTACTTAGTCTGCAGAGAAGTCTTGGTCCATGAAGAATAATGGGGACCAGACTGCCTGGAGCTTCTACACCTGAGTCACTGCATCCAAGAGGGAAAAAAAAACAAAAAACAGAACCCCAAAGTTGTACATTGGATTTTTTTCTCTTATTCCCACCAGTAGAAACAGTACAGAAGGACATTCACAGGAAAGTAATTTCTGAAGCTTAGGTTCAGAAAATCTTCTTTGATGACTAAATCTTATAAAAATGTTCTCATGGGTGACCAGATTCTTAAAAATAAAAACTTTCAATAATTGGAATTTCTGTGGTTAACTTATAATACTGCTAGTCTCAATGTCTCCCAAATTCCCTGCATCAGATTCAAAGTAAGCCTCAAACTCTTGACTCAGTGTAATCTATTATAAAGAACTATTATACTATGTACAGTGCTCACAAATCCTTTTTTCTACTTCTCCCCTCACTTCATAGACAGGATTACAAAATCATAGTCTCAGAAATAAAAGAGACCTTAGAAGTTATTTAGTCTAATAGGTTAATGGCAAAATTTCCCTTTCTGATATCCAGTATTACATACACCAAGATTCATATTATTTACCAGTGAGGTCAAAATGACATGCTTACATTACACATGATAAAAATGCTAGCAGTCTAGGCATTGGTTCAACTGAATCAGTGATTCTTGACTGTGGCATTTCTTCTTCATGCATATGACTCCATGTAGCATGATTTTCAGAGATGGAAATATTTTTTACTGATTAAAGGTGAAAGAGATATTATAGATGGTTAGATAAGTTAAGGAGAAAGAGAGAGACAGAGAGAGAGAAATTAAATAGACTGGTAGACAGGCCATTAATTATATTCTTACTACGTGGCTTTGTATGTTAAGGTCATAACTTATATGCTAAGACATAACTACAAAAAAAAAGATAGTTCTTGTCATTAAGAACATCATAACACATAACACAGTGGTATTGGAAGGCAATAGATGGGTAAAGGCTATAGGAAATGGCATAGAGGTTTTATTCCTTCCCAGATAAGGCAAAAGGTTTTCCTATCATCTATTTGTGAAATATGATATCAGTAATACATCATCTTACATATACAGTTAAAGATTGTCATATAAAGTGATGGTAAAGAACCATGATTGGCAGAATGCAAGGAAATCTTTCTGGAGAGAGTGATTTTTTGCATTAATCTTTAGAAGAGGGATAGAATTTCCACTGACATTGAAAAATAGAAGATATTTGTGTATATGTATATATAAATTCTTAATAAAGAAAAATTATGGAGCATGAACTACATTTAAGTAGAGGAGGGATGTGTTCTGTTTTGAAGGGAGTGAGGTCAAAGGGCCTCGAGCCTGTATCAGGCTAACAGAAGGATGGTGTTGGTTGTTATGCTGGTGTGGGCAACTTCAGTTGGGTATGAAACTTGCTTATGAAAGTACAAGAATACAAACCCTGAAAGCTGAGTGCCCAGTGAAACCTCACTGCTATCACTAGGCTCCTTTAAGGTGTCAGGTAGCTGGCCCCTCCCTGCTGAGGAAACAGCCTCCTATTGGTTATGACAGACTGGCAGGAAGTGGATGTAGTACTTCCTGCCCCCAGCTATGGAGTTTATTTTGAACCTTAACAGCTCAGAATTCCCTTCTTGTTGCCTGTCCTCCTTAGCCTTTGATGATAAGGGAATAACCACAGGATTCTCCAGTTAAAAGATATGGGATTTATTGACCTGTGGGGAAGGAACAAGGCAATGGTAAGAGGGCTTGGTAACATTAATCTGTTGCTATGAAACACTGGCTCAAGCTGGTAGAAGGTCCTTGGAAGGTCTTGGCTGACCGAGGGCTGGCAGCCCTTGGCCAAAGCAAAGCGGTCTCTGGTCAGGAAAGTGAGTAGTTCTATTGGATAATCTTTTGTAAATGATGATAATAGATAATATTGATTTGCTCTTGAAGATAGTTCCTAAAACCCTACTCTATCCTAAGGCCTAATTCCCATGTTCCTCCTCCCTCCACCCAGGGCCCAGGGGAGGGGTTTAGGGGTAAGTGAGTGTTAAGAGTGAAGTCAGAGGAAAAACAGAACCCAGCCTTGGGTTACCAGGGCCTTTTATACTCTCAGCTCAACTGCCAGTAGGTATCTGGCATGTGGCACATGTCACCCTCAACATTCCATCCAGGGCAACTGACAGGTTTGACCTAAGCCAAACATGGCAAGCCCAATCCTTTCAATAAATTCAACATCCTTTGCCAAACTCGTTAATCATGGGAATATTGTCAAGTTTTCCTAGGTTTTAATCAAGAATTTGACAAAATTTATCTTGCAGTTTTTCTTTTAAAAAATTCCATCTTAGAATCAATATTGTATGTTGGCTTCAAGGCTGAAGCAGTGATAAGGGCAAGACAATGGGGGTTAAATGACTTGCCTAAGGTCACATAGCTGAGAAGGATCTGATGCTAAATTTGAACCTAGGACCTCCCTTCCCAATGTTGAACCAACCCTTCTTTCCTAGTATAAATCCCACACACGGTTAGAATTTTCTTTGATATACTATTGTAATCAGCTTACTAATTGTCCGGATCCAGCCGGATACAACAGTGGGGTCCATGAAACAGCCACCTAAGAGACCATAGGGAGAGAGAGAGAGGAGACCAAGCACGCAAGAAGACAAGAGAGTCTAATGGAGCAAGGCTCGTTTATTGCTGGTACGGGGCAAGAATATATATGTTCAGGGTGAGGGGGCTGGCGGTCGGGATGAAGAGAGAAAGGGGCTAGTAGTTACGAGGAAGGAACGCGGAAAGGAACATGCAGTTATGTGGAAAGTCTGGAGGAGGTTTTGCAATTATGTCCCCGCCCAAGCAGGGCTCATGATCCGTATCCTTCTCCTTGAAGAGTTACTATTTTTATATTATAGTCTTGGCTCCTAACAATTCCCCCTTTCTTTATTTTTAAATGAAGGGCATAATAACTAAGTGCGCTCCTTTTGACCGTTGTTTCCTCCAAGTCTATACCATATTTCTCAAAGCACCTTATGTTTCCCAGTTGATCCATAGATGATATTCGCAGCGACGGCCCCTGTCTTAGGCTACACAGGGGGAGTTACTCGACCATCAAGGGTCGAGGACCTGTGCTATTCCCGTCATTGGGTTACCGCCCTGTTGGAAAAATGTAGACGAGTATCGTGAGGATGTTCCACATCCGCTATCTCAATACGATGGTATTGAACCGTAGGAAACTTATCAAGGGCTGAGTCAACGTTTGATTTAATGAATTTGGTTAGACGTTGGAAAACCCAAGGGCCAAAAGTAAGAGCTAATAAAAGAATGAGAAGTGGTGTAATAATAGTAGGGATCAGAGTAGATAACCAAGGGGAGCCTTTAAGCAGTGTATTGAACCATCCTTCTCGTGCCTCGGCCTCCCTCTTCCTCTGAGCTAATCGCTCTCGTAATTTTGCCATGGATTCTCGGGCAATACCGGTATGGTCTGCGTAAAAGCAGCACTCTTCTTTAAGCGCAGCACATAACCCGCCCTCTTTTAGGAATAAAAGGTCAAGTCCCCGTCTATTCTGTAAGACAACCTCCGAAAGGGAGGTGAGAGATTTTTCTAGGGCTGTAACTGATTTTTCAATATCCTCAAGGTCTGCAACAAGTGCTGTATGGAGAGATTGGAGATAGCGTGTTTCCACAAGAGCTGTGGTCCCGGTACTGATGCCGGCAGCTATTCCTCCGAGGCCTAGGAGGGTGATAATAGAGAGAGAAAGAACTTCTCGTTTATGCCGCAAGGCAAAGGGGTCAATTGTTGTTAAAGCGTAGGGGCCATAATGATAAGTAATGCGGGGCCAAAGGGATATAAGGATACAGAATTCAGAGAAAAAATTGAAACGGGTCCCTATAATGCATTTAGTGAGGCCGGTGTTACACGCCCAAAAGGTGTTATTGGGTGCGAGCAGTTAGAAACTACCTAGATGCATCCGCAAAGTGGAATTACATAAAGAATCATAAGGAGAGGGTGGTTTCCCCAGGCAGAGACCGGACCTGGAGAGATCAGAAATAGTAAGCTTGGGGGGTCCGTGAAAACAATGTTCAGGGGGCTGGATGTAGTATTCAGGGTCGAGGGTTAAAGCAAAAGCTTCATAGTAAGGAGGGGCAGCAGGGAGGCATAACCAACAGTCTCTAGTCTTATCGGGTTGAGAGAAATTTAAGGCCGTATATGCACCGAAAATAATGTTGAGGAGACGCTGAGAGGTAGAAGTAGGAGGGAGGTAAGGGGTTGGGTTTGGGGTGGAGTAAGGTCTAGACTTGGCAGAGATTGAATGGGGTCTGGAGTTATCAAGGGGAGTGTGGGTAACAGAAGGGAACCGTACTGGCGGAAGGGGGGGAAGTGGGGGTTGTCGTTCAGTGAGAATGGTATTAGGGCCAACCGAAATTGTGATGGTTTTGATTCGGAGGCGGATAGTCATAAGAACGACATCATCTGGGCCTGTCTCATAAAGGCGCAATCCCCAGGTGAGGCCATCGGTCCATCGGGAATCCAATTTCCCAGTATTGGTAAAAGAAATGTTAAGGGGATTACAATTAGGGATCTTGGCGGGATTATTCAAAATACAAGAAGGCGGTCGAGGTCCGCTCGTAATTTGGATAAGATCCCGGTTTTTTGGGACCCAATGTACAGTACCGATAGTCTCACACCCCCAGATGGCACAGAATCCTTCGGAAAGACCACCACAAAAGTCAGGTTGGGAGAATCCTGGACAACCGTAGATGGGGAATGTAGGTATCATATTCATCCCGGGCAGAGGTTGAATGGCAGGTGAACAGTAGTGAAACGAGGAGGAAGAAGGGTTTCCTAGTTGACAAAAGTCAATGAAAAGCTTGGGGAACCAAGTGAGGGGAGGCATGTTCTGTGAAGTGACCCGCGAAAGGATTCTTTGGTTGATCAGGTTAATGATTTCCCACGTTTGTCTGGCAGGGAAGTGAGGGCTCCGACCGTGGCAGGCAAGGAATAACTGGAAGATGTAGAGGAGGCAATTCCAAGGAGAAGTCATCTTCCTGCGGAAAGAAGAGAAGGCTTCTCAGGGGTAAGCCCTGGGCCATCAAGATTAGTGTCGGAGGTAAAGGTTTTGATCAGCCTAGACGGGACCCAACAGGCATTATTCGCTGTTTTATCAAAGATGCAGGCAGAACCTTTTCCCCAAGTAAGGACAGGGTCAGGGCTGCACCAGAGGCCAGTGAGAGGGTCGCGCCAAAGGACTGTGGCCAAATTAGATGAAGTATGCGGATGCCAGTGGCGATCAGCAGCAGAACGCCCTTCAGCATCCAGCGTAAGGAAATTAAGAACAAAGAGGGCGTGAGCAAGAAGCAGAGTCTGATTGCCATTTAACGGATAAAGGGTCTCTTGAGCCTTGAGTTTAAAAAGAGTATTTTTAAGAGTTTGGTTTGCTCGTTCGACAATACCTTGCCCTTGTGGGTTATAGGGTATGCCTGTAACATGTTTTATGCCTAATTGGGAACAAAATTGTTTAAAGGCTTGGCTGGTATAGCCAGGGCCATTGTCTGTTTTAATGGAAAGAGGTTTCCCCATCATAGACATAGCAAGAAACATATGTTTGATGACGTGTTTAGTGGCTTCCCCAGATTGTGCAGATGTGAAAAGAAAGCCACTAAACGTATCAATGGAAACATGGACATACTTAAGTTTAGCAAAAGAGGGGACATGGGTGACTTCCATTTGCCATAGATGGCCGGGAAGAAGGCCACGGGGGTTAATCCCCAAATGGGGTTCAGGCAAGAGAGTAACACAATTCTTACAATTTTTCACAATTGTCCTGGCCTGTTCCCTGGAAATTTTGTAGGCTAGGCGAAGGGATTGAGAGTTGAGGTGGTGAAGCCTGTGTGCCTCTGTAGCGAGGGAAACAGGGTCGGGTGAGAGGGCAGTAAAAGGGGTGGACGTAGATGCTGAGGCAATTAAGCGAGTGTGTTGATCTGCGAGATCGTTCCCAAAAGATAAGGGGCCTGGGAGGCCGGAGTGGGCACGTATATGGCCCACAAAAAAGGGACAGGACCGTGATCGAATGGCCTGCTGGAGTTGAAAAAAAAGAGAAAAGGTAGCGGTTGTTGGCTGAACCGCAGGAACGATTTCGAGTCGGAGCAGGGATTGGACAACATATCTGCTATCTGAGTAGAGATTGAATGGAGTATCAGGCAGAGAATGAAAAACTGTTAGAGCAGCATAAAGTTCCACCAGCTGCACGGACTCATAAGGAGTTCGGATAGAACGAGGGTGATTGTTCATGACTATGGCAGCAAGGCCAGTTTTGGAACCATCCACAAAAATTGTGGGTGCCCCTGAAATGGGGGAGAATCGGGTATGGCGTGTGAGTATGAAGGGAGTAAAATTGAAAAACTGTAGCAATTTGTTACTGGGCATGTGATTGTCTAAGATGCCCTGAAACGTGGAGATGAGTATAGCCCAATTGTCATTCTGAGATTTGAGCCAGTCGAGCTGTTCTCTGCTGTAAGGGGATACTATGTGGTCAGGAGGACGGCCGAAATGGTGTGTAGAAAGGCGAATGCCTATCATAGCTATACGAGCAATCAAATCGGGGTAAGAGGCAAGAATCTTCCGATTGTGCATGGGGAGATGTATCCAAATGAGGGGAGAAGGATCTTGCCATAGGAGTCCAGTCGGAGAAAATTCAGTGGGAAAAATAAGGAGGTATAGGGACAATTCTGGGGAGAAGTATCCAATATTCTGGGTGGCTATAGCCTGTTCTACCTTTTTGAGGGAAACTTCACCTGCCGGAGTCAAAGAACGAGGGGAGGAAGGGTCAGCATCCCCTCGCAGGATATCCTCCAGAGGACGGAGGTCTGCCTTGGAAAGTTGCAGATAGGGGCGTAGCCAATTAATATCCCCTAGAAGCTTCTGAAAGTCATTAAGAGTCTTAAGGGAGGAGCATTTAAGCTCGACTTTATTGGAAAACAGCCGATCGGGTTCAAGTCGAAATCCTAAGAAGGTGAAGGGGTATTGAGTTTGAATTTTGTCTGGGGCAATGCTAAAGCCATGGGCTTGGAGCGCGCTGACGATAGCCTGGGCTATAGTCTGTGTCAATGAGGGGGAAGGGGCAACAATGAGATCATCCATGTAATGAATGAGATAGGCTAAGGGATAATGAGTCCTAATGGGGTCAATAGATTGAGCAACAAATTTTTGACATAGTGTAGGGGAATTAGCCATTCCCTGCGGAAGTACACGCCACTGAAATCGAGGGTTAGGCCCTATGTGATTGACTATGGGAATGGAGAATGCAAAGCGAGGGCTGTCGGAGGGATCAAGAGGAATTGAGAAAAAGCAATCCTTAATATCAATGACAATTTTGCTGAACCCTTTTGGGATGGCAGTCGGGGACGGGAGACCTGGCTGTAAGGCCCCCATGGGAAGCATGGTTTTATTAACTTCGCGTAGGTCCTGTAGGAGTCTCCATTTCCCTGATTTCTTTTTAATAACAAAGATAGGTGTATTCCAGGGGGAAGTAGAAGGTTCAAGGTGTCCAAGAGAAAGTTGCTCCTGCACTAGCGTTAGGGCAGCTTGAACCTTCTCAGATGTTAGAGGCCACTGATCAATCCAGACAGGAGAATCAGACTTCCAAGTAATTTTATCAGCCTGGATTGCAGGGGGATCAGTGGCCCTTATGAAAAATTTTTGATCCAAGTCCTCTTTTATCGGTTTGGGCTGGGAGGGATATTGGATGTAAAATGCCTTGTTCATTTTTTCCAAGGCCTTTTCCTGGGAGGTATCCAGATTTTAGCATCATGGAGGTAACAGCATCACTAGGGCTAACCATAAAGAGCCGCATCTGGGCCAGAATGTCTCTGCCCCAGAGATTAACGGGGAGTCCCACGACTACGTAGGGGTGAGTAGTACCACTATTACCCTCAGTATCTTGCCAATTAAGGAGCTTAGTACTTTGGAGTGTGTCTTGGACCTGACCTATTCCTGACAAGTGAGTAGATGAGGGTTGAAGGGGCCAAGCTCGGGGCCAATGGGCCTGGGAAATAACAGTGGAGTCTGCCCCTGTATCTAACAATCCCATGAAGGTTTTTCCTTCAATCTTTAATTGAAGAGTGGGTCGGGATTCGGTAAGCTGTTGTACCCAATAGATGTTGGAGGAGCCGGGTAAGGAAGGGGCCCGTTTTTGAGTTACTGTGGGAAAGTTTCCAATCATGGGAAGGGGTAGGGCTTGAGCCAGGCGCCTACCGGCTGGGATAGTAACGGGGCCATGTGGAGATTCTACGATAAGTTTTATCTCCCCTGTGTAGTTGTTGTAGACAAGGGTGGGGTGCACCACTACACCTTGCAAGGTGGTGAGTGCTCTGCCAATGACCAGGAAAAACATGCCAGGGGGCGGCGGTCCAAATTCGCCAGTAGAGATGACTATCGGACCTTCTTCAGGAGTTAATATTCGGGTGGAGGTGGCACAGAGGTCCAGGCCTGCGCCGCCTGCTGTGGCTCGAATAAGGGAACTGGGCAGGGGCTCCCGTAGGAGCCGCGCATCCCGTTTCCTTGCATCGGGGGAAGGGCAGGTCAAGACCGGCACTCCCGAGCCCAATGTCGACCCTTCCGACATTTAGGGCAAACTCTAAATGGTGGCCAATTGGCCGGGGGGAGTGCGGGAGCCTGCCTAGGATTGTAATTAGAGGAGCATTCGCGGGCGAAATGGCCAGATTGCCCGCATCTGAAACAATTCCGGGGAATATTAGGACGAGAAGCTTGAATAGCTGCTCCGATGGCTAGGGAGATAGACTTGTTCAATTTGTAATCATAGGCATCCATGTCGCTGCATAATCAGGAATTTGACAAAATTTATCTTGCAGTTTTTCTTTTAAAAAATTCCATCTTAGAATCAATATTGTATGTTGGCTTCAAGGCTGAAGCAGTGATAAGGGCAAGACAATGGGGGTTAAATGACTTGCCTAAGGTCACATAGCTGAGAAGGATCTGATGCTAAATTTGAACCTAGGACCTCCCTTCCCAATGTTGAACCAACCCTTCTTTCCTAGTATAAATCCCACACACGGTTAGAATTTTCTTTGATATACTATTGTAATCAGCTTATTAATCATTTTTTTAAAGTTCTATTTTAAAGTCAATATTCTTTAGAAAAACTGGTTTATGATTTTTTCCTGTATTTGCTCTCCCTTGTTTAGTGACCAAAACCATATTTTTGTAATAATGTGACTTTGGTAGAATTTGACAGAACTTTGCCTTTTCTCTGTTATATAGTATTGAAATTGTCAAGTGGTTGGTAGAATTCAGTTGTGAATACGTCTGGTCTTGGGTCATTTTTAGGGAGTTCATTATTCCATAATAATGATGATCTTAAGGTTTACAAGTATCCTCTTCACATGTAGTAATATAAATATTTTAATTTTACTATATCTCTTATGCTTTTTTTCCTATTTACCATTCCTGTTTTATATTCAAAAGTTACATTTTCATTCAGCTCATGTCTGCTCATCAGGAATGCTTGAAAGTCCTTTATTTCATTAATTCCACATTTTTTCTCTTGATGAATTATACTGAACTTTGCCGAATAGGCTATTCTTCCTCATAATCCTAGTTGCCTTCAAGATTATCACATTGCAGGCCTTCTGATCCTTTAAATATAGGTATTTCTAAATATTGTTTTATCCTGACTTTGAATCTATGATTCCTGAGTTTTTTCACTATTTGCTTGTAATGTTTTTTTCCTTGAACTGAGAGGTCTTCTATTTTAGTATAAAGTTTCTAGAAGTTTTTATCTTAGGACTTCTAAAAGAGGTCCTAAAAGGAGTTGATAAGTGGATTCTTTCAATTTGCACCCTGACATAGGTAACTGAAATAAGTGACTTTTGGGAATGGGGAAATAGGGAGGGAAGTAGAGGGAAAACACCAGTACAGCTGGGTAAAAAGTATCCCACAACTGATTAGGGAGAGGTAACACACTATCACACTTAGTTGGGGAAACAAATAGTAAGAGCAACCAACACAGCCAGGAAACAGGTTAAATTATCAGTGGGTCCTTGTAGACTGGGAAGGAGAATACCAGGAAGTTTTATTATGAGGGTTTTTAATAAGTAACAAGGGCAGGAAAGGAGGTAAGAGGATCAACTGTCAACTTAATCCTATGGGCCAACTGGTAGAATGTGGGATAAGGGAAAATGGCTTCACTAAACTAACTACAAAGCAGCCAGCACAGGCAGGGCTGACAAGGCAGGGGAAATTGGGAATGTCACAGAGCACTTCTAAGGATGGTATCACGATGACTCAGGTCTCAGGAACACTTCAGGAAATCAGCTTGGGAGAATAGGGCTTTCTGTAGTTGTCCACCAAACCAGAAAAACACCTAACTCAATCTAGTATTTTGATTGAAGATTCCCTCAGTGAATTCAAGATTAGCTCCTCTTCAGTGGAAATGTGCATCGGCTATGGGTGGGGGGAGAGCGGGGGGGGGGGGTGAAGGGGAAAGTAGGAGCATGAATCATGTAACCATGTTAAAAATGAATATTAATGTTTAAAAAAAATTAGCTCCTCTTTCCAAGATCCCAAAATAAGTCCACAGGCTAGCTGACCAATAGCCACAGCCACCAACACTACTCCTCATTCCTCCAGGGCAAAACTATCAACTTCTCTTAGTCTCTGTGGAAAAGCACCTGCCAACAATTCCAGGTTTGGAATTTTCAGCTTCTGCCAGGTTTTGCTGGGTCTGCTTTTACACTACCTATAATAAGTCGTATCTATAAATTTCCTATAACAGTACCCCCCCCCTTTGCACAAAGCCAAAATAGTGTTCCACACAATATTTTGGTATTTGTGCACTAAGAGTTAACTAAAATTCTAACCCAAAATAATAAACAACCTACATTTACTTTATCTTATCTTATTTACCACTACCTTACTCTAGGGATTCAACAAGGAAAAGTAAAAGGAAATATACTACAAACAATTATATAGTTCAAAGTACAAAGGTAACAAATACAAAAAAATTTTTCAAGAAAATTAACAGCAAAATTGAAATACAAACGTAAACTTCATGCAAAACAGTAAAATAAAGCCCTTATAACTAATACAGAAGTCTATTAACTATTAAAATACAAAAATTTGAAAAATGTATATTTAATACAACATTGCATAAGTATTTACAATAAAGTTAAACCAAAACATTAAACTTACTTATGCAAATTACATTTTAAACAGATAAAGATGTAAACACTTATTTTTAAATTACAGAAAACCAAACTTTTACATAAAACTGTCTTATGTAACTTAATTAACTACACACAGAATTTACATATAATACATGCATCCAATATATACATGTATGTATAATTTACATATATCAAGTATACATATTTACACACGTTACATACAAGCAATACATATAATACAATTTGCAATGCATATACACTACTTGTTTACATATCTATATAAGATTGTGATGTATGATCTGTAGCATGTTATGTTCATGTAATGCATTTTTATGTTGTATTGTAGTATAATGTATTTTTGTACCTTATCTTATCTTATCCTCTAACTCTTAATCTAGACATCCTATCTCAATACTCTCCTAAACTATTCCTATATTATTAGTATATTAGTCTAACTAAATCCTAACTAAATATCCTTTTGTTAGTAATTACTTATCTTATAGCTAATTCTAACTTTATTAGTATTTATACATCGTTTGATTCCATTAATGGAACAATGTACCCTAACCAGTTTTTTATGTATATGTTTTATGTCCTGTAATATGTTACTGTTGGTTATATGAATACCTACCAGATTTCCTTTCTTCTCATGCTGATCCTTTAAAGAAATCTCCTCTCCTTTTCTCTTCTTTTCTCCACCGAAGTTCTTGATGGTTATGTGTAATGATGGATGTATATGATTATGTATTATGATATTATTTATATTACCCAAATTTCTTTTGAACCTTTAGTCCATTAATTACATGATTAAATCTCTTCTTTGATTAAAAAAAAAAAGTCTTCATCAGTTTATAAGGACCAACCCAACTCTGTTGTGTTGCTGATGTCTTGGCAAAATTTTTCACATACACAATATCACCTAGTTGAAAATTATGAAGAGAATAATCCGAAGGACCAGACTGAATACTCCCATATCATGTAATTCTCTTAGCCTTTATTGTGATGCACTTAAATATGAAGCAATTTGGCAATCTCCTCCTAAGCGTGATGCATAAAGTCTTACCTTTGCCTGTAATGGAGAATGTCCAAAGAGCATTTCATACAATGATATATGTAGATCTGCTCTTGGTTTTGTACATAGGTAAAACAAAGCTATGGGAAGAATATCTGGCCATTTGAGATGAGTTTCAGCACAGAGTTTCCCTGCCATAGTCTTGAATTCCCTATTCATACACTCCCCTTGACCTGAACTTTGTGGGTGATAAGGAACATGATATTTAGGTGTTATTCCTAGATTCTGATAGACTTTTCTAAGGATATCCTGAGTGAAATGAGATCCCTTATCCGAATCTATGGTAAAAGGTACTCCAAATCTAGGAACCATTTCCTTAAGTAACACTTTCACCACAAGGCTTGCTGTATTGATATTAGATGGAAAAGCTTCAGGCCACTTAGTCTATCAACAATTACAAGACAAAACTTGTGTCTTCCAGCTTTAGGCATGCTGATGTAATCAATTTGCAAACTCTCGAATGGACAATATGCTAAAGGTCTACCACCCAAACCTTTCTTTCTGAATGCACTTTGATTGAACTTTTGGCAGACTAGACAGCTATTACAAATCTTATTTGCAGCAGCACTTATTCCAGGAGCAACCCATTGTTTTCTGATGGAATCCACAACAGCTTGTGTACCAAAATGACCTTTTGTGTGAATGGTTTGACACAAATAGGTATACAAATCTTTTGGTAACAATGGTCTTCCAGTATCAGTAATCCATATCCCATATTCTTTCCTTGCTCCAAATTTATCTTTCCATGTCTGGATTTTTGAGTCTACATAAACTTTTTCCAAATCATTTGACTCAACTGTTAACAACTTCATGACAAAAGTTAGAACATTTTGGGCATTATACTTTGCAGTGATATCAGTTCTATGATTTCTTTTAGAGACTGAATCTCTCACAAGTATGACTTCTGCAATGGATTACCACTACCTGTTTAGGCTTTTGGATAGCATCCAACAACTCAGTTATTATTCCTGAATGCACTATTGGTTTTCCTCATGCAATAAAAAAAAAACCTCGTTGTTTCCAGATCTTTCCTGTTGCGTGACACACTGAGAATGCATATCAAGAGTCTGTATAAATATTAGCACTTTTGCCCTCAGCTAGACAGGCTTGCTTCAATGCCACCAATTCTGCACCCTGTGCACTAAGATTACTATGTAACAAGCCAAAACAGTGTCTCAAATTCTGTGACAACTGTAGCACCAGTACATCTAATTCCATTACACAAATATGAAGATCCATCTGTGAATAATAACACGTCTGGATTTTCAATTAGTGTCTTTTAAATCCATCCCCGAAATAGATCTACTATTTTGACACACTCATGTAATGGTTCACTATTCTTTGGCAAATCAGGAAGAAGTGTAGCCGGATTTAGTACACTACATCTATTTAACTGGATGTTCTCACTACCCAGGAAAATAATTTCATACTTGGAAATTCATTGGTTGGAATAAGCTCAAGTACGAAATTTTCTCATTAGTGTTTCTATCTGATGTGAACAATAGACCATTTACCACCCTGATATAATCTAGTTACATATTTTACCTGCTAGGGTTGTAAACCAAAACAACCACAGTACAAGAAATTTTTAAGACAGTCAGCTCAGATAACCTAATAAAAAAAACAGGTATCAATGCAAATTTAGTGAAGCTATGCAGCTGTTTTCCACTACTGAAAATGCAAATTAAATACATGGTTTTTTAGGTAGCATATAAGCTCAATGATTGAAAAGGTTCCTGTTCTTTTTGACAAGCATATTTTCTTTCACTGTGGTTATAATGGAAAAATGTCTACTAATTTATCTGATGTTTTGAGCATTTGCTAATATGGGATAAGAAAAGCTAGGATAGGAGGTGAAAACAACTACCCAGCAACAATGGGAAGCTTGGAGTAGAACTTAAAAAGCTTGAAAATTATGAGTCTCCTATCCCTTCCCCAATGTGAGATTTAGAGTAATAGGGACACCTAGATGGTTCAATGAATACAGTACCAAACCTAGAGGGGGGAGGTCCTCAGTTCAAACCTGGCCTCAGACAATTCCTAACTCTATGAATCTAGGTAAGTACCTTAACCCCCCTTGCCTAGCCTGTACAATTGTTCTGCCTTGAAACCAATACACAGGATGGATTCTAAAATAGAAGGTAAGCATTTATCAAAAAGAATCAGTGGCATAGAAAAATTATTTACATAAACAATGTAGAGTGTGATTGTTAAGGGAAGACTCAGATCAAGCTATGAAGGACAACTACAATTTTCATGTAGTAAACTTCACATGGTTACTCTGTAAAATTGCAGCTGAAATTGTTGGCACATGAGGCTGGGGGGAAGATTAAATGTGAAACTGCTTCCCTGAAGACTGTGAAATAGGTAGAGAAAGGTTTAGGAGTGGATCAAATGAACACAAAAGTTCTGATAAGGCCTTTAGATGTGGACAAAAATGGATTCTGCTCTTTGAAAGAAAATAGGGATAAGGTTGTTTTTTATTGGGAATTTTCATACTTATTGGTGATTATATAAGATCTTTTTTCTTTTAAAGTGCTAACAATTTTGAGTAAGAACTGTAATTGATAGGAAATATGATTCCTCCAGTTTGTATAATTGACTAACTGTGGAATTTCACCTGACTAAAGGGTAACATGGGAATACAAGCACCAATAAGGTTTAATATATCCTATTTGGTTTATTGCAAACATTATATAAATATTAATTAACATTGCTCTCATTATTATCTTTTAGATTCTTATCTTCCTTCTTGAAATCAATTTTGATTATTGTTTCCAAGGCACAAAAGCGGTAAGAGCTAGGCAATGGGGTTAAGTGACTTGCCCAGTTTCACAGAGATAAGTGTCTGAGGGCAGATTTGAAACTAGTACCTCCCATCTCTACTATACCTGGCTCTCAATCCACCAAGCCACCTAGCTGCCTCTACTGTCATTTTCACTTTAATAGATAGCCTTATACAGGTTTTTAGATGTATTAGAAACGTAAAGAGTTATAAGAGGAAGCAGATCTATGTAATTTGATAGTTCTATTTCAGGATTCAAACTCAATATATTGCTTATGAAAAGGCAAAATCTGGCAAATCCTTATAAAGATATGCTATAGAAAAGCAGCTTATCTTACAATCTGGATGTTGCTAGATTATAAATTGTTTTAAAAGTTGTAAAAATACACTTTTGAAAAAAAATCATATTTTATCAGCCCTAGATCATGTGTTTTAATTATTGTAATATAATTTATAATAGTTTTACACAAAATTAAATATAAAAATGTATAATACTGTGTCATTTAATATTGTATGATATTGATATTGTTAAAACCCATTAAACTTAATTGGCTATATTTGAAAAGAGCAATTGAAGAGATCTACTTAAATCTCCTTATTTCCTTGAAAGCATAAGAGCAAATGAAATTCTTATCTCCTCCATTATAATGCCTCTCTGATTAGAGGGAAATTTTTAGAGGGAGGAATAATTAGGACTTTGTTCAGCTTATAAAAATGAGTTCTTGTGTAACTTTCAGATTTTAACCAATGAAGAATGAGGCTATTTCTCCAAGGATAACAGTTTCTGAATGAGGACATGGGATACCCATAAGCAAAAAATATGTCTTTTACCACTGTTCCCAGAAAATAGGGTGCCTTATCTGTTGCTTATGAATGGAGTTGTGTCCTGTTTCTCTTTAGTCTGACAGCTCAAACTTAGGATGTTCCCTGAATCCCCATTTGTTGATATTTCAAGAGACAGGTGCACTTGGAGACCTCAAAACCTCCCTTATTACTTCATCAAAGGGGTTGGACTTCTGCTCACACCAAGAAATCAGGCAACTGCATCTGTCCATGGTCAGAATGGACTGAACAGTAGGGATCAGGTCCTCTAGTCCTTCCTATCTTCCCTATGCACTCTTATTTTATTTGGTAAGATCTATATGTGCCAGGAAAAAAAAAAAAGTGAGTGCCAATTTACTCAGGAATGGTTAAAAAAAATTGTAATAGATGAATGCCAACAAATAGTGAGGAAGAATGACAAGTATTAGGACTTCAGAGAAAAAGTACTTATTGTAGTATTTTTTGCACAATATAAAATTTGGGGCATTTAATAAGGGCTCCCTGAGCAAAAGTCTATGAAGTCTGTATTCCAGCAAAATGCCTCTCCTAGTGAATTAGAGGCACTGAATTTTATCTCTAGCATGTGTCTAGTGTATAGTCAAGTATGAGCTTAAAGTGAAGCCCTTCCTTTAATTACTACTTGTAAACTCCTCCTTCATACCAGAATGTTGTTCACCACTGAATGTACAACTCTTCATCATTTCATATTTTATTTGTCTACAACAATTATGTTTAAAAACAATATCCAACATTTTTTAAAAATTTTGAGTCTTGGATTTTTTGCCCACTCTTAAGAGATGTTAAGCAATCTTATATTAATTTTGTATATCCAATCACATAAAACATTTTTCCATATTGATCCTTCTGTGAAACTGAATCCAAACAAACAAAAAATTTTAAGTGAAAAAATTTTGTCTTTGGTATAGATTCAGATTTCATCAGTTCTTTCTCCGGAAAAAGATAAGTTTTAATTATGAGTTCTTTGGGGATTGTTTTGCAACATTGTATTCTTGAGAATAACTCAATTCAGTTGTTCTGCATAAAATATTTCTATCACAATGTGCAGTGTTTCTCCTGGTATTGCTAAATTCAGTCTGTATCAGTTCTCAAGTCATTCTAGGTTTCTCCCAGCTCCTCTATCTCCTCAATAATTACAAAACAATACTATTCCATTACAATCACATGACACAATTTAATCAGCCAGCTCCCAACTGATATGTTCCCTCTTATTTTCTCATTCTTTTGCCACCAAAAAAAGAGCAGCATTAAGTATTGGGGTCTTTAAAATACATATAGATGGGGGGCAGCTGGGTAGCTCAGTGGAGTGAGAGTCAGGCCTAGAGACAGGAGGTCCTAGGTTCAAACCCGGCCTCAGCCACTTCCCAGCTGTGTGACCCTGGGCAAGCACTTGACCCCCATTGCCCACCCTTACCAATCTTCCACCTATGAGACAATGCACCGAAGTACAAGGATTTAAAAAAAAAATACATATAGATGCTTTTCCTTTTGTTTCTTAATGTCCTTTTGACATAGTTCTGGAATCGATTAAATTCCTGGCAACCAGACTCTTAAATAATTCAGTCCAATCCTTTAAATTTAACCCCTTAGTGGGCAGCTGGGTAGCTCAGTGAATTGAGAGTCAGGCCTAGAAATGGGAGGTCCTAGGTTCAAATCCAGCCTCAGACACACTTCCCAGTTGTGTGACCCTGGGCAAGTCACTTGACCCCCATTGCCCACCCTTACCACTCTTCCACCTAGGAGCCAATACACAGAAGTTAAGGGTTTAAAAATGTAAAAAAAAAAAAAATTAATTTAATTTAAAAAAATAAATTTAACCCCTTATACATTCTGACACTTTCAGTTCAAAATTGCTCTATCCAGGTCACAACTCCACTCAATAGCTCATTAGTATCTCAGCTTTCCCATATATACTCAAACTTTTATCCCTTTCTTTTTCTGTCATAATAGCCAATCTAATAGATGCGTGGTAATAGTGATCATCCTCATCCTGAGGAAAACACATACAACTTAAGCACATTTATCAGGTTTTTCTGCACTATTGAATCCTCTGATATGAAGCAAGAGATGATCTCTGGATGAAAGCCTTCCTTGAGGGAATCCATCTGGAACTGGTCTGATCAGAAGGCATTTTCTTATACTGAACAAGTTCTGGACTCTCCATTTCAATGTCTTTCTTCTTTCTGAACAGTAATAAGATTCCTATCCAAAAGGAATAAGAAATGATTGTTGCCTGAAGGCCTTACCACATTCATCATCTTCCTAAAGTTTCTCTCAATTGTAGATTCTCTTATGTTAAATAATCGAAAAGTGGCAAATATAAGATCAACCTCACTCATGAGGTTTCTCTCCAGTGAAGATTTTCTTATATGAAGCAACTGTGGGGGCTTTATGTGAAAGACTAACCGAATTGATGACATTCATAAACTTTCTCCCCAATATGGATATTCTGATGCTTAATAAAATTACTCCTCACTGTGAAAGCTTTTCCACATTGTGAACCTACATAAGGTTTCTCTCCACTGTGGATTCTCTGATGTCCAGCAAGACAGCTCCTCTGAGTGAAAGCCTTTACACAATGTTTACATTCATAAGGTTTCTCTCCAATGTGGATTCTCTGATGCACACCAAGATGGCACCTCTATGTCAAAGCCTTTCCACAGTTTACATTCATAAGACTTCTCTCTAGTGTGCATTAGCTGATGTGTAGCAAGAGATGTACTATAAAAGCCTTTCAATACTCTTTATGGTCATAAGGTTTCTCTCCAGCGTGGATTCTCTGATGATAAGAAAGATGGCCCCTCTGCCTGAAAGCCTTTCCACAGTGTTTACATTCATAAGGCTTCTCTCCAGTGTGGATATGCTGATGTTTAACAAGATTGATCCTCACTGTGAAACCCTTTCCACACTGTTTACATTCATAAGGTTTCTCACCAGTGTGGATTTTCTGATGTTGAACAAGATTGATTCTTAGTGTGAAAGCCTTTCCACACTGTTTACATTCATAAGGTTTCTCTCCAGTGTGGATTTTCTGATGTGTAGCAAGAGAGCTGCTATGCGTAAAAGCTCTTCCACACTGTTTACATTTATAAGGTTTCTCTCCAGTGTGGATTCTCTGATGTGCAACAAGATAGCTACTGCACATAAAAGTCTTTCCACAGTGGTTACATTCATAAGGTTTCTCTCCACTGTGAATTCTCTGATGTAAAGAAAGATGGCCCTTCTGCCTGAAAACCTTTCCACAGTGTTTACATTCATAAGGTTTCTCTCCAGTGTGGATTCTCTGATGTTGAACAAGATTGATCTTCACTGTGAAAGCCTTTCCACACTGTTTACATTTATAAGGTTTCTCTCCAGTGTGGATTAGCTGATGTGTAACAAGGTAGCGGTTATGTGTAAAAGCCCTTCCACACTGTTTACATTGATACGGTTTCTCTCCAGTGTGGATTCTCTGATGTACAGCAAGATAGCTACTACATGTAAAAGCCTTTCCACAGTGGTTACATTCATAAGGTTTCTCTCCAGTGTGCATTCTCTGATGTAGAGCAAGACTGTCCCTCCGTTTGAAAGTCTTTCCACATTGTTTACATTCATGAGGTTTCTCTCCAGTGTGCATTCTCTGATGTTGAACAAGATTGCTCCTCTGTGTGAAAGCCTTTCCACACTGCTTACATGCATATGGTTTCTCTCCAGTGTGTATTAACTGATGTGTAGCAAGAGAGCTGCTACGTGTAAAAGCCTTTCCACACTGTTTACATTCATAAGGTTTCTCTCCAGTGTACATTCTCTGATGTGCAGCAAGAGATCTCTTGTCTGTATATGCCTTCCCACAGTGTTTACATTGATAAGGTTTCTCTCCAGTGTGGACTCTCTGATGTAGAGCAAGACCATCCTTCCGTTTGAAAGACTTTCCACATTGTTTACATTCATAAGGTTTCTCTCCATCATGGATTCTCTGATGTAGAGCAAGACCGTCCCTCCGTTTGAAAGTCTTTCCACATTGCTTACATTCATAAGGTTTCTCTCCATCACGGATTCTCTGATGTGCAGCAAGCTGAGAGTTCTGACTTATAGGTTGCAACCCACCTTCATCACTCATGGAAACCATCTTGACACATTTACTTTTTGGATGTCTAATAAGGTCTGAACTCTGGCCAAAGGCCATTCCTCCTATATTACCTTGATACATGGGCATTTCATGAGGTTTCTCATTCAACTGAACAAGTCCTATTTCTTCAGGAAAGCATTTGCTGTATTGATTATCCTGACAAAAGTCGTTTCCTGAGGTCAATTTCATATTCTGATTTAGGACTGAATAGTGGCTGAATTTCTCTGCAGTTTCATCAAATTCACAGTCACTCTTTAGATTTTTATTTACCTTGACATCAGAGTCACAGATTTCTCTCAAAATTAAGTCATGGGGATGCTCATTCTTGCATTTTTGAGGGCCAAATCCTTCCACAAAAAGCCTCAGCTTTGTAGACATCTCCTTCACTTTAAAATTGGTCTCTGCCTCTGAAGAAAACAAAAAATGATATAAACACAGAAGGAAGGAGGAAAGACACACACATAAACATTATAGGTTCTTTCCTCTGATGGCAGAAAGTAAACTGATTTTTATTCTATTTACCCAGGCTAAAAGGAGTTTTTAAACTTAAACAAGCAGAACCAGTCTTTGGATACACCATTTGGTCATATCTACAAGATGGATGATTTTAAAAAGACTTCCACATATAATAACAATGAAACCTAACACTGGACCTATGACATAGGCAGGCCCAAGATTCTCATACTTCACAACTCATGTTATGAGTAAAGAATGGAGAAATGACCTGACCAACTTCCTTACAACTAGAGTCTAGCTCCTAGACTACAACTCAAACCCTGTGCCTTAGCATGTTTTGTCCTCCATATTAGACAGTCTTTCTCCATTGCCCTTTCTATCTTTCCAAAAGTCATTCATCTGTTATTGTTATAATTTTCTGAATCTCGGGCAACCTTCCAGATATGCTGTTCTCATCATTTTGCATGCACTATCACATGATCATTCTTGGTAAATTTTGTATGCTAAGCAAAAAAAAACAAAAACAAAAACAAAAAAACACTTCACTCTCTTTAACAATCTTATGCAATAATTTTCAAAATGGAATATAAATCTCCTTCTCTCTACACATGCAAAGATATCATGCCATTCAATTTGGAATTATGTCCAATGGACTTTAAAAGAATCCATGCCCTTTGATCCAACAATACCACTATTGGGTTTGTATCCCAAAGAGTATTTAATAAAAAAGGGTTGTACAAAAATACTCATATCCCCACTCTGTGGTGGCAAGAAAATGGAAAATGAGGGAGTGTCCATACTATTTACCTTATTTTATGATTTACAATATATAATATTTTGTGACCTACACTGAATCCCTCATTCATCTCCCAGAAAATGAACAAAATGATGCATTGGTCTACCAGTCCCCAAGTCTTACACTCCCTTCACTACAACAGACAAAAGTCTTTGGGTTAACAGCCCTTATACACCTGCTTTCAACTCACTCACCTGGACAGGAGCTCCTTGGACCTTCTTGCTCTAGCAGCCTTGGTGCCGTCCCTTGCTGAACACAGGAGATACAATATTTTCTAGGAACTGGAAGACCTGGGCAGTATGAAAGCGGAAGGGATCAAGAAAAAAAAATAAAAAATGATAGTCCTCTTACAGGAAAGGGAGCATGAAAGTAAAGCCTACAGAATGGCTTCTTTTGTATTCACTCTTGGGATATTTGCAGGAGGATGAATATTATGGAAATTATTTGCAATCAGAAAATTCCATCTTGACCTCTTGTAATAGAGAGATAGGCACATTCCACAACTTCCATTACATAGAAATTAAAGGTAGCTGGTATTGAAGGGATAAGATATCAGAACTTGGAATCAGTAAAGCACATTAAATTCAGATTTAAAGAGATGGTAAAAGTGGATGCCCTTGGGCAAGTTATTTAAACTGTTTGCCTCACCTGTGAATTAAGGGTAATAAAAGTATCAAACTCCCAGGGGTGTTGTAAAATTAATGATAATTATGAACTCCTTTACACAGGAGAGTACATAGAACAGATATTTTGAAATGTTTATTCCCTTTCTTTCCATTCCCATTCTCTGGCCTGAGATTTGAGGGAAGAATGAAGGAGGAAGAAGGATAAACTTGCTAGACTAGGCAGAATTAACTGTGAGCTAGTTTTATACTTTCTTTTTTTTTATTTCCATGTTGCTATGGAAATCCCCCTACCTTTATTCTCTATCTACTTTTGTGTGTGCAATGTGTTTCTTGTAAACAAAATATCATTAAGATTCTGGTTTTTAATCCACTCTGCTATCTGCTTCCATTTTAGGGAGAGTTCATCTCATTTACAATTCCAATTATGATTGCCATCTCAATATTCCCTTTCATTTCGTTTTCTTCTTTTAATCCTACACTTTCTCCTTTCACTGTCTATCTACACATTTCCCTTTTAAGCACTCTCCCCACTTCCCTTCCCTTATATTATTCCCCTCCCTGTCACAACCCTTCTTATTCTCCTACTTCTCTAAAGGACCTTTTAATCACTCCCCCTGCACCTCCACCCTTATATTATTGCCCCCCTCAACCACCTTTCTTATTCTCCTTATACTCCTCTATAGAATAAGATAAGATTCTATACCCCAATTAGTCTCATTCCAAATGAGAATAAGTTATTCTGATTCCTGTTAACCAACCTCATCATCCTCTCCACTGTAATAGTTTTTCTTCCCATGTCTCTTTATTTGATATAATTTATCCCAGATTACTTCTTCTTTTTTTTCTCTCAGTGCTATCCCTCTTTTTCACTCCTTAATATTTTTTCACATATCTTCCTAAACACTTTACTACCACACTCTCTGTCCAAGTATAATTCATCTAACTACTACGATAAGGATAGCAATTTTAAGAGTTACAAATATCTTTCCACTAGGCTATAAACAATTTGACCTTCTTGAATCCTGTAAATTTTTCTCTTTCTTATTTACCTTTTTATGCTTCTCTTAAATTTTGGATTGGGACATCAGTTTTTCTGTTTTCATCTGTTCTTTTCATCAGTAATTCTTGAACCTCCCCTTTTTTATTAAATAATGATTTTTCTCCCTTAAAGAATATAGTCCATCTTGATGGGTGGGAAATTCTTGGTTATAAACCCAGTCTCTCTGCCTTTTAGAATATCATATTCTAAGCATTTTGATATTTTACTTGTATAGTTGGAAAATCTTGAACCCCTAAAAACTGCATTACCCAAACTTTTCTGTATTTCCTAAAATGATTTTCCCTTTGTCCACTTTTGCATGGTGTTTGTATAAGTTCTGAAGCTCCACCTGCCTTTCTTTTGCTCTGGCGAGTGGGCTGAATAGCTAGGTTACTATTAATAGTAACTTACTTTAGTTACTATTAATAAAACTTTATTAGATATAATATATAGTTACTGGAAATTAATTTTAAAATCCACAAATATAGAAGTTCCCAGAATCTGTATAATTAACACTGGGGCTCCATGATATCTGAATTGTTTCTTACTGCAGTACGTTCTCCTTACCATGGAAGTTCTTAAATTGGGCTATAATATTCCTGGGAGTTGTCATTTGGAGATTTATTGCTAGGGGCGATCTTTGGGTTCTTTCCATTTCTCTTCTAACCTATGATTCCAGAATATCAAGGCATCATGAAATGATGATTTCATTTAATATGGCATCACAGCTTTTCTTGGGGGACGATGGGAAGGGTTATCTAATAAATTTTAGACTATCTTTCCTGGATTTATTTTTCAGGTCAGTTATTTGTTCAGTCAGATATCTCATATATTCTTCTATTTTTTAATTCTTTTGATTGTTTTTAATTGTTTCTTGATATCTCATGAAGTCATTAGCATCTATGTGCCCAATTATAATTTTAAAAGAAGGATTTACTTCCATAAACTTTTGATCCTCCTTTTCCATTTGGTCCATTTTACTTTTCCTGGAACTCTTTTCTACATTGCATTTTTTTATCCCTTTTTTCCAGTTAGTAAGCACTACTTTTTAAAAATATTCTTTTTTTATTGCATTTTTGTGTTTCTTTTGCCACTTGACCCAATTTTGCTTTTTCAGCACTCATTTTCTTTTTGCAATACTTTTGTTTTCTCTATTTTTCTTCCACTTCACTCATTTCATTTTTGAATTCCTTTTTGAACTCTTCTAGCACCTGAGACCAATTCCCGTTATTATTTGATGTTTTGCATGTGGAGGTTTTTATATCCCAATCCCCAGCTCAACATGTGCCTTCCTCTTCTTTGCCTCCTCAGATATTTTCTAAGGGTTAGATTTTTCTTTTGCTATAAAATCCTGTACATCTGGCTTGGAATAAAGACATTACCTTAATGGCTGATTCAGAGTTAATACAGGAAATGGTCCTTACCCACAAAGAGTAGATTCTTCACATTCTCCATCATGACCTCCAGGTACAGTTCCTTCTGAGAATGGTCCAAAAGGCACCACTCCTCCTGGGTAAAGTCCACAGCCACATCCTTAAATGTTATTGACCCCTAAAAAAAGCATAAATCACAAGATACAGAGCTGAGCCATCAGAATTCATCTAGTACAACCGTCACCCATGGACTGGAGGACACTGAAGCACACAAAGGATTTACCCAAACTCCTAACCTTTATTATCAGAGCCAGCCCTGGAGACCAGTCATTCAGAGCCCAATGCAATATTGAGAAAAGCGTTTATCTAAACAAAGAAGGTGTCAGTCCAAGCTTTCCACAGCCTTCTGGCTGGCCTGGCACACTCTCAGAATGTGTCAAGATTCACCTTGGTTTCCCAGTCCTTTTAGCTGAACAAAAGAAGGGAGTTTTCCCCTTAGTTTCATTACCTAAGAGGAAAGGGAAAGCAAGTTTAGAGTTTTGACCTTGGCCAGGCTAAACAGAAACTTATTCTACAAAAATATCACAATTCAGCCTTAATTTTCTTTTTTTTTTTTTCTTAACCCTTACCTTCCGTCTTGGAGTCAATACTGTGTATTGGCTCCAAGGCAGAAGAGTGGTAAGGGTAGGCAATGGAGGTCAAGTGACTTGCCCAGGGTTACACAGCTGGGAAGTGACTGAGGCCAGATTTGAACCTAGGACCTCCGGTCTCTAGGCCTGGCTCTCAATCCACTGAGCTACCCAGCTGCCCCCTCAGCTTTAATTTTCAAAAACAGTTTATTTATGAAAAACAAAGGTACTAAGCCCAGCCTTGAAACAATGAAAACCTGGAGATCAAGAGTCAAGAGAAGTAGTTATGAAACTGACTGAGGAATAATGGACAAGGCAGTAGCCTGATCTCACAATAACATGGTATGTAGCAGGGCTCTTCTACTTTTCCCATTTGCTCCATTGAAAACATAAGATATACTTGGTATTGGATATTCTTCCATTTCACCCCTTCCTGACCAGATTCCGCTTTTTCAGCCTAGAATGTCCCTGTGATATCCAGGGGAGGAACAGTCTGTCCCTGGGATATCCAGGGGAGGAATAGTCTGAAGAAACGCTGAAAGTTTCCAAGCATGGGAATATACAATTCCCCTGATCCTCAATAAAATTCAGAAACCTGAAACTCTACAGGGACCATTCCACTGTCCTCTACACCCAACCAGGGGCTATTCCGCCCTCCCCCTGCAATGACTTATGTCCATCCCCAATGGCTGCACTATATGTAATACCCTTCAACAGACACCTTCATGTCTTGGAAAGAACATGTCTAAACTGCCATACTTCAGGCTAGAACCAGCATTCCCTCTCACATAACAAAACTCACTCTACCACAAAAGTAGCTGGGGCAAAGATCAGCCCCTGGAGCCAAGTATGGGAGGGAGAATTGCTCCTGATCTATGTGAAGGGCATTCAGAGTTCAGACGGGAAAGATGAAGCACAGTGGAAAAGGCAGACACTACCACTAATAGGGGCAGCAAAAGGTCCTCATTCAGATATACTTAGAACCAGAAGGCAGAAAGATTTCAAGCCCAAAGGAAAGCAGAGAAATTTGGGCTCAAAGAAAAGAATGCAGAGAGAACTTAGTTACAAGGAGAGCAGATAGGTTCTTGTTTGGAACTCATCTTCTCTGGGTGGTTCCTCATAGACCACACTGTCCCACCTGCCCTACCTCTGAAGTCCTAAGATCACAAATGTCCTCCAGTGGCACCCAAGGCCAGGACCTCAAAACCTGCCCCCTATTATCTGGAATGCCACTGCTACTAGAATGAGCCCTCTTCAGCCTAGATTCTTGCTAGGCATCTAAACCACTCCAGGATTTAATATCCTACCTGGGTGGCCACCTACAAGGCTGGTCACCCTGAGAAGCTCTCCCTTGCCCTACTTCCTTCTCCCCTTATTCCCTTCCATACTCTGAGGACAGAGACTATCGTCAATTTTTAAGTCTAAGTTAAAGAAATAGTCCTCTAAATAGTCACCCAAAAAAAGACAGAACAGAGATAAAGTTGTACCAGATCTTCAAGTTCAGAGAATTCGTTCAAAATAACCTGCTTTTGTTAAAAGCTACTACCTTTGTTCTATATATCCTTAAGAGGAACGTGGAGATAGTAATGACAGGAGAAAATAATAGTGGTAGTGATAGCTTAACAAAAGAGAGGAAATGAAGGAAATACCCTTATTTACTTTATTTTTTTATGTTTGGTACCAGCATGGTTTAGTATATCTCTCTTATTGGTCTGATTAGCCAAAACTTAAGAATTAATAATAACAGTAATAATAATAATAGGTATCTGTTGGTCACATAAAAGACTAGAAACAAGGGATAAATTGAAACTAATTAGATGACTGGACTTCTGTCATGCTTAATTTCTCCATTTCTAAAAAGTATTTATTTCAAATTAGAATGTACATGTGTTGTTTTGAAGTAACATCTTAATTCTTAATTGTGGTAAACTTAAAAAAAATTTCCAGATTCTAAATATGAAATCACGATTCTTTATTTGCGGATTGTCCATCAGATTTTATAGGAATACAGATGCTGTGTGTATTGCTGTTATTATGCAAATTTCAATAATATGTCATGTAATGCTCATAGATTTGGTAAATAGCACATAATTATATTTGTTAAATTCTTTTAAAGGGTTCTGCTTCTAAATTTTTTGTAGAAATTAGTTTAACTTATGGATTAATTTGATATAATTTGACCTATCTAATTTGATATGGACCTCAAAGATAAAAGATTGATGCTCTTGGTTCCTTCAAAATACAAGAACCATCGCTTGATTTTATTAGCAGAAAAAAATTCATAACTTTTACATTCAACTACTGTTCACAGGATTAATAGAAATGGGCTATATAACTTTTTCAAAATTTTCTTCACTCCTTTCAGTTTTATAAAAGTAGAATTATTCTCTAAACAGTTTTAGCCCCTCTCCTTGGAACTTTGATTAAAATCCCTTACTAAAACTGCACCTGTCTCATTCCTTTCCTCATCAAAGCCAACATTCCTTCTACCCCTATTCATTCCAAATAGTCTGTACACCACCTAAAGTATCACTTTAATTACTCATCAACAACCCAAAAGATTCAAGGTTTTCACAGTATCTTAGCACATTGCTTTATCCAAAGTATATCAGACATTACTTTAGCCCATAGTACAAATTGGTAAACTAAGATGAGTACTTTTTTTTTTTTACTAAGGGATGATTCCATTTAGAAAATTATTTCAAAAGTTTAAAACATGTTAAGTTTTATTTTAATTTAACAGAATGGAGACCAGTCATGATATGTTTAACAATGTAAACCCTTTTAAAGGCTGGGTTTAACACTATGATTCTTTGAAGATATTAAGTCTAAGGATTTCTGTCTTTCAATTCAACCATTTTATTCAATTAAATATCAACAATAAAAGTATCCCTCTCACAATACTAAACTAAACTTCTTTGGGTAGGTATAATACACACTACATCAAAAAGTTAAAATCTTTATATAGGAAGAAGTTTCAAAGACTTTACCTTCCACCTAACTTTCTATTTATTTCATTAACCTTCAAAGACTTAATCTAACATATTTCAATCACATAAAGTCTACCAGAAGAAGAAACTATCATTTAAATGTCTTTTTAGATCAATCTCATATTTTTCTCTACTACTACCATTATCAGATTGATGTTTAAAATAAAACAAGAGTAAAAAGCATGATAAAAAAAAACGGGAACCCCAAATTGTGTACCCCAAGTAAGTTCTTCAATGGAAAAATGATGGAACTCATGTTTTCTCTTTTACCATCCTGCTAAAGGTGCTGCTCTAATAATTCTGGGCATTTTCAGAAGCAATCTTTGCTCCACAAGTGCCCTCCCAAACGGATGGGAGTCAGTCCATCTACAAAAGTAAGCGGGAAGGGGGGGGGGGGAACAGCTGGGTGGCTCAGTGGATTGAGAGCCAGGCCTAGATATGGGAGGTCCTAGGTTCAAATCTGACCTCAGACACTTCCCAGCTGTGTGACCCTGGGCAAGTCACTTGACCCCCATTGCCCCTACTCTTACCACTCTTCTGCCTTGGAGCCAACACACAGCATTGACTCCAAGACAGAAGGTAAGGGCTTAAAAATAAAATTAAAAAAAAAAAAAAAGTAAGCAGGCAGGTGCTGAGCCCTGAACCTCTGCAGCCTACTCCGAGGCCAGCAACAGCAACAGCATCTCTGCTCAACTCAGCCTAAGTGGCTGCTGGTGTCTCACAGCAGCTACTGCCCATTAACAGGGAGCCTAACAACCTCCACATTGTCTGTGCCCTGGAAGAGAGCTGGCCAGGGTTCAATTCAGTTATGTAAAGCTGATCCTCGGCTGTATCTCTCTGATCTTTGGAATCCTACGCTGTACACTGATCCTCCACACTGTGAGCTATGGCAGGTTCCTCCTCCTCCAGGAGCCTCATGTTCTGAAGGCTGTCACTGTCCTGGCAGGTTTCTGTCCATCCTAAACAGTTCCTGTAATGGCTGCCTGAAGTCAGTGAAAGCACCAAAAAGCTCCTGTTAGAGGGATTCCTGTCACTAAAGATGTTATACTAGAGGGTAGATGAATGAATGAATGACAGTGCCTGAGCCTCTCTGGAACCTGGGCTGGCTCATTCAGGCAGGGGCTACTGAGGCAGAGAAAACCCCCTGAACACAGTGGATGTGGGGGAACCAAGGATGGACCCTGGAGCTCAACCTGAGGACAAACAGTGCATAGAGGCCTGGCAAAGACACAATTTGTAATTATGCTGGATTCCAGCCTGGGAGAGCTTGGCCAGGGCTCAGGATAGGCTGCTGTTACAAATAATATAACTCACCTGGGAGGGGGGTCTCAGGGTCTGGGGAGCCATTCCCTCTGGCTCTGGCGTCTCTACTTGGGCCAGACTGTGGTCCTTCAGGGAGTGGGAACCCCAAGGAGAGGAGACTTCCTCTTTGGACACCTGTGGGGGGATGAGAGAGGTTTGAGGGCTCAGAAGAGCTCCCTGGGCCCTTCCCTGGCCTCAGGGGTGACCCTCCCCAACAGGGGGGCTCAGAGAGCCTCAGATTTGGAAAGAACCTTGGGCTGGTCAGGAAGAAGCTCCCCCACCCTCTCTGCCACCATCTTTAGCTTCATTCCATTCAGAAACTGCATTGGGTGGATTGAGGGAAACTGCTGGGTGGCGAGGAAGCTGGAGGGGTAGAGGAGAAGCAGGCAGGGGTGGGGGAGAACATGTTGGCATTTCTTCCCTGCCCAAGATCAGACTCCTTCCACGGCATGTGGGCACAGGAACCCCCCACCCTCGCTGCCCCCGACCAGGTTCACGCTGCCTGATTGTCCCATTAGCACGTTCTTACCTGGACAGCTACCTCTGGAGAAGGCTCAGGACCAGCCACTCCCCCATCCTGTGACTGCATCCCCCCAACCAGCGGCCCCCTGCTCTGGGGCTTGGGGCCCATTTTCTCGTCCGGGGGAGGGCAAAGCCCCGCCATGGTTCCTGGTAAAGACACAGCCACCCCGGCCTGAGCCAGGCAGTCCGTGTTCGACCCTTTTCTGCGGTCCTTTGAAGTGATGGTCAGACTAGGAGACGCGCAGTGTCAGGCCCCTCCCCTCTCGGGCATTTACGCTGAGACACGTGGCTTCTGCCCCGCCTCTCTGCTTGCACAGGCGCACACGCCCCGCCCCACAGGTCAGCAATGTGAAACTGGACCACCTGGGTCTTCTGGCTCCCCAGGAGTTGGGAGCAGAAAGTCTCAGTGGCCAAGGCAGGGAGCCAAGGCCGCGCCTGCGCACTGACTCCCTCTCAGCCTCTCACCCAGAAAAGGCCCAAAAAACATAACTGGGAGCTTTCGAATAGCTAAGACTACCTACACGAGATTCCCAGAATGCCTTGGTGACGCCACAGGAGGAGGTCCCAAGACTTCTGTGACGTCAGAACCTAGGCATTCTGGGAAATGGAGTATGCCAGGGGAAAGGAGATGGCTTACATAAAGCCATGTGTCAGGAATTCTGGGAAATGGAGTCCCGCCAAGGTGCCCGGGTTTAAAGCCATGGTGGGAGAGGAGGAAGGGGACTGCAGCCTCCTTCCCACCCACATTTCCCCTCCAGCCCAGCCCAGATTCTTCTTTAGCCTGGAAAATGCCTCAGGCAAAAGCCTGCACACAGCGCCCAATCGGTGTCTACGGATTGAATGACTGACTCCAAGGATCACCAGGGCCTCGTGAGGTGGCGCTAGGATCCCACGTTGGGACACACGCTCACACTCACTCCCCTCCCCCCCAGCACACACTTTTACAGCCCCGCGCACCACCTCTGCCAGTCCCGGCTAGTTGCACATGCTTTCGGCCACACGCCCAGGCTCACTAACCAGGAAAGGGTGCCCCCAGGTCTTCCCCTTTCCCGGGAGTTAAAGAGCAGAAAGTCTCAGCTGCCAGAGCAGGCAGCCCCGGCTCCCCCCACCCCCAATCCCTCCAACAGCACCACGAACCCCCTCCCCTCCTCTTCTCACCTAGCAAAGATCCTAGAAGCACAGCAGCAAGCCTTCCAGGACCTGAGAAGGCCCACAAGAGTTCCCAGCATGCCGGAAGGCTGCCACGCTGGGGAGGAGCCAAGACTAGAGAGAAGGCAGGGAACTGGCTTTCTGGGAAATGGAGTCCTCCACAAGAGGAAGACCAAGAAGTGCATGATGTCATGTCACAGGCATTCTGGGAAATGGAGTCCTGTCTAGGCCACTCCACGTAGAGGCTTGGTGGGGGAGGGGTCATAAAGAATTGTTCCCCAAGCAGGAGGGCTGTAGCCGTCTCCACCCCACCCCCATTTCCTCCTCCCATCCAGCCCTGCTGCCTCTTTAGACAGGAAGCCTCAGGCTACAGTCTGGCACACAGCAAGTGCCTAATAAGTATCTACTGATTGACTGACTGACTGATCAATCCATGGATATCTGCTTCCCAGGACTTGGGGAGGTGGCTCTTGCATCCCTGCCTCTGACAGAAAAGAAAACTGAGGCAGAGGGCAGCAGCTGACAGTCCAGGCCCAGGCCTAGGCCCCCCTTCCACAGGTTTCCCTCCTCTAAGGATCTCTCTACACATCCTGCTGCTCCTTCTGCTTTGGGGGGACCCTGGGGTTTCCCCAAAGGAGGGACCAACCCTATCCCCAGGTGGAGGAATCAGGTGACTCGGGGGCTGCCCTCCTGGGCCCAGAACCCCCAAGATCTGGGCTCAAACGTGGCCTCAGACAGTGCCCAGAGAGGGGAACCTGGCCAAGGCCCTTCCCCAGCCTTTACCTCAGTTTCCCCCATTGTGGAATCCAGAGAATAAGAGCCTGAGCCTGGGGGCTGTGGGGAAGGTGGTCCAGAGTGGATCTGGGGGGAAACAGAGCTGATTCCTCTGGGTCTCCTGGGACTTAAAGCCTGAGGCTCTGGGCCAGCTGAGGAGGGTCTCCTTCAGCACCTCCCCCAGCCCAGGAGGCCCAAAGACCCTTCAGAGGCCTGTAGGGAGGCCCAGGAACTCCCCTCCTGCCCTTTGTGAAGCCACAGAAGACAACAGCAGCCACTGAGCCTAGGCTCTGGGCCCTGATGCACAGAAGCCTGTCTGGGGCTGTGTCTGTGTGTCTTGTCTGCAAGGCGCTGGGCTCAGGCTGTTCAGTCCTGGCTGCCTCTTCCCCACCCCTTTGGGGCTTTCTGGGCAGAGAGGCTGGACAGCTCTGCCCTGTCCTCCTGCAGCCCATTGCACAGGGGAGGAAACTAAGGCAAGCAGGCTAAAGTGGCTTGTCCAGGGTCCTGCCGGGGAAGAACTCAGGCCTCCCTGACTCCAGGCACTGAGCTCTAGGAACTGAGGAGTTAAAGGCCCTGGAAGGGCTCCTCTCCCTGGACAATTCTTCCTTTTCTGGCCTTCAGGGTGTTAACTTAGGAAAAACACAGAACTATTAAATAGTCATAAAGCCACTCTTTAGTCATGGGAAAGAGGGAACAGGGCTGATTAGGCCTCCAAACAGAGCTGGGCCTTATGCAGAGTAAACTCTGCTTTGCTAGGTTCCCTGACACCCTGGGAGTGACACCTCAATAGAGGAGGACTCCAAGGAACAAAGGAAATTGGGGAACTTAATACCATTAGGGAAGATCCAGGGGTAAGGATGGGATTTACAATCAAGCTTGGGAAAGGAATCCTAGCCAGAGGCCAGGGTGTAGGGAAGGAGCTGCTTACACAAAGGATACTCAAGGGGGGTCCCTGCCCAGGTGTGTCTTCCTGGGGATACAATGGGGAAGACTACCTAAGACAAAAAGATATTTAGCATATGTGAGCTCCACTTAGCTGGGATGGCCATTTACTCTAGGGTCCATTATTGGATTGGGAACTGCTAGATTGCCTTCAGGATGGATTCTCTAAGAACAGGGAACAAGCACAAGCTTTGGGGTCTCCAGACTCACAAGCTAATCCTAAAACTTGGAGTTCATCAGATCCCACCAGGCCACAAGTTTGGGGTCTCTAGATTCCATCGACACACCCCTCTTTTGGTCGAGGCTGGACACCATTGACCAGTGGGTTGGACTCTCACTAATGGTGGGAGCCCTTGGGGCATAGTTATGGGCAGCTGGTATTGGGGGCACTCCTCAAATACCCACACATTGACATTTGAGCCAGAAAGGCAGGCAGTCTTTGGCAAAATTCTGACAGACAAACAAAACACTATCTACCCCATTTCCCCAAAGTCTTTAAGTCTTTCAAATCTGGTGGGTCCTGATGTAATGCCTTTGGCCTCCTCTCTCCTGCAGACTTCTTCCTTTGTACAAGACAGCTTCATTGCTGCAAGAGAAAACAAAGAGAAATCCATAAACACATTCTTTAATGGGACTTGATCAACTTCCAATATACTTACTTGCTATAAAGATTATTCACGTCCATGCTTATTCTGAAATCCCCTATTAATTCTATGAATATTCACTCTACACCAATGATAAAATTATTTAAGCTAAAGATTGCCTTGCTCTTATCCCAATATGCTATAAAGAGCAACCCTACAACTATAGAAATACAAAGGCAAAAATAAAATCCACATCACAGTTTAATCAGGGCTTGTAAATCTGAAATTGGCTCTTCCCCAGTTTGTGGCCAAAAATCAAAATATCACCTGATACCAAGTAAATCTCTTAATTGAAAATTCTATTACAGCAATCTCAAAATAATTCTTTTAAACAACATGCCAATTTCAGTTTCAAAACAATTATAAAAGTCAAATTTAAAAGTTTCAAAATTAAAATTAACTCTAAAAATTCTCTCAAGATTAAACTACTTCTAATTTTCCCTAATTTTAAAACCTCTCACACACACTTCTTTGGGGAGGTTGAGATGCTGGGGATTTTTTAAAACTTTTCATTTACCTTTTTTTTTTTAAACCCTTGTACTTCGGTGTATTGTCTCATAGGTGGAAGATTGGTAAGGGTGGGCAATGGGGGGTCAAGTGACTTGCCCAGGGTCACACAGCTGGGAAGTGGCTGAGGCCGGGTTTGAACCTAGGACCTCCTGACTCTCACTCCACTGAGCTACCCAGCTGCCCTTTTCATTTACCTTTAATTACTTACCAACTATAATCATGTTTAAATAGAGAGTTTAATTTTATAAATATTTTATCATATTTTTAATCACATTTTTATAATATATATAATTTTTATAATATTTATAAAATATAAATAGAGAGTTTAAATTTAGACCTTTACTCCTATTACTTTGTATGAAAAAATGTTGCAACCGAGTCAACCAATGTAAAAAGTCTGTAGATAAAAATTATTGTGAAAATAATTTTCTTGTTGTGGCAGTAACATAGGATCTCCTGATTTAACTGAGTTCTAGCCTTAACTGAATTAGTTTTGAGCATACTTTTCAATTTCCTGCCAATTTCATTGGCAATAAGGACTCATTTACCATGGGACTTAGTCCTAGTCTATAGGTGCTTTCATTAGTATTCCTAGTGACAAGGTTTCCTTCTAATCTCAATTGTTTCTTGTCTTGAGGCTTCAAGATGTATAAATTTTACTGGTACTGGGGAGCCATTCAGTGTTCTATCTGAACCTTGTTTATTAAAAATGCTGCTTAGAATCTACTATTTATATGTGTTGCTTCCCCCTCTTTTTGGCACTGAAGTTTCCCAGGTTTTTTTTATGACTTGGGACCTCTTCCTCCTTTTAAATCCTTAGGGGAAAAAGGAACCTCTTTAATCTGCTAACCCATTTAAATGGCTAAAACTTCTATCTGCCTTCACAATTCCCATATTCTAGCCCTGGCCTTTCTAAGGCTTCCTTCATCATATGATTACAGAAAATTGCTATACCAGGAGAAAAGTGAAAAGTAACTTAAAATGAGGGAGAAACACTCCCATAATTTGGAACACGAATGTCATGTGTAAGTTGGTCATGATCAAGAGTCTCCTGTAGAACTTGACAGAAACTTAGCTGAGCCATTTCTCGGCCCTTCCATTCGCCCTGTGACTGCATCTATAACCAATTTTCCTCCATAGCATTTCTTTTCCCAATTATCTTCCCATACAATTTGCCCTTAGATGGCAATTCCCTCTAACCCTAACCATGCTCAGGGTTTAAAATAAATTCTCTTCTGTTATTCACGATTATTTCTCAGCTCCATCCTTTCTTTCCTAAATTCTTCTGATACTACCTCGAGACAAAAAACGTTCTATAATACTGAACTAGCACCCTGGAATTTCTGCTGCTGTGGAACCTAGAAAGAGTCAGAATTAAAAATCCTGACCCCTGTATGACATTATGGGCCTGACCCTTATATGACATTATGGTGAAATAGAATTATCCACAAGAATCCCAACCTTGCAGACCCCCAGTCTCCAGGGACTGACCTCATCTACCCTGACGACCTTCCCCTTCTCCCTTTGATCTCTTCCCCTCAGGAAGTCACCTTATCTACCTTAGGAAGTTCCCCTTATCTACAAGATGTCCTAACCTAAGGACATTCCTCTACCCTGTTCCATTCTGACTACTACTCCATAAAAACTCTAGCCCAGGCACAGCTGGGGGTCACTCACCAACTTTAGGTGGGAGACCCTAGCTCGAGCTAGACAATAAAGTCCCTTTGCATATTGCGTTGTTGGTTCAAGACTCATTTATTGGGATACTTCTCTGGGCATAACACTGCAAATTCTCAAATTAACAGATATTACTTTCAAGCCTCTTAACAGAGTAAAATGCTCTTATTTTAAACTTTAGGTAAATTTGGGGAATAGCTCTCTTCTTTCTAGGTTCTCTACTAACAGGAACTTTGCTCAGGGGGGAAATATAATTCTCAGGGGAAATAAAATGGCCAAGTTTTTGTCTGCTACAGAAATCAGAAAGGCAAAAAGCAAGCAATGTCATTCCAGTGACATCTTGGTTATATAGGGGTGCAAATCGTGGATCCCTGGGTTCAGGAAGGAAACCTTTCTCAAGAATGAGAGGACTGGGGCAGCTGGGTAGCTCAGTGGATGGAGAGCCAGGCCTAGAGATGGGAGATCCTAGGTTCAAATCCGGCCTCAGACACTTCCCAGCCGTGTGACCCTGGGCAAGCCACTTGACCCCCATTGCCCACCCTTACCACTCTTCCACCTAGGAGCCAATACTCAGAAGTTAAGGGTTTAAAAAAAAAGAATCAGATGGGGGGGGGGGGCAGCTGGGTAGCTCAGTAGATGGAGAGTCAGGCCTAGAGATGGAAGGTCCTAAGTTCAAATCCGGCCTCAGACACTTCCCAGCTGTGTGACCCTGGGCAAGTCACTTGACCCCCATTGCCCACCCTTACCACTCTTCCACCAAGGAGCCAATACACAGAAGTTAAGGGTTAAAAAAAATGAGAGGACTCCAAACTTAGCTTAAAAGTAAAAAGAAAGATTTATTAGTAAGAGAGGATTAATGGCCAGCAAGACAGCACGAGTGGAACAACCCTAGGGGTTTGCCCTCCAAGACATGGCACTGCAGCATGAGTGGAGCAACTATCAGGGTTGCTCCCCAAGTGCCCCAGTTCAGGGATTTTTATATTCTTTACAGTAGTGTTGCCATGACTTCTTACTCTCCTGCACTGAGTGGGTGGGGGCTCTGCCTGAGATCTTCAGGGCTTAGGCTATCAAGGTGTGGCCCCCTCTTGGTCTAACTCAGGACCTAAAGGAGTCCAAGGACAGGAAGGGAGAAGGGAATTTCCCAGTTCACAGCCTGCCTGAGTGTTAGGAGCACAGGCTCCCTGCCTTACCTGCACTACGCCCATGGCAGGAAGTATTGGAGAAAGTTAGCAAGTTGAGCTTTTAGCTTTCTTTTTTATTAGAAGGTCTTAAGTCTTGGGGAAAGTTGACAAGTTGAGCTAGTGGGTGAGAAAATGGCTTCTAAAGGGCAGACCAAGGCCTGGTGTCTCATTCTCACCCTCTCCTGACTAGAGATTGGAACTTGAAGGGACACATGTTGGTGGTGAGCTTCCATCCATCAGGACAGCAATTGAGGTATTTAGCTAAGCTGCTCTCTCACCCTTTCCTACACTTCCCTCTCTTCACTGTCACTACTTTGATTCAATTCAATTGTTAAAGCTACTGACAGCCTCATAAATTCATTTTAATTATCCCAATTTTACAACCACAAAGGCTTGCCGAGGACTCTCATTTTCTTCCGCTTCTTCACTTTTTCACTCTTTCTAAACTATTCCTGAGTTAGTTTCTCAGTAGCTCAGTGAGGCTGGCTAAAAACCTCCAGGATGTGGACCAGACTCAGTGATCAGGACTCCTCCAAGCTGCTACCTCCCGGCCCAGAACTCCGGATTGCTGAGAAGGAGGTGAGTATTGGGGGAGGTTAACAAGCTGGGCTTTAGTTTTCTCTCTTTTTTCCCCCCAAGAAGAGGCAGGTTTGGGGAATTAAGTTCTGATTTCCTGACCCCAAACCCAGGCATAACCCAAATCTCTGCCATTCTGGCCCTTTACAGAAGAGTATTTTGCTCCTGGGAGTCCATTTTTTCTTTTTTAAGGCCCTTTCTGCCCCCCCCCCCCCATGTGCCTCCAGCATTAGCTTAAGTGGGAGGGGGGGCTTTGGGAGAGCAGCAACAAGATCCTTGTCGATGTGGAATCTAGAGACCCCAAACTTGTGGCTTAGTGAGATCTGATGAACCCCAAGTTTTAGAAATAGCTTGTAGGTTGGAGACCCCAAAGCTGGTGCTTGTTCCCTGTTCCCCTGAGAATCCACCCTGAAGGGAATCTCAGGCTAGCAGTTGCAGACTGAATAATGGACCCTCTTAGGGTAAATGCTAAATGCCCTTCTGTCTTAGGTAGTCTTGCCCATAGTATCAGAGACCCTTCCCAGGAAGACACACCTGGGCAGGGACCAGCCTTTAGTATCATTGTGTGGGCAGCCCCTTCCCTACACCCCAGCCTCTAGCTAGGAGTCCTTTCCCAAGCTTGAGTGTAAATCCCATCCTTACCAGTATAATGTCCATCATCTCTCCCAGCCCCTGGATCTTCCCAAATGGTATAGAACTTCCCCAATTTCCTTTGTTCCTGGGAGTTGTCATCTAGGGCCTTGTCACTCCCAGGGGGTCAGGGAGCTGAGCAAGCAGTGTTCAATCCTGGACTCTGCACAAGGCGCAGCTCTGCATAAAGGCCAAGTAGACCTCATCCCCCTTTCCCTTGATTAAAGAGTGGCTTTAGGACTATTCCATAGTTCTGTGGTTTTTCTAAGTTAACACCCCTAAAGGGGCTCCCTTAACCCTGAGCAGCATTTCAGGGCCTAATCAGGACAAAACCCCAGCAGGGACCCCACCATAGCCTGTGCTCTCCACCCCAGGCTTTTGCCTTCCAGGCCAGCTCAGAGAAGAGGCTCCCTGTAAGCCTTTCCCAGGAAAGCCTCAGCCTCCAGGTAGCCCTCCGAGCTAGTGCCCAGCCCCTGCCCTGGAGGCCCCCTTGGGAGCAGCTGGTCACCCTGGCTGTGCCCTGAAGTGGGTTTTACCTACCAGGAGGGAGTTTTCTTTTGACTGAAGTAAAAAACCCTTTGCTTTTCTTTGGTTTTTTTTTTCTTGTTTTTTTTTTTTTTCCTTCCAAACCTTCCTCACCACCTTTTGGCCTCAGGTGGAGGCTTTTCCAGGCCCCCCATCCAAAGGATAGTAAACGAGGGCCTGTCTGCACACACCCCACTTTTTCTTCCTGGTCTTTAGGACATCCCATCCTGTAGCCCTGCCAGATCCTGACCCCTAGCCAGGACACACTGGGGTGGCACCATCTACAGACAGGAAGGAAAACTGCAGGCAATTTAATAATAAAATTTAATTTTAATTATTACAATTATCAGAAAGGTTCTTTCCAAGCTTGAGGCTCCCTGTTGGGGAGGGTCACCCCCGAGGCCAGGGAAGGGCCCTGGGAGACCCCTCTGAGGCCCCCCCCGCTCTCTTCTTCCCCCCACAGGTGTCCAAAGAGAAAATCTCCCCACCTGGGGGCTCCCCCTCTCTGAAGGACCCCAGTATGGCCCAAGCAGAGACCCCAGAGCCAGAGGGAATGTCCCCCGGGACCCCGAGGCCCCCTTCCCAGGTGAGTGCAGCCCCTCCCCAGGCCTGGCCAAGCTCTCCCAGGCTGGAATCCAGCAGAACTCAGAGCTGTGTCTCTGCCAGGCCTCCACGGGTGCCATCTCTGTTTGTTCTCAGGGGGAGCTCCAGGATGTGGGATGCCCCCACAGCCACCCTGTTCTGCGGTTCTCCTGCCTCAGGAGCCCCTGCCTGAAGGAGCCACCCAGGTTCCAGCCAGACAGGCCCAGGTGCTGCCACTCCTTCATCCTCCCTCCTGTGTGGCTTCTCTAGTGACAGGAATCCCTCTAACAGGAGCTTTTGGGGGCTTTCACTGACTTCAGGAGCCCTTCCAGGAGCTGGTCAGGCTGGACAGAAACCTGCCAGGACAGGGACAGCCTTCAGAATACTCCAGAGGCTCCTGGAGGATGAGGAACCTGCCATGGCTCACAGTGTGGAGGCTCCGTGTGCAGTGTAGGATCCCCAAAATCAGAGAGATACAGCCGAGGATCAGCTTTACGGGAATGGATTGAACCCTGGCCAGCTCTCTGCCAGGCACAGACAGTGTGGAGGATGTTGGGCTCCCTGGGAAGGGCAGCAGCTGCTGGGAGACACCAGCAGCCACTCAGGCTGAGCTGAGCAGAGATGCTGCTGCTGCTGGTGGTCCTGAGTAGCTGCAGAGGTTCAGGGCTCAGCACCCACCTGCTGCCCTCCTTAGATGGAGGGTCTCCCATCTGTCTGGGAGGGCACGTGGGGAGAGCAAAGATTTGTTGACCTTTTCTTTCTTCCAGATGACAGCTAGTTTAATTTTGTCTTATTCTACGAAAAAGTTTTTTGATAGTTTGATAGGTATGACACTAAATAAGTAAATTAATTTGGGAAGGATAGTAATTTTTATTATATTAGCTTGTCCTACCCATTTTCTTTATTTTAGATTTTGGAGAGTGTCAGCTGACCACATTAAATGACCAGTCAATGAATTATTTCAAATGAAGAAATTCTGCCTCTTGAGAATTCCAATCATTACACTGTCAGTATGGGGTTTTTTTTGAATATTTTTATCACTAAAATATTTTTTTTTAACCCTTAACTTCTATGTATTGGCTCGTAGGTGGAAGAGTGGTAAGGGTGGCCAATGGGGGTCAAGTGACTTGCCCAGGGTCACACTGCTGGGAAGTGTCTGAAGCCAGATTTGAACCCAGGACCTCCCGTCTCTAGGCCTGACTCTGAATCCACTGAGCTACCCAGCTGCCCCCCATACTTACCCTTCTTCCTGTGTAACTAAATACAAAATGACCGACTGTATTCCAGTAACAAAATTATCATAAAGGAAAGACTATGTTTTGGTTGTGGCTCATCATACCCAGTGGTTCCCCAAATTCTCAATTTAACACAAAACTGAGAGTCTTTACTTAGCTGGAATCACTCAGATCATAAATAACTCTATGGACTCCTCTTTATGCTTTCATCTAGATAAGAGTATTTCAGACTTTTAGGAAATTAGGTAGAGAATTCCTTTTTCTTTGTTTTCTCCTCATTGACCACTGGTAATGATTGCTCACTTGTGTACACAATGTATGCTGCCTTCTCAGAAACTCTTCAAAAACATGTTCTTAACAGATCAATTCTGATCCTTGTGATGAGGAGGAATTTCAGATCACCTTCTCTCTTTGTCCTCCACAGAATCTCATACTTCACTCAGAGAGCACTTCCCATCTCCCTGATTCCACATGGAAAAACACTTCAGAATAAATCACTTCTCCAGGTTTTACTCTTCAACATGATTCTCGCTTTAGAAACAAAATGCTTTTTATAAAATATCCCATTGGATTCTGAATGATTTTCTCCAGTGCTGGCTCTGACACCCTTGAAGGTTAGGAGTAAATCCCTTGTGTGCTTCAGTTTCTTCCAGGCAGTCGAGGATGGTTACAGTAGATGAATTCTGAAAGTTTGACTCTAAATCTTGTGACTTTTGCTGTTTTAGGGGTCATTATCATTCAGGGATGTGGCTGTGGACTTCACCCAGGAAGAGTGGTGCCTATTGGATGATTCTCAGAAGGAGCTGTACCTGGAGGTCATGCTGGAGAATGTGCAGAATCTACTCTATGTTGGTAAGGGACTTTTCCACTGTTAACTGAATCTGCCATGAAGGGAATGTCTTTATTCCAAGCCAGATGTACACAATTTTATAGCAAATGAAAAATCTAACCATAGAAAATATCTGAGGAGTCAAAGAAGAGCAAAGCACTCTCTGAACTCGGGATTGGGGTATAAAAGCCTCCACATGGAAAAGATCAATGAATAATGGTAATTGGTCTCAGGTGCTAGAGGAGTTCAAAAAGGAATTCAAAAATGAAATTAATGAAGTGAAAGAAAAATGGGAAAAACAAATAAAAGTATTGCAAAAAGAAAATAAGAGCTGAAAAAGTAAATTGGTCAAGTGGCAAAAGAAGCACAAAAATGCAATAAAGAAAAGAGTTTCAAAAAAAATAGTGTTGACTAACTGGGAAAAAAGGGTAAAACAATCCAATGTAGAAAAGAGTTCCAGGACAAGTAAAAAGGACCAAATGGAAGAGGAGGATCAAAAGGTCATGGACGAAAATCCTTCTTTTAGAATTGGGCATATAGAAGCTAATAACTTCATGAGACATCAAGGAACAATAAAATAAAATCAAAAGAATTTAAAAATAGAAGAAAATATGAAATACTTGACTGAAAAAACACCTGACTTGCAAAAAGATCCAGGAAACACAATCTAATATTCATTAGACTGCCCCTTCCCCCCCCCCAAAAAAATGCTAGATGTCATATTCTACTGAATTATAAAAGAAAACTGCCTTGATATTCTGGAATCTTAGGTTAAAAGAGGAATGGAAGGAATCCACAAATTGCCTCCTGCAATAAATCCCCAAATGACAACTCTCAGGATTATTATACCCCAATTTAAGAACTTCCATGCTAAGGAGAAAGTATTGTATTGAGCCAGCAGAAAAACAATTCAGATATCATGGAGCTTCAGTGTTAATTAAACAGGTTATGGGAACTTCTATATTAAAGAATCAAAATGCTTGGATATGATATTCTAAAAGGCAGGAAAACTTGTTTTATAAACATAAATTAGCTGCCCATCAAGATGGACTATATTCTCTCAGGGACAAAAATCATTATATAATAAAAAAGGGGAGGTTGTACCATGACTAATGAAATTTGCAGACCAAAACAGAAAAGTTGATGTCCCAATTTAAATTCAAGAGAAGCATAAAAAGTTAAATAAGAAAGAGAACATTATATTAATAAATTAGGGAGGGCAGAGATTAATGAATTGGGCATGCAACTCAAAAAATTAGAAAGCGAGCAAATTAAAAATCCCCAGATGGAAACTAAATTAGAAATACTAAAAATCAAGGGAGAAATTAATAAAATCGAAAGTAAAAGAACTATTGAATTAATAAATAAGACTAGAAGCTG
>NC_058130.1:786210832-786228853 GCF_016433145.1 Gracilinanus agilis | reverse complement strand
TACCACACCAATGCAACTACCAACAATTTGGAAATAGGTCTTGATCAAGGACACATGACAAAACCAGTGGAAATGCTCATCGGCCATGGGTGGGGGGGGTGCAGGGGGTGAAGGGGAAAGTAGGAGCATGAATCATGTAACCATGTTAAAAATGATTATTAATAAATGTTTTAAAAAAAAAGAGAACATTTACAGGATTCAAAGTCAAATTATTTTTATGCCTAGTGAAAAGATGATATTTGTAACTCTTAAAATTGCTATCCTTATCATAGTAATTGGAAGAAATATGCTTAGAAGGTGTAGCATTTAAGTGTTTAGGAAGATAGTGAAAAACATTGAAGCAGTAGAAAAGAGGATAACACTGAGAGAAAATACAAGAGAGAAGTAGCATGGGGTAAATTATATCAAATAAAAAGGCATGGGAAAAAGAACTATTACAGTGGAGGGAATGATGAGGGTGGTGACAGGCAAGCAGTATAACTTATTCTCCTTGGAAATAGCAGCCAGACTCATTGGGGTATAGAATCTTCTCTTATTCTATCAAGAAACAGAAAGAGAATAAGAAAGATGGTAGAGGGAGGGCAAAATATAAGGGAAATAGAATAAGGCAAGTGATTAAAAGGCCCTGAAGAGAAGTAGAAGGAGAATAAAACAGTTTGTGGCAGGGAAGGTAATAATATAAGGAAGGGGAAATGGGGAGTGTGGGGGGGATTAAAAGGGAAATGTATGGACAGTGAAAGGAGAAAGTGTAGAATAAAAAGAGAAAAACAAGATAAAGGGGAATACTGAAATGGTAATCATAACTGGGATTGTAAATGAGACGGACTCCCAAAAAATGGAAACAGATAGTAGAGAGTAAAGGTAAAAGGACTGTTATTTCCCTAATAAAATGGAAATAAAAAAAGAAAGTATGAAAGTGTAGTTCACAGTTAATTGTGTCTAGTCTAGCAGATTTCTCCTTATTCTTCCTTCATTTGTCCCTCAAATCCCAGGCTAGATGATGGGAATTGAAAGAAAGGGAATAAATAGTTCAAAAATAGTTCACAATATCTGTTCTATGTCCTCTACAGGGTAAAGGAGTTCATAATAATCATTAATTTCACAACACCCCTGTGAGTTTGATACTCTTATTGCCCTCAATTCACAATTGAGGCAACTGAGGCAAACAGAGTTTAAATAACTTGCCCAAGGGCACCCACTTACCATCTCTCTTAGGCTGGATTAAATTTGCTTTTCTGATTCCAAGTTCTGACCTCTTATCCCTTCACTACCAGCTACCTTTAATTTCTGTGTAAGGGAGGTTGTGTAATGTGCCTCTCCTTCTATTACAAGAGATCAAGATGGGATTTTCTGATTGCAAATGATTTCCATGATATTCATCTTCCTGGAAATATCCCAAGAGTGAATACAAAAGAAGCAATTCTGTAGACTTTACTTTCATGCCCCCTTTCCTGTAAGAGGACTATATTTTTTATTTTTCTCTCTGATCCCTTCTTTCTTATGCCCAGGTCTTCCAGTTCCTAGAGAATATTGTATCTCCTCTTTCCAGCAAGGGAAATCACCATGGCTGCTAGAGCAAAAATGCCCAAGGAGTTCCTGTCCAGGTGAGTGAGGTGAAAGCAGGTGTATAAGGGCTGTTATCCCAACAATATTCATCTGTTGTTGTGAAGGGAGTGCTAGACTTGGGAACTGGTAGACCAATGCTGAATCATGCTGTTCATTTTCTGAGAGAGAGATGAGGGACTCAGTGTAGATCAGGAGACATTATATATAATAGTAGATCATAAAATAATGTGAATAGGTAGTATGTGTGCACTAAATGACAAAAGATCATTTTCCCTTTTTTAATTTTTAAAATGTTTTTCCATGTTTACATGATTCATTTTATTTTCCAACCCTCTTCCCTTACTTCCCCCAAAGCCAACATACAATTCCACTGGGTTATACAAATGTTATTACTTTACACTTGTTTCCATATTATTCATTTTTGCAATAGAGGAATCTTTTAAAACCAAAATCCCACATCACGTACTGTGATGAAATTTATCACACCACTAGAAAACTCCAAGCTAAATAAAAGGTTTATTGAGAGGAGGCCAGTCTCACAGCAAAGCTGGACTCTGGTCAAGATCAGAACCAGTAACCCCGAGCTATAGGAGACAGCCTTTTTTATGCCAAGAAATCTGATGACACGGTGACAGAAAATAAAATCAAAATTATAATAGAAATGATGCAAAATCTTTCACAGGGACAGTTCTTAATTAATGATGCAAGTGCTGATTAAGCTAGAAAGTGTAAGTGTAAAATAAATCACTGTGGTGGTAACTTATATCTAATATTATAGCTGACCTTTCCAAGGCTCTGCAAGAAGGGGCTGGGAACTAATTTTTTTTCTGCTGACAATTATTATGAAATAGTAGGAATCAGCAGTTGGGTGCCTTTCTGTATATTTGTTATACAAAAAGGTGTAGTCCTCCACCACCTTTCTGTCTACCTTGTTATTCAAAAACAGAGGTGTGCTGGGATAAGTGGAAACTTGGTTTATAGGCTTACGGTCAAAATACCTGTAAAGAACATTTGATGCCACCCTAAACTTTATTTCTTTTTTAGCTAAACTTTATAATTCTTATAAATCAAACTATATTATTTGACTATTGACTTAACACTAATAATTATGTTATTAAAATAATCATAAAGGATAATACTATTATAATCATCAAAGAGGTATGGAGTTTCACATTCAAAGTACCTATATATACAAGTGATAAGTCATATGTGTTTCTTCTGCGTTTCTACTCCCACAGTTCTTTCCCTCAGTGTGGATAATATTCTTTCCCATAAGTCCCTCAGTACTGCCCTGTATTAATGCATTGTTATTAGTAGCAAAGTCCATTATGTTGGATTGTGCCACAAAGTTTCACGTTCTGTGTTCAATGTTCTCTCGGTTCTGTTAATTTCACTCTGCTTCAGTTCATGGAGGTTCTTCCAGTTCTTATAGAAATCCTCCAATTCATCATTCTTATAGCATTATAGTATACTATCACCATCACATGCCTCAATTTGTTCAGTCATTCCTCAATCAAGGGACACCCCATCATTTTCCAATTTCTTTCCACCACAAAGAGTAGGGATATGAAGATTTTTGTAAAACCTGCTTTTTGTTAACTCTTTGGGATACAAATCCAGTAGTGGATTGCTGGATCAAAGGGCATACCTTTTTTTAAAGCCCGTTGGGCATAATACCAAAATGAATAACATAATATCTTTACATGCATAGAGAGAAGAAGGAAATTTGTATTTCATTTTGAAAATTATCACATGAGTTAAAAAGAGTGAAGTTGTTTTTCTGCTTAGTATGCAAAATTTACCAAGCATGACCATGTGATAGTTGTTATGATTAAAAATGATGAGGGCCGAGATCAAAAGGGAGAATAGTATTTTAATAAAAGCCATGCTGATAGAGATAAACTGACCACGCACCTGTAAGAAAAACCTATTCCAACCTCACCTCAGCCATTTTCCTTCCTCTCTCCTCGAGCTCAGGTCACTAAAGAGGAAGTTCCAAGTCACTTCCCCCTAATTTCAAACAGTCCCTCACCTTGAATACGTCATCCAAAACCGGAAACCCATTAGGGATCACAGGAAATGTAGTTCCAAGTATACCAAGTGATTTTAAATGACACATAACCCCCCTGAGATCCGTTGAAAAAGACTGGTCTTTTTCAGTGGATCTTAAGCCAAAAGAAAAGAGGACAGAAGCTAGCTGCACTGACAAAAGCCAATTTTGGGGGCAGTCCCCTATTGGTATAACAGTGTACAATTAAAACAAGCCAGTGAAATACACTGAAATGAAACCAAAAAAGCAAGACCCCCTAAAAAAACTGCCTTAATGATCAACAAGCACTTGAGTTGCCTTGACAAGTGAAGAGACACAGAAGCCAAGGGGCATGTTATGATTAAAAATGATGAGGGCTGAAATCAAAAGGGAGAATAGTATTTTAATAAAAGCCATGCTGATAGAGATAAACTGACCACGTGCCTGTAAGAAAATTTATTTTCATCTCTATGTGTGTGTCCTCCTAACTTCTGTGTGTATTATCATTATTTGTTTTCTTCAGAGGCAGAGACTAATTTTGAAGTGAAGGAAATGTCTACAAAGCTGAGGCTTTTTGTGGAAGGATTTGGCCCCCAAAGATGCAAGAATGAGGGTTCCCATGACTTAATATTGAGGGAAATCTATGATTCTGATGTCACGGTAAAAAAAAATCTAAAGAGTGACTATGAATTTAATGAAGCTGCAGAGAAATTCAATCAGTATTCAGTCCTAACTCATTATACGAAATTGACCTCAGGAAATGACTGTTGTCAGGATAGTGAATATAGCAAATGCTTTCCTGAAGAAGTAGGTCTTGTTCAGTTGAATGGGAACCCACCTGAAACGAGCATGTATCAAGGTAACCTGGGAGGAATGGCCTTTGGCTTCAATTTAGACCTCATTAGACATCAAAAAAGTAAACGTGTAGATATGATTTCTGTTGGTGATAAAGGTGGGAGACCTTTCAGTCAAAACTCTGAGTTTGCTGCATATGAAATAATACACTCTAGAGAGACACCTTATGAATGTAAACAGTGTGAAAAGGCTTTCACAGAGAGAAGATCTCTCACTGCACATCAGAGAATCCACACTGGAGAGAAACCTTATGAATGTAAACAATGTGGAAAGGCTTTCACACAAAGGGGCCATCTAACTACACATCAGAGAATCCACACTAGAGAGAAACCTTATGAATGTGAACATTGTGGAAAGGCTTTCACACAGAGAGGATCTCTCACTGCACATCAGAGAATCCACACTGGAGAGAAACCTTATGAATGTAAATACTGTGGAAGGGCTTTCACAAAAAGGGGCAGGCTTGCTACACATCAGAGAATCCACACTGGAGAGAAATCTTATGAATGTAAACAGTGTGCAAAGGCTTTTACAAAAAGAGCCAGGCTTGCTATTCATCAGAGAATCCACACTGGAGAGAAACCTTATGAATGTAAACAGTGTGCAAAGGCTTTCACACAGAGAGGATCTCTCACTGCACATCAGAGAATCCACACTGGAGAGAAATCTTATGAATGTAAACAATGTGGAAAGGTTTTCACACAAAGGGGCCATCTAACTACACATCAGAGAATCCACACTGGAGAGAAACCTTATGAATGTAAACAGTGTGGAAAGGCTTTCACACAGAGAGGATCTCTCACTGCACATCAGAGAATCCACACTTGAAAGAAACCTTACGAATGTAAACAGTGTAGAAAGGCCTTCTCAGAAAGGGGCCATTTTGCTACACATCAAAATCCACACTGGAGAGAAACCTTATGAATGTAAACAGTGTGGAAAGGGTTTCACAGAGAGAGGATCTCTCTCTAAAAATCTGAAAATCCACACTGGAGAGAATCCTTATGAATGTAAACACTATGGAAGGGCTTTTACTGCAAGGAGATCTCTTGTTAGACATCAGAAAATCCACACTGGAAAGAAACCTTATTGTATGAGATAAAAGATTTATCTATCATCTCTGATAATCTAATAAGGACAGCTTAGTTTATAAGAAAATAACAGGCCACAGGAAACAATCTTGACTGTTAAATCATAGGTGCTTCTCTGAATGTGCCATTGAGTCACAAGTTTATTATATATGAAACTTCAAACTCCCTTTCACCCAAAAGCACCCCCCAAAACTTCTCAATTGCACAGAAATACAGATTATGTCATATCTAAACACAAAAGGTCTCATTGGCTTCAGAATAGAACATGGCCAAGGCTGCATTTTGGCTGGCTGGCCCATTTTTGAAAGCTAAGTCTGGGAATACTTTCTCAGGAACGAATAGTCCCCACTGGAGGAGGTTTTGTCTAAATTTTGTCCATTATTGACTTTGACGTGTCTAGAAACAGATTCTGTCTTTAGTCTTGGAGAGAAATTGTTAAGCTCTTAACTTTCGGTTTGCTAGGAACGTAAAGCTTTTCAATAAGGAAAGGTGTAGATCAGTAAAGGAGTCAAAAGAGGAGTCTCAGATTTTTATCTACTTGAGACTGTTTTCCCTTATTGGCTTCCCACATAGTTCCCCCTTTTCTTTAAATTAAAATGATTTATTACACAGGAAAACTTTTAATATTGAAAAGAGTCATCAATTAGTTACAATCATCAGCTATTGCTGGATCTGATAGGATTTACAGATTAAACTATTTATGGTTCTCTACAAAAACTGTGCATTATTCTACATCAGACATTTTTTAGAATGAGTAATATTATACTGGAAATTATCTATAAAAAATTAGTGAAAGTTAGGTGCTGTATAAATGGAGATTTTGAACCTTAGACTTCATCCCCCATAAGTCCTTAGTTTTCCCTAAATTCCCTTTAATCTCTCCTACACCTCCACATTTGTGTGGTCCCATTATTGTTTTATAATTGAATGTAACTTCTCCCTTTCTCTCTTTGGCTCTGGCGAGTTGGCTGGTTAGTAACCTTTTAGTTAGTCTCTTGTTAGTTTATTATTAATAAAATATTTATAAATATCATATTTAGTATTTTGGTATATTAATTTTAATCTTCACATTATGGTGAACCACAATGGGATAGAATTCTCAACTACACTGCTTGTTATTGGTTATTTGCTTATACTATTGCATTTGCTGATTTCTAAGGGGACTTTAGAAATGACTTTATACCTTCTGGATGGATGATAGGTTTTCATATATATAAAGCCGGAAGGCAAAAAGAGCTCTTGCATGTATGGTATTTTAAATTTTTTGTTTAATTTACTTTTTCACTAAAAGGATCACCAAGAATTTTACTTGGTAATGCCTTAGACAAATAGGTTTTCATCAGCAATTACCAAGGTTGAATATACCTGTAGAATTTATGACAAGTATAGATTTTTTAAACATCACATAGCAAGTGGCTTTCTATAAACTCATGTAAAACCTATTTAATAATAGGTTCATTTGCTATTGTCAAAAACTGGGCTATTTTTTGTGAATTTTATTTGTGAATTTATTGGGAATTTTGTACTTTATTTGAATGTACATCATCTATATTATTGTTTTTATAAATCTGTTACTCTGTAAAAATAATTTGCATTCAGAGTAGTTCATGTCCAAGTTTCAAAAGGAAATTGGATCTCATTTTTAGGGATCCTTTTTTTGCTAATTCTCAGCTATATATTTTTGATTTTTAAAACATTCTTTTATTATTTTTTTCTTTCCTTGTATAGGTAATAGTTTTGAGTGCCTTTTTTCTCTCATTTTTTGTACCTGAACACATTGTCAATATTAATCTTTTTTAAATTTGTGGTAACATAACTTTAAAATACATATGTTCTAATAGTCATGCATACTCAAAAGGCTTTAAACTCTAGAATAATGCCACTGATTGTTTAAATAATTTTGGGACTTTGCTTAATGATTCTGTCTGACTCCAGAAGAGTATTTAAAAAGAGCTACTGCCAAAAAATCGGAAAATGAGAGAATGTCCTTTGATTGGGGAATGGTTGAACAAATTGTGGTATCTGTTGGTGATGGAATACTATTGTGCTCAAAGGAATAAAGAACTAGAGGAATTCCATGTAAACTGGAATGACCTCCAGGAATTGATGCAGAGTGAAAGGAGCAGATCCAGGAGATCATTGTACACAGAGACGGATACTCAGTGGTACAATCGAACATAGGGGACTTCTGTACTAGCAGCAATGCAAGCATACAGAGCAAGGCTGAGGGACTTATGAGAAAGAAAACTAGCCACATTCAGAGGAAGAACTGTGGGAGGAGAAACACAGAAGAAAAACAACTGCTTGAACACATGGGCTGATGGGGATATTATTGGGGATGTAGACACTAAACAATAACTCTAGTCCAACTATCAATAATATGGAATTAGGTCTTGATCAATGATACATGTAAAACCTAGTGGAATTGTGTGTTGGCTAAGGGGGGTTAGAGGGTGTGGGGGAGAGGAAAAAACATGTAACTAAGGGAAAACATTCAAATTAAAAATAAAAAGTAAAAAGAACCACTGCAGAGTATTAAAGAAATAGAAAGCCAACCTGCACAGTGCAATTCAAGCACAAGGTCAAAGAGACCAACCAATCCCAGTGGGATTAATGTAATTTTGAACCAAAACAATTGGACTTGAACTTGTTTGGGGTTCAAGGTTACAGCACTTAACATATGTTAAGATGAAGGATTTCCTCTGAACCACATTCTATTCAAGCAGCTCATCCTGGCTACTATTTTGGCTCCTATAAGCTAGTCCCTTTTCTGTTTTTTTTTATAAATGTGGCAAACTTTCTGTAGTCCTGGCTACTGATTGGGTAAGTGAATAATTACTTAAATCACTTTAATTGGGCCCTGACTCAAGGACCTATTATAGTTTTACTTTTCCTTTACTTAGATTTTTTTTTAGACATAAAACTTTAATATTTTCTATTTCATCCACAAGTTCTTTTTTCTATTTTATGTGGATTTTTAAAAATGTTTTTGATTCCTTTGGCAACTGATTTCTATACCTTGTAACTCAGCCAAATATCCCTGAGTGATCCCTGTGTTATTATCCACCTCATGAGGGACTTTGTTATTGTTGAGAGCTTTGATTTGAATTTGAGTAATTTTAGGATAAGGAACTTGCTACCTCCCAGAATCCAGACAACAAACCTGTTTGGAAAAGAAGCCATGAAGATGCCTGCAGAGATCACTCACTGCATCAAGAAGATCCAGAATTGAACTTTTGGGATGTGAATTTGAACTTTGGGGGGTTGAAAGCATTTGTTTTAAATGTATATTTTTAAGCCAAAGGGGCTACCCCTAAATTGGCTTTTTGCTAATGTAGCAATGATTGATTTTGTTCTTTTTTTCTTTTATCCACAAATTATTGCAATTTATAAGTTGATCATGTTTTTATGATCCTTTGGGGGATCTCCCAAAGTATCACAGAGGGGTATGAATAAATGGTGATTATGAACCTTAGACTTCATCACCCATAAATGCCTTAGTATTTCCCAGAATTCCCCTTAATCTCTCCTGCACCTCCATGTTTGCAAGTCTTTTATAGTTGGCTGTAACTCCTCCCCCTCTCTTTTTGGCTTTGGCAAGCGGGCTTGTTAGTAACCTTTCAGTTAGTCTCTTTTGTTAGTTTATTATTAATAAAACTTTATAAAATATAATATTTAGTTATTGAATATTAATTTTAAAATCCACAAAGCCCTTTTAAAGGGAGATACTAATCTCTCCTTATGAAGAGTCAAGAAATCCTCACCCCCAACAACTTTTTATATATGCATAAATATCTGACTTTTATTCACTCCTTTCTAATATAGCCAAAAATCCCTCTTTTCCTCCCCTTTTAAATTGTTTTTTAATTAAGATTAAGAGGTTAGATGCCATTCTCCTGGTGTCTTAAAACTTAAAGCTACAATCTTAACTCTTTGTCCTAAATGGTACAGTCTGAAAGGGCTTGTCTAAAGTACATGTCTAAATTCTGACTCAGCATAGAAATTGCATATTTAAGAAATGCTCCCATGGGTTCAACAATGCTGGGTAACTTAGTTACACAAAATGGCAGACAAGAACCCAGGGGAAGTCCTGCCTACACCCTTGGCTCCCTGAGACTCTGCAGTGCTCCCTAGTGTCCACATCTCCCCAGACACTGGTGCAGGGAAGCCTCAGTACCTGGTTCCAATCCTGGCTCTGCCACTTATTATTGCCCCAGTTGGGTGGGCAGGATGGCCCTTCTGGGACCCCGCCCCCTCCATGGGTCAGGCTCGTCTAATTGAATACTCTTCACTCGCATGTCCTTGTCTTATTCACCTAAAATGAGGGCTGATGGCTGCTGCACTAGGAGTGGGTGGGAGACCTTCAGGGCCTGCATGGGAACCCTGGAAGGGAGACAAGGATGGAATTGAGAAGGTCTGAGCTGGAATCGCCCCTGAGACACTTGGTGGCTGTATGACCTGGAGAAGTCTTGGCAGCTGCTGCTCTTTCCCTCTTGGCTGTGAGTTCTCTGATTTGGCTGTTTTTATCCCTGGAGAGGCCATATATCATAGGAAGTGAGCTGGATTAGAAAGTAAAGGAAAAGGGACTGTTATTTCCATATCAACAAGGAAATAAAAAAAAGAAAGTATAAAACTGTAGCTCACAGTTAATTCTGCCTAGTCTAGCTTTTATCCTTATTCCTCTTTCATTCTTCCCTCAAATCCCAGGCTAGATGATGGGAATAAAAAGAAAGGGAATAAATAGTTCAAAAATATCTCTTCTATGTACTCTACTTGGTGAAGTTCATAATTATCACTAATTTCACAACATCCCCATGAGTTTGATTAGGTTATTGCCCTCAATTCACAGTTGAGGCAACTGAGGCAGAGTTTAAATAATTTATCCAAGGACACCTATTTACCATCTCTCTTAGCCTGAATTAAATATGGTTTTGTGACTCCAATTTCTGATCTTTTATCCCTTCACTATCAGCTACCTTTAATTTCTGTGTAATGAAGTTTGTGGAATGTGCCTCTCCTATTACAAGAGGTCAAGATGGGATTTTCTGATTGCAAATGGTTTCCATGATATTCATCCTCCTGCAAATATTCCAAGAGTGAATACAACAGAAACCATCTGTATTCATGCCCCCTTTCCTTTAAGATGGACTATATTTTTAATTTTTCTCTCTTGATCCCTTCCTTCTTATGCCCAGGTCTCCTAGTTCCTAGAGAATATTGTAGTTCCTGTTTTCAGCAAGAGAAGGCACAATGTCTGCTAGAGGAAAAAGCCCCAACCAGCTCGTATCCAGATGAGTGAAGTGAAAGCAGATGTATGAGGGCTGTTATCCCAAAAGACTTTTATCAGTTGTAGTGAAGGGAGTGCTAGACTTGCGGACTAGCAGACCAATGTTGAATCATACTGTTCATTTTCTGAGAGATGGATAAGGGACTCATTGTAGGTCATGAGACATTATATAATGCAGATCATAAAATAAGGTGGTTAGTGTGTGTGCACTAAATAGCATAAGATCATTTTCCCTGTTTTAATTTTTAAAATACCTTTCCATGATTATATAATTAATTTTCTTTTCCACCCCTCTTTTCTCCCCTCTCCCAGAGCCAACAAGCAATTCCACTATACATATATATATATGTATGTATGTATACAAATATACAGATATATAAATGTTATCACTTGATACCTATTTTTATATTATTCGTTTTTACAGTATAGCAATCTTTTTAAACCAAAACCCCACATCATGTACTATGGTGAAAATTTATGAGACAAGTACAAAACTCCCAGCTAAATAATTGGTTTATTGAGAGGAGGCCAATCTCACAGTAAAGCTGGATTCTGGTCAAGATCAGAACCAGAGACCCTGAGCTATAGGAGACAGCCTTTTTATGGCAAGAAATCTGATGGCACAGTAACAGAAAATACAATCAAAATTAAAATAGAATGGATGCAAAATCTTTCACATGGACAGTTCTTAATGATGCAAATGCTGATTAAGCTGGGAAGTGTAAAAAAAAAAATCACTATGTTAGTAAATTGTGTATTTTATTTTAGCTGATCTTTCCAAGCCCTCTGCAAGAAGGGGTTGTAGGTTAATTGTTTTTCTGTCGACAATTATTATGAAATAGTAGGAGTCAGTAGTTAGGTATCTTTCTGAGTAACTTGTTATAGAAAAAAGTGTAGTCCCCCACCTCCTGTCTGACTATCTTGTTATACAAAAACAGGGGTGTGGTAGGCTAAGTGGAAACTTGGGTTATAGACTTAAGGTCAAAATGCCTGTAAACAAGATTTGATACCAACCTAAACTTTATTTTTTTTTTTAGCTGATGTTTATATTTCTTTCTATTGTTTTTTTTGTTTTGTTTTGTTTTTAGGAAATGGGGGTCAAGTGACTTGCCCAGGTTCACACAGCTGGGAAGTGGCTGAGGCCAGATTTGAACCTAGGACCTCCCATCTCTAGGCCTGACTCTCAATCCATTGAGCTACCCAGCTGCCCCCCTGATGTTTATATTTCTTATAAAGCAAACTATATTATTTGACTATTAACTTAAGACTAATGATTATGTTATTAAGATAATCTTAAAGAATAATACTATTGTAATCATAAAAGAGGTAGAGGGTTTCACACTCAGCGTACCCATATATACAAGTGATAAGTCATGTTTTTCTTCTGTGTTTCTACTCCCACAGTTCTTTCCTTCATATGTGGATAGCATTCTTTCTCATAAGTCCCTCAGGATGATCCTGTGCCATCGCATTACTACTAGTAGCAAAATTCATTACATTGTATCGTTCCACAAAGTTCCACTTCCTGTGTCCAATGTTCTCTTGGTTCTGCTCATTTCACTCTGCATCTGTTCATGGAGGTTCTTCTGATTCATATAGAAATCCTCCAATTCATCATTCCTTACAGCACAATAGTATTCTATCACCATCATATACCACATTTTGTTCAATCATTCCTCAATCAAGAGACACCCCCTCATTTTCCAATATCTTGCCAGCACAAAGAATGGGGATATGAGTATTTTTGAACTATCCTTTTTTTGTTTTCTCTTTGGGCTACAAACCCAGTAGTGGAATTGCTGAATCAAAGGGCATGCATTCTTTTAAAGCCCACTAGGCATAATTTCAAATTGAATGGCATATTATCTTTGCATGTTGTAACATTTAAATTTTCTTTTCACAATGTGTAAAGAGAAGGAAATTTATGTTCCATTTAGAGTTCATTTTGAAAATTACTTCATGAGAGTTAAAAAGAGTGAAGTTGTTTTTCTGCTTAACATAAAAAATTTACCAAAAATGACCATGTGATAGTGCATCCAAAATGATGAGAACAGACTATATGGAAGGTTACTTGAGATTTACAAAATTATATAAATGGATGAATGACTTTTTAGGAAAGACAGAAAAGGCAGTGGAGAAAGACTGTCCTATATGGAGGACAAAACACGCTTAGGCACAGGGTTTGAATTGTAGTCTACCTGCAAGGAAGTTGGTCAGGTCATTTCACTATTCTTTACTCATATCATGAGTTGTGAAGTATGATGAGAATCTTGGGCCTACTTGTATCATAGGTCCATTGTGAGGTTTCATTGTTCTTATATATCAAAGTCATTCTAAAATGATCAAATGGTGTATCCAAACACTGGTTCTGCTTGTTTAATTTTAAAAACTCCTTTTTGCCTGGGGAAAGAGAATAAAAATCAGTTTACTTTCTGCCATCAGAGGAAAGAACTTATATTGCTCTATGTGTGTGTAGGTCCTCCTTCCTTCTGTGGTTATATCAGTATATTATATCTTCAGATGCAGGCACTAATTTTGAAGTGAAGAAGATGTCTACAAAGCTGAGGCTTTTTGTCGAAGGATCTGGCCCCCAAAGATGTATGAATGAGGGTCCCTGTGACTTGATTTTGAGAGAAATCTTTGACTCTGATATCAAGGCACATAAAAATCTAAAGCATGACTGTGAATTTGATGAAGCTGCAAAGAAATTCAGCCAGTATTCAGTCCCAAATCAGTGTGTTATTGACCTCCAGAAAAAACTGTTTTCAGGATAGTCAATACAGAAAATGCTTTCCTGAGGAAGTAGGACTTTTTCAGTGAAACAAGAAGCCTCCTGTAAAGCCCATGTATCAAGGTAAAGTAGGAGGAATGACCTTTGGCTGCAGTTTAGTCTTCATTAGATATCAAAAAAGTAAACGTGTAGATATGGTTTCTGTGAATGATAAAGGAGGGGGACCTTTCAGTCAAAACTCTGAGCTTGTTGCACATCAAATAGTCCACTTTGGAGAGAAACCTTATGAATGTCAACAGTGTAGAAAGGCTTTCAAATGGAAAGTCTCCCTTGCAACACATCAGAGAATCCACACTGGAGAGAAATCTTATAAATGTAAACATTGTGGAAAGGCTTTCACACAGAGGAGCCATCTTGGGGCACATCAGAGAATCCACCCTGGGGAGAAACCTTATGAATGTAAACAATGTGGAAAGACATTCAAAAGGAGGGGCTCTCTTGCAATGCATCAGAGAATCCACACTGGAGAGAAACCTTATGAATGTAAACAGTGTGCAAAGGCTTTCACACAGAGGGGCTCTCTCACTGCACATCAGAATATCCACACTGGAGAGAAACCTTATGAATGTAAACAGTGTGGAAAGACTTTTCCATGGAAGGTCTCTTTTGCTGCACATCAGAGCATTCACAATGGAAAGAAACTTTATGAATGTAAACAGTGTGGAAAAGCTTCCACACAAAGAGCCATCTTGCTGCACATCAGAGAATCCACACTGGAGAGAAACCTTATGAATGTAAACAGTGTGGAAAGGCTTTCACAGAGAGGGGACATCTTGTTGTACATCAGAGAATCCACACTGAAAAGAAACCTTATGAATGTAAACACTGTAAAAAGGCTTATACAGCAAGAGGAGCTCCCACTAAACATCAGAGAATCCACACGGGAGAGAAACCTTTTGAATGTAAACACTGTAAAAAGGCTTATACAACAAGAGGAGCTCTCACTAAACATCAGAGAATCCACACGGGAGAGAAACCTTATGAATGTAAACACTTTGAAAAGGCTTTCACACGAAGGGACTGTCTTGCAAGACATCAGATAATCCACACTAGAGAGAAACTTTTATGAAGGTAAAAAGCTTTCACCGTGAGGAGTAATCTCAGTAAGCATCAGAGCATCCACAACGGGGAGAAAATTTAACAATGTCATCAATTTGAATAGGCTTTCACATATAGCCCCACAGTCGCTTCATGTCAGAAAATCTTCACTGGAGAGAAACCTCATGAGTGAGGTTGATCTTATAGTTGCTACTTTTAGATTATTTCACATATGAGGATCCACACTTGAGAGAAACTTAAGGAAGATGATAATGTGGTAAGGCATTCAGGCAACAATCATCTCTCATTCCCCAAGTGAGAATTTCTTTTAGATAGGAATCTTATTACTGTCATGAAAGAAGAAAGACATTGAAATGGGAATCCAGATCTTGTTTTGTATGAGAAAATGTCTTCTGATCAGACTAATTCCAGATGGATTTCCTCTAGGAAGCCTTTCATCCAGAAATCATCTCTTCATATCAGAGGATTCATAGTGCAGAAAAAACTAATGAATATGCTCAAATTGTATGTGTTTCCTCAGGAGGAGAGTGATTACTATTTATAAATCTGAGGGACCACCCCACATCTATTAGATTGGCTATGATGACAGAAAAGGAAAGGGATGAAAGTTGGAGGAGATGTGGGAAAACTCAACTGTCATATAGTTACAACTGTATATGGGGAGAAGGGGAGAACCAAGTGGTTTGATACATACGTAATCATCAGGAGATACAAACTGTTGGAACCTGAAATAACAGGTAGAGCAAACATCTAGATCAGGAATCCATGAAGCCTAAGGTCTTGATACAAATGCTGATTGATTGAAGGTAAGGCAAGGAGACTGAGATAACTGGCCAGTCTTTCAGAGTGTAGCCTTAGGGAAGGGCTAGGAATTTGGCAAGGTTGAGGTTCAACTCAACTCAAGGTTATGGAAATCAATCATAAGCAATACAAGAGTCATTTTTGAGCACTCTTAAAATAATATCAAGATAAATGTATACCTGGATTGCTACAGAAGGGGTATACAAGCAATGATTAAAGGAAGGGCTTTTAGCTCATACTTGATTGTACACTGGACACATTATGCTAGAGATAAGATTCAATGCCTCTAATTCACTAGGAAATGCATTTCGCTTTAGTACAGACTTCATAGACTTTTGCACATGGGAGCCCTCATTAAACACCCTAGATTTCATATTGTGCAAAAAAATACTACAATTAGGACTTTTTCTCAGAAATCCCAATGCTTGTCATTCTTCCTTACTATTTGTTGGCATTTGTCTATTACAGTTTTTTTAACCATTTCCTATTAAATTAGCACTCACTTGTTTCTTGTTTTTTTGCTGACACATATAGGTCTTACCAAACAAACAAGAGTGCATGAGGAAGATGTGGAAGGAATAGGGGACCTGATCCCTACTGTTCATTTCATTCTGTCCCAGGACTCAGGCTCTTCCTTCCTCTATTTTTAGTTAATTAAATCAAGAACTTAAAGTACCCCTACTTAGTAGCTAGCTAACCATTAGGTAAGAGTGCTCACAAATCACTTACTAGTTCACACCCCCAAATGCCACAAGCACTGCCACCCCCCTTAGGCAGTGCTAGGCAAATTGGGAGACTGCAATTGGTTCCTGTTAAGAGGGGGAGAGACAGGAAGTGACGTAGAAAAAGGGGTATAATAGAAGAGACCAACATGGTCTGGTGTATTTCCTTCCTTCGTTTTTGGAGAGACTGGTTCCTAGGAGACCATTCCTTGACTTTTGGAGAGATTGGTTCCTGATATTCCTTCCTTGGCTTTTGAATAAACTCTTCCCTTGGATTCTGTGTCATTGAGTAGAGCTGAAGAGATATGCTTTTCCTTGGAGTCATTCTGCATTGGTGGAACTCTGGCTGAAGACATCTCTGGGACTTCTGGCTGAGGACTACTGCGAAATCCACATGAAGATTGGGACTTGGGGAAGTCCCTTCTGGTCACTGAACTGGACTTCACTTCACAGAGGAGCACTTAGGGCTTCTGGACTAGACCAGGCTTTGTCTCCTTCCTATATTTCCCAGGACCTCCCACCTCTAGGCTTGGTGCTGTATTCATGAACCATCCAGGTGTCCCTACTGCACTAATTCTTCATTTCTTTTATATTTGCTTATGCCTGCCTTCCCACATTTGGGAAAGGAAAGGAGACTCTTCATTTTCAAGCTTTTAAAGTTCCACTCCAAGTTTCCCATTGTTGCTAGGTAGTTGTTTTCACCTCCTTACCTAGCTTTTCTTATCCCATATTATCAAATGCTCAAAACATTGGATAAATTAGTACACATTTTTCCATTATAACTACAGTGAAAGAAAATATGCTTATCAAAAAGAACAAGAACCTTTTTAATCATTGAGCTTATGTGCTACCTAAAAAAAATGTATTTAATTTTCATTTAGAGTAGTGGAAGACATCTTCATAGCTTTACTAAATTTGCACTGATACCTGTTTTTATTAGATTAGCCAAGCTGATTGTCTTTAAAATTTCTTGTCCTGTGGTTCTTTTGATTTACAATCTCAGCAGAAAAGCCTTAAGGAATTCTAATCAGATTTTGGCAAGGCACAGGCCTTGTTCAAAGGTTCAAAGAACAAAAAGAAAATGATTCCTAATATGCATACTATTATCAGGAGAGCACTGAAGACTATAAAGACCAGCATTCATAGAGTATTTGATAGACTTTATGGGGCAAATTTCTATCTATACCAAGTGAAATTTCTAATGAATAATTTTATAGGAGGTGTTGACTGTCAGGTACTTATCTGACTCTCTGAATTTCATTTGGACAGGATTACTTACTGTTAGAGTTCAAAGTTGGATTTAATCCCATCTATAGTAATATTTCTAATACTGTGAATTAATCACATTTTTGTTAGACTAAAGAGTTGGTAAACTGGGATAATTTGACCCAACATATAGTTTATTTGTGCTTATTTTGTTTTCAAAACCATTACCTTCCATTTCATAATCAATACTGTGTAGTGTTTGCAAGGGAGAAGAAGAAGGTTTAGACCATGAGATTTCAGTACTTTCCCTAGGATGGCACAGCTAGGAAGGGCATATTTGAACCAGGACCTCCCCACCTGTAGGCCTAATTCAAACTCATGAGCCTCCTAACTGCCTCCCTAACACCCTGTTTTAATTCCAAATAGCAGGGAAGCTAATTGCCTCAGTACATTCTGAAACTTGTATTAAGAATTCCCAGTTATTAAGAATCTCTGTCTCTTTCTGTCTCTGTCTCTATCTCTGTCTCTCTCTCCGTATCTCTGTCTCTGTGTCCCTCTCCTCCCCTCACCTCCCCTCCTGTCCCTTCCCCTCTCCTCCCCTCCCCTCTCCTCTC
>NC_058130.1:786070450-786195841 GCF_016433145.1 Gracilinanus agilis | reverse complement strand
TGAAAGAAGGGGAGAGTAATGAATGTTGGAGGGGATGTGGCAAAATTGGGACATTAATGCATTGCTGGTGGAGCTGTGAACTGATCCAGCCATTCTGGCTGGCAATTTGGAATCATGCTCAAAGGGCTATAAAAGACTGCCTGCCCTTTGATCCAGCCATACCATTGTTGGGTTTGTACCCCAAAGAGATCATAGATAAACAGATCTGTACGAAAATATTTATAGCTGCCCTTTTTGTGGTGGCAACAAACTGGAAAAGGAGGGTATGTCCTTCAATTGGGGAATGGCTGAACAAACTGTGGTATATGCGGGTGATGGAATACTATTGTGCTAAAAGGAATAACAAACTGGAGAAGTTCCAGGCGAACTGGAGAGACCTCTGGGAACTGATGCAGAGCGAAAGGAACAGAGCCAGAAGAACATTGTACACAGAGACTGATATACTATGGTAAAATTGAATGTAATGGACCTCTGTACCAGCAGCAATACAATGACCCAGGACAATTCTGAGGGATTTATGGTAAAGAACGCTGCCTACATTCAGAGGAAGGACTGCAGGAGAGGAAACATATAAGAAAAACAACTGCTTGAACGCATGGGTCGGGGTGGACATGATTGAGGGTGTGGACTGGAAACTACCACACCAATGCAACTACCAACAATTTGGAAATAGGTCTTGATCAAGGACACATGACAAAACTAGTGGAAATGTGCATCGGCCATGGGTGGGGGGATTGCGGGGGGTGAAGGGGAAAATAGGAGCATGAATCATGTAACCATGTTAAAAATGAATATTAATAAATGTTTAAAAAAAACTGTACTGTCACAATTCTTTCTTATTCATATCCAACATTCCTTGTACCATCATACCAAATAGTCTGTACAACACCCAAAGTATCATTTTAATTGCAAATCAACAATCCAAAAGATTCAAGGTTTAATAAAAAAGACTATACCATTAAAATACAGTATCAACACAATGATTCATCCAATGTATAATAGATATTACTTTAGCCTATAGTAAAAAATTGGTAAACTAAGATCAGTTATTTTGGTTACATAAAATCTCTGATATATGCAGTTTGTATCAGTTACACTAATTTTTACATTCAACCAATGAAATCACACTCTTATTCTAAAAGTATCTATTTTAATAGTATTCCAAACTAATTCATAGATGTTATACCTTAAATTTACAGATTTAAATTTTCTCCTTTTTTAATGTCTATTCTAAATAAATAAATGAACTTATAAACACTTTTCCTTAACTGTGAAAAATCTTGGTGCTTAATTGTCTCTTCCATCTATAAAGATGGTAATAAATTTGTGATATTAGAGATTGTTGAATTAATGCATTCAATTCAGCAGTAAGTAAATCAAGATTGTCTCTTATCTATTTTTCATTGCTTGTTGATCTCAAAACACTCCCTGTGTTGTTGATAACAGGGCTTGACTGTTGTCTAAATTAATGACCCTAACACATCTCTGTCATCGAACTAGGTATTTTACTAAGGGATCATTCTATTTTGAAAATTATTTTCAAAGTTAAAAACATAGGTCAATTCTTATTTTAATTTACCAGGATGGAGACCAGTCATGATATGTTTAACAATGTAAACTCTTTTAAAGGCTGGGTTTAACACTATGATTCTTTGAAGATATTAAGTCTAAGGATTTCTGTCTTTCAATTCATTCAACCATTTTATTCAATTAAGTATCAATGATAAATGCATCCCTCACAATACTAAACACTTCTTTGAGAATCAGGGTAATTATCCAATTTACCTGGGGAACAGAATTTCTTACAAAAATCTTTTTCACATTATCTACAGTGGTATCTTCCAGAATACTCATGTGTAAATACATTTCTGCTGCCTCAATAATCCTGTCCAAAAAAGTAGCTGGAGTCTCTAGAGCTGTCTGCCTGATCTTTTCAAATTTACTCCAGGAATCTGGGCGCTTTGCATATTTTTCTAGGACTTGAATAAGAGATTTTTGCACTTGTTTCAACATACGATATGTGGGAACTGAATTAAGGTCCAGTTCCTCCCAAGCTACAGGCCACGGTGTCATTCCCTCTGTGTTCTGCGTCTCCTCTACAAATTTTGCTCTGTCATGGTGTGATAAGATTTCCCCTAACACCTGCCAACAATCCTCAAAGTCTGGGTCATGCTGTTTCACAAAAGCTTTAAAGATCTTCAAAAATTTCCCAGAGTCATCATGGAAATTTGGGATCTTTCATTTCAGACTTTCCACATCCTCAGACCTGAATCTAGTGTGTTGTTTCACGTGGAATATACCATTGTCACGTACAACTGGGAGATCGCGAAGAGGAAACAGATTAATGTGGGTTTCAGCCTTACTCTGAGCCTGCTGTTCTAGCGCAGCCTTTGTTGTTATACCTTTGCCAGAAATGCCCATGTTCACAAAATCAGTCATGTTGCCAGTATGGGAAGTACCAAGGGATTGACCAGAGAGAGAACCGTTTTGAATACACAATTCTAAATTATCCAACTTAACCTGCAACAACCTTAACATTTTTTTGGTTTCAGAATCCCTGAAACACCAATCACAATGATTTTAATACAATACCCAACATGAAATAATATCCACCTCAACTTGTATACAAAATAACCAGTAAGAATCAGAACTGGCATGTGACATAAAAAATCTAATATGTTAATTGTTAAAATCGGTTGTGCAAATTCAATGTCCGTTATCCCTCTAAAATACCTGGGTATAACTTTAAACCACTGGTAAGGGATAGCCGAGACACCTTTCCATAAAACCACAAAAACATAATCTATCCAGTCTTCAACCAACATTGTTCCCATCATCCCCCAAACTGACCAGCTAAACACAAAATCTATTGTATTATTAGCCACTATTCTGACTTAATAACAATTAATAACACAATTAATTAAATACAGGTATAATTAAACAGAGCAACAGAGAACAAAACCAAAAAAACAAAAAAGAAATTAAGAAAATCCCTTTCTCTGGGGCAACACCAAGCTTGATGATATTTTCCCCTACCCACAGAGATTTATGAATGGCCTGGGGTTGGGGCTGAGAAGCTCTGAGCAGCTCACCACTGGTTGAGAACTCTCAGCTCTCACCCAATGGCTGAGCTCCCTCTCGGAATGTGCAAGCCCCTCTTACTTCCTGTAAGAATCTAGCTGGCCAACTGTTCACTTCCTGCCTATCTCTCTATCCACCCGTCTGGGGTAGCCAACCTGTGGAAAATATATGTAATGTAATGGGGTCACCAGGGATATTATAAGTAGTTTGTGGGAACATACACACTGGGATTTATGAGAGACTGGACCAGGATGGAAAGACCAGAGTTTACTGGATTCCCACAGGAATGGCAGTTGATCTTAACTATCACTCAGCTTCCCCTAGGCCTGAGTCTAGAAACAGGCTGACAAGGTAAAAGGGACTTAACAGCTTTAATTATGTTTGACTAAAAGATGGGAAAGGGATTTCTATACTTAAAATCTAAAGGATAAAACCACAGGGTAATGGGAGGACTTATTCTACTCTTATCTGAGTGATCTAAACTAACAGGGCCCAAGGAGCTATAAATGGAGTCTCTGGGTGACTGCCTCAGACCTGGAACCTGTCAGGCTTGAGTACAGCTAGGGGCTTTGTGGCTTTGGGATTCTCACTGCAATCTACTGATGATCTCTGGATGCCAGGAGCTAAGGTTGTCTCAGGAACCAAGTAGGAAGGGATTGCTTGAAACGCTGTCCACCAGATCTCAAACTTCTCCTCCTCCCTTGGCTCTGTAGATCTTGTCCTCTTTGCTAGATGCCACACTACACAGGATCCCAGGGGAAAAACCAGGATATAGGATGTCCTTTTACTCTGAGTGCTCCCAGGGCTAACCACAGTTTGTGTTAACCCCTAAAGGAGTCCCTTCTCAGAGCCAAGTCACCTCTTCCTGCTCCTTCATTCCAACCTGGAATTCCCAGCTCCAGCTCCTTCCTGCTATGTACAACTTAATTCCTAATCACTAGCTAATCTAATCTAATCTTCCTCACAACAGTAGGTATAACACACATCAAAAAGTTAAAATTCTTATATAGGAAGAAGTTTCAAAGACTTTACCTTTCACCTAACTTTTTCTATTTACTTTTTTAACCTTCAAAGATATACACTTAATCTAACAGGTTTCAATCACATAAATTCTACCAGATGAAGAAACTATCATTTCAATCTCTTTTTAGATCAGACTCATATATACATGTTTTGTTTGGTTTTTTGTTTTGTTTGTTTTTGTTTTTAAACCCTTAACTTCTGTGTATTGGTTCATAGGTGGAAGAGTGGTAAGGGTGGGCAATGGGGGTCAAGTGACTTGCCCAGCGTCACACAGCTGGGAAGTGTCTGAGGCCAGATTTGAACTTAGGACCTCCTGTCTCTAGGCCTGACTCTCAATCCACTGAGCTACCCAGCTGCCCCTCACATATACATGTTTAAAATAAAACAAGAGTACATAGGAACATGATGTAAGTATGGTCAATTGCCCAGAAAATATGCAATAGTTAAAGTTACTTTATAATACTTTGGAAGATAACTAACAGAAAACTTTCCTAAATTTCTAAATTACATAAAAAAAGAATTTTGAACATAGCACTAACCCAAGAAAGGTGCTCAAAAAATCTAAAATTTAACCACAGAATCATCACATGTAGGGATGGTTTTTTTATAAAGAAAGTAATTATTAGTGAATTTATTAAAAAACACAATCTTAAGAAACCCTTGAGGAGGCAAAATCAAAATTCCATAGATGAAAATTCAATCTTAAATCATAAAACCTTTTGTAATTTTGGGAAGGCTTAAATTTGTAAAATTGCCAGGCCTCAGAATGACACAATTTGCAAGCAGGAGCATTTTAAATCAAGCATTTTAAAGAAGTTCTTCAGGAGTTTCACAGATTGTATTAAGTGTACATTCTTTAGTAAGAATAAAAAAGAAACCATGAGGAGTTTTCTGAGTAATTGATCCTTATGCCAGGATGAGTTCTAACTAAAAGGAAATCAAATAAAATTTGTCGTATGAAATATATTCTCTGCATGTGAATCCTGGAAGACTTTCTGCTCTAAACTCCTGATTGGTAAGATTTGCCATTTGAGGGAAGAGCTTTTGGGACAGACACTAACATTGTTTTGAGTTTTGAGTTCAGTTATAGTTGTCTGATGGGTCCTTGATCATGAAGTTGTTAATCTACCATTCCAGAGAAAAACTACAAGTTACTCAGAAAGAATATGATCTGGAACAGTTACAGGTAGAGATCTTTGTCTGGCAGAACTGAAGGGAGTGATTCTCAGCACATCTGGGGGTTGAATCCCTTTTTGACTCAGCATTTCCACCCTGCCATTTCATGTTGAAAAGGATTGTTTGCTACCTAATTACTTCTGAGCCTGGATGTAAAGTGGAAAATAGGAGCATAATTCAAATTTTAAGATATAACTGTTTGGGGCAGCTGGGTGGCTCAGAGGATTGAGTGTTAGGCCTAGAGAAAGGAAGTCCTAGGTTCAAATCTGACCTCAGACACTTCCTAGCTGTGTGACCCTGGGCAAGTCACTTAACCCTCATTGCCTAGCCCTTACCACTCTTCTACCTTAGAACTATTGGAAGGGTTTAAAAATAAAAAACTTAAAAAAAAAAAGATATAACTGCTTTTAGTCATATGTGGTCCATCCATAAACAAAAAAAACCAAGTGAATTGTTCATTAAACTGTCTGTTAATGCTAATCAAATACAAGATCATGGAAAAATCATATATAAAGTGGAGTCCCTGGAATATCTCATTCTTCCTAAATATAATTAGTGTGGAATAATTATATAATATCTTTTCTATCTAAATGTGGTCAACAACCAAATATGTTCTACTGTAGACAATTCAATGGATAAACACTGTTGTCTACATACAATGGGGAATTACTGAAGTACTTCTTCACCCCACCCATGATTTTGTTTTAACTGGAGTATAATTAGTCTCTTGTAAGTTAATTCATTCCTGGAATCACTGAACCTGTGGGGTGGAGAAATCTATGAGCCAAAAAGGAATGTTGCTTATATTTTTATCTATAGAGTTAGAACCCCAATTGCATCTCATCCTCCTCAAGGAACTGAAATGAAAAATATTGAGAAAACAATAGGTTAGATCAGTGATTCCCAAAGTGGGCACCACCGCCCTCTGGTAGATGCTGCAGCAAAAAATGTGATGGCCACAGGTGCATTTATCTTTCCTATTAATTGCTATTAAAGTTTTAAAAAATTAATTTCCAGGGGTGCTAAGTAATAGTTTTTCTGGAAAGGGGGCAATAGGCCAAAAAAGTTTGGGAACCACTGGGTTAGATAATCCTGTTAAGTTCAATGGAAATGATTCTAATAAAATATGGAAAGGTCTAGAACAGTGGTTTCCAAATTTTTTTGGCCTACCGCCCTCTTTCCAGAAAAAATATTACTTAGTGCCCCCTGGAAATTATGAAACTATTTATTGAACTCAGAATAGAATGTAATACAAAAAAAGTGTGGCCATCACCCCCTGGATCGCTGCAGCACCCACCAGGGAGCAGTGGTGCCCACTTTGAGAATCACTGATCTAGAGTTTCTGAATATTAAATGCACTCTAAGTTCCTAATAGTTGAATAACATTTGAAAAGCTATACTAATCTGACCTGAGATCTGCTTAATAAAAACATTTTAGTGGGAACATCCAAAAAATCTCTACAGGCAACAGGTATTATGAGGAATTAGGAGTTTAAGTAATAAGCATAAGATAGCAGCCAGAGCTGTCAGGCAAGACCTGAAAGTTCCAAGCATGGAACAGTGGTTAGAGAAGGGAAGCTTTTCCTGTGTGACTCTGGTGGCTATGGAAGTTGGGTTGCTTGGCTGAATTGTCTAAAGTGAAGAGCCTGGAAAAGTGGATTGTCTCCAGGAAGAAACCATTTGTCTAGTGAGGAAGATCAGGTTAAGCATTGAATTTAGTTCTGTATGGTGGACATGCAAACTAGTTCATCTCCCTGACTTCATTACCCTGTGGATTTAATTGCTGTGATATCCAAGTTCCTGGGAAGCTGAGATCATCCGTGGAGCTGAAGAGGACTCATTAGTGAGACATCCTTTACCCCTTCAGACCTGCCATCTAAGGATGGCAGCAGGCGGGTGCTGAGTCCTGAACCTCTGCAGCTACTCAGGACCACCAGCAGCAGCAGCATCTCTGCTCAGCTCAGCCTGAGTGGCTGCTGGTGTCTCCCAGCAGCTGCTGCTCTTCCCAGGGAGCCCAACATCCTCCACACTGTCTGTGCCTGGCAGAGAGCTGGCCAGGGTTCAATCCATTCCCGTAAAGCTGATCCTCAGCTGTATCTCTCTGATCTTTGCGATCCTACACTGCACACGGAGCCTCCACACTGTGAGCCATGGCAGGTTCCTCATCCTCCAGGAGCCTCTGGAGTGTTCTGAAGGCTGTCCCTGTCCTGGCAGGTTTCTGTCCAGCCTGACCAGCTCCTGGAAGGGCTCCTGAAGTCAGTGAAAGCCTCAAAAAGCTCCTGTTAGAGGGATTCCCATAACTAGAGATGTCATACAACAGGGAGGATGAATGAATGAATGGCAGGGCCTGGGCCTGTCTGGCTGGAACCTGGGCTGGCTCATTCAGGCAGGGGCTCCCTAGAACACAGTGGATTTGGGGGCAGCCAGAGTGGACCCTTGAGCTCAAGCTGAGGACAAACAGTCATGGCACCCCTAGAGGTTTGGGAAAGACACAGGTCTTAGTTCTGCTGGATTCCAGCCTGGGAGAGCTTGGCCAGGGCTGGAAATGGGCTGCACTCACCTGGGATGGTGCCCTCGGTGTCTTGGGGGACATTCCCTCTGCCTCTGGGGTCTTTGCTTGGGCCCGGGTGGGGTCCTTAGGGAGGGGGAGCCCCCAGGTGGGGAGACTTCTTCTTTGGATGCCTGTAGGGGAAGGAGAGGCAGGAGGGCTCAGAGGAGCTCCCAGGGCCCTTCCCTGGCCTCAGGGGTGACCCTCCCCAACAGGGAGCCTCAGGCTTGGAAAGGACCTCAGACTGGCCAGGAAGAAGCCTCCCCACCCTCTCTGCTGCCATCTTTGGCTTCATTCCACTCAAGACTCTGCATTGGGTGTGTATAAAGGAATTCTACCTAGAGGTCCTCCTACCATAGAGATGTGAAGGGATTAACTGGCCCACAGTGACAGGAAGTAGGATCTGGGGATCCCTGTGCTGGGCCAGCATCAGTTGGTTGGGGCTGTAAGTTCCTGACAGGGGCATCAGTTGCTGAAAGTTGGAGCTGGCAGTTGTGGGGAAGACGGCTGCTGTCCCGGAGCACAGGAACACCTTCCCCCGGCCCTTGGCTGTCCCCTGGCCAGGCTCAGGTTGGCTGTTTCTCTCATTGACAAGTTCTGACCTGGATGTCCACCCTGGGGAAGGACCCGGACTAACCCCTCCCACCATCCGGTGACTGCATCCCCCACCCAGTGGCCTCCTGGCTCCTGGGCTGGGGCCCCATTCTCTAGCCCGGGGGAGCCAGGAACTTCCGTGTTTGTCCCTTTTCAGTGGTTCTTTAACGCGACGGTCAGCCCCTCCCCCACAAACATTTACACTGGGACCCGGGAATCCTGCCCCTCCTCTCTGCTTGCACATGCGCACCCCCCACCTCAGCAATGTAAAACTGGTCCACCCGGGTCTTCCCCCTGCCCAGGAGTCAGGAGCAGAGTCTCAGGGGCCAAAGCAAGGAGCCAGGGCTGCGCCTGCGCGCTGACTCCCTCTCAGCCTCTCACCCAGAAAAGGTCCAGAAACCACAACTGTGAGCTTTCCAAGGACTGAGACTACCCACAGGAGATTCCCAGAATGCCTAGGGGATGCCATAGGGGGTGGTACCAAGGGTTGTGTGACGTAAGAAACTAGGCATTCTAGGAAATGGAGTTTGCGGGGAAAGACTTGGCTAACATATGAAGTCTTGACATAAATGCTGGGAAAAGGAGTCCTGCCTGTGTGCCTGGGTTTAAAGCCATGGTGGGGGAGGAGTTATACAGAAATTTGGGAGGGGGTGGGAGGATGAGGGGGTGGGGGTGCAGGCCCCTCTTCCCCACGCCCATTTTTCCTCCAACCCTGCAGAGATTCTTCTTTATCCTGCAAAATGCCTCAAAAGACTCTGGCACCCACCAGGTGCGCCTAATAAGTGCCTACAGACTGATTCCCTGAGGGGCGGATTAATGGCTCTATGCTCCCCACGGAACACACACACTAATAGACTCTCCTCTCCTCTCCCCTCCCGGAAGCACACACTTCCACAGCCAGGCACACCACCTCTGCCAGTTCTGGCTTGCTGCGCACGCGCACGTTTTTGGTCACACTCTCACTAACCCCGAAGGGGTGCACCTGGGTCTTCCCCTTCCCGGGGACTTAGGGAGCAGCAAGGCTCAGCTGCCGGAGCAGGGTGTCCCGGCGCCCAACACCACCACCAGCACCGCTGACTCCCTCCCCTCCCCGTCTTTTCAAGCAAAGGTCCAAGAAGCACAGCTTTGCGCCCTTCAGGACCCGAGACAGCCCACATGAGTTCCCATCACGTCCAGAGGCTGCCACGGTGGGGAGGAGCCGGGAGGAGAGAGGTCCAGTAACTGGAGTCCTCCACCGGGGAACTACAAGACGTGCGTGATGTCATGACACAGGCATTCTGGGAAATGAAGTCCTCCTGTCTAGGCCACTCCCCGTAGAGGCTTGGTAGGGGAGGGGTCATAGGAGGATTTTTTTTTCCCCCAACCTGGGGGGCTGCATCCTTCTCCTCCCCACCCCCATTACCCCTTCCTGCCCAGCCTTGCTGCTTCTTTAGACTCGAAGCTGCCTCAGGCTACAGCCTGGCATACAGCAAGTGCCTAATAAAGAAATGGGAAGCCCAAGACCGGATTATGGGGAGAGGCTGATGCTTTACCATGGCTAGGACAAACCTCTGTTACTTTAAGGTGATAAAAGAAGGTCCTTCCAGTGTGCTGTGTCTCCTGTCATTAAACAGGGGTCCGGTTTTGTTGGTCCTCTTCCGATAACACCTGATTAATTACCTGGCTTGGAAAATTTGACTTTATTTATCCACGTGGACTAATTCTTTTTTTTTTTTTTTTAATTTTAAACCCTTAACTTCTGTGTATTGACTTATAGGTGGAAGAGTGGTAAGGTTAGGCAATGGGGGTCAAGTGACTTGCCCAGGGTCACACAGCTGGCACGTGGACTAATTCTTAAGAACAATGTTAGCACATCACAACAGAAGCTTGCAGGCAGCCTGTTTCTAAGGTGGAGGAGAATCCCAGGAGCCCTCCAGGGTGGGCAGGACTGAGGCTAGTGGAGGAAAGCAGGGAAGTAATCTGAACCCTGCAGTGTGTGTATGGGAGGCTGGAAAGCTTAGAGGTGAGCCCTCACCAGTCTTAGAGGGAAAGAGGGAGACAAAGAGGCTCTCCAGCTGCCCCCCAGAGGCCTGGTCCACTCAGACCTATAAATGATGTGCATTCCTGCAGGCTTAGAAGATGCTCGAAGCCATCCCAGGCCTGATGCTCTAGCAAGAGGGAAAGAATTCACTTATGTCAAGTTCTTCTGAAGCCTGAAAGAGGAGGCTGTAGAAGCTGCTCCTCCTGGGAGTATTACTCAAGCAGGCTTTTAACAGAATGTCTTGTGTCTTTTGTAAATCTGTGTCCTGTGTCCTGTGTGTGCACACTGGGGAGGTTTTTGTGGAAGGAAACCTCTGATTGATGAGGTACTCTTGTCTCTCACCTCCATTTATCCAGAGAAATGGGGTGGGGAGATCAGAGAATTAAGTTTAAGTAATTAAAAAAGAACAATTCTGTGTGGATTTGTGGTTTGTTAAACCTTGAGATAATTTAAGTGAAAAGAAATCTTGCATTTTGTCCTCTGCTCTTTCTACAAGACAGGCTGGAAAATTATTCATTGTTTCTCCCTCTTCTTCCAATGGCCAACAAAGAAGAGAGAAAAGAACAGAGAGATGCTTTGCTCTCATCATTAGATAAATTTTAAGACTGATGTCTGTGGTTTTTGAAAATCACAAATGATTCTGAATTGTATTTGTGGAAGATTCTGTATAATATAAGACTTTGGGTTTACGAAAATGTGGAAACGTTATTTTGATATATGTACTATTGAGGTGTGAGCATCAAGTAAAAATGTAATAACCTCTGAGATTGAGTTTTAAAATTTTTAAGTTTTAAAATTTGTAAATTTGAAATGGAGCCTGTACTAAGGGTCTGAGATATTAAGAATTTCTAGATTTTTTATTGAATTGTAATATATTGATTATTACCAAAACATGTATTTTGTGCAAGCATGATTCTGCTAAAATTGTAAATAGGTGTTTAAATGTAAATGTATGTTTAGAAGTAATTTGTTAGAATTTGATCATGTTTACTCACAAATGATCTGCAATTCATACTATAAATTAAATGTTTGGGGTAAATTGGTTAGCTTTAGAGACTAGTTTTGATTTGCAGTAGAGAAAAAGTTAGTAGAAGAGTAGATATTTACAAACTTGTAAGGTGGTGAGACGCCATTAGAGTAAAGAGGTAGAATAAAAGTTCGGATTATGGAAGCATGAGGAACAAAATTGGGTTATTGGGGGTAATTCTCTCTAAGCTGAAATAGGTGAGACTTGTCATGTAAGGCAAAAAGGTTTTTAGGATCTTGACAGGGTATTGTAAGCTTGAAATTGTGTAAATAGAATTAGCTTGATCCCGTTAATAGTCAAAATTCTACTCTACCTAGGCGTGCTAATGATGTCACCCTAACCTCCCTTAGTGGGGAGGGGAGACGAGTTACCCACACGTGACAATAAGTAACAAATCAAGAATAAGGGACTGCCCTTTGGGCAGTCCAAATCAATGTAGAAATTGCCATTTGTCCATTTGAATTAGAGGTGGACCACAGGAAGTGATGAAAGACACGATCTCTTTAAGTAAGTTAGTGAACTTCCTGTGGGGGCAGTTGCCGTCTCGAACTGGAAGAAGAAGCATCTCCTGAGACCACAGACAGCTTACACTCTATATTGTCACATGGGTAAGTTAGGCTGACTTCCTTGGCCTAGCTGGGCCAATTCTAAACTCTGCCTATCTGGCTGTTGGGCCTTGTGGCTTACAGCTTCATTTATTAAGCTTTATAACCTTCTTCTCTCTCTCCCTTTTTCTCTTTATTCCTACTTTTTACCTACCAGACTGTAAATAAACTCTTCAACCCGATGCTGACTTGGGTCTGATTTAATTACGGAATCAATCTAAATTGTTGATTCCTGGCAGCCACATATTTTAATATATATATATCTATAAATACCTAAATTTTCCTTCTTACAAAATCCAATTGTGGCTATATGAAGTGCTCAGAGGGAAGCCCTTAGAAGTCAGGGTGGTGATCCCAGTCTAAAGCTGAGAGAGGACTCCCCTCTTTTAAGTAAGGCTTATGATCCCTGAGTAGAAGTTCTGGCATGAGCCAGTGACACAGCTTCAGCTTGTACATGATTCAGTGTCCTTTTGAAACATGAGGATAACCTTTCCCTTTTTGACAAATTCTTATGAACAGCACAAAAAACAAATTGTAAGATGGAAGTTCTGAAGTTTCTTTTTCCAAAGTGAATCATAGTGTAAAAGGGAATTCTTTCTTCTCTTTGAGTTTACACTTGTTAAAGGGAATCTTTTATTCCCTTTGTCTATTTTGAGTTAACACTCTGGTTCACAATAACTTAAGTACCCCTACTTAGTACCTCACCAGATTGTGAAGACAGGATTAACTCTCCTTTGTCTACTTTTGAATCAAGAAAAGCTTAAACACCCCTTTTCACCTCAATCAACCAGGAATCTGTGAACTCTTTTGATGAATTTTCACCTCTCCAGAAGGTGAGAAGTAGTTCCTACAAACACTGCCCCATGGGCAGTGCTGGGCAATTTGGAAGCTGTGATTAGCCCTTGTGAAAAGTTGAAGGGAAAAGAAGTCAGTATAAAAAAGGCCCTGAATTTCTGGCACTAGGGAAGAGGACTTGAAGAAGGAAGTCAGCTTCAAGAAGAAGCTCAGCTTCAAGGAGGAGCTGGGCTTCAAGAAGAAAGTTGGCCTCAGGAATCACCTTCAGCTCAAGTCATCATCTTGGTGTACCTCTTGGAAGGAACATGGGTGAGTGGATAGCTGGCTTTCCCTCTCTGTCTTCTGGAGAGTTTAATTCCAGTTGAAGGTCAAATCCTAGCTTAGTCTAGCACCAGGGCAATATTTAGTTAGATAGGCTAATGTCTTCTCTACCCTTTTGTATTTCTCTGCTTTCACTCTTTCCACCTCTTTTGTAAACAAAAGCTATTAAAGTCATTTCTACTTTGAGCAATAATACTTTGAATTGGTGACCACCATTATTACTTATAATTTTCATATATTTTAGTCAAACCATTAAAATTTAATTCCTACAATAGTCAGGGATTAGAGATTAGATCTCCAGAAAATTCTGCATCCCATAGAACCTGGGGTAGAGAAAGTGGTTTGTCAAAAAAGTGTCATATGTTATGATTCCTTTTAGCAAAAGTATCACCAAAGAATCTACAAACAATTCTGGAATTGCAGGAATTGAGAAGATTCTTTTTGGATGAAGACAACTTCTGAAGATGGGGTGCATCTAGTTAGCAATATTGATGTTTCTTGTTGTTTAAAGGGGAGGCAAGTGAGAATAACACAACCTTGAAAGTTAAAATTGGAGGGTTTGTGTGCAGAGACATTAGCGTGTTATTCTCAAGTTATTAATAATGCCAAAGAATTAGTAAAAGCTGGTTTCACCGCCACCATCTATTCCCTATAGAACAGCTTTAAGTATTTGGGTTGGGTCTTTGGAATTTGCCTGGGAACTTGCCTGGGGAAGGTGCCCCAGACTGACATGATCGAATCTTAAGTATCAATCTTGAGTACTTTTGGCTTAGAGGTCTCTCCTATTGAATGTTTGTATTTGGATTATTGAAGCTTCTTCTAGGAGGTCAAGCCCCACTCCTAGATAATCTAGTCCCTAACTACTCCCTTAAAATATTGATTTGTTTGGATGTATCCATTGTAAAGCTATTCTCCAATAGCTTGAATGTGTTCATTGTAAAGCCATTGTAAAGCTATTCAATGCTGTCTCCTACCATTGCAAAAATGTTAAAATCCCTTCTGGGAGACTTGATTTCATCAGGATTCTCCTTATAGTTAAGGGGTTTTTCTCTGTAAATTTTGGGAAGCAGCATGTGTCTTAGGTCAATAGCTTGAGGCAGTGCCCTACATTTTTCTCTGTAAGCCTTGGGAGCATCTGTCTTGGGATAATGACCTGAGACAGTGCCCCCTCCCCTATCTCTCTCAATAAAGCATTATATTTTAAATGAGTAATTTCCCTGGGTTTTATATATAAGTACATGTACATATATATATTTAATGAGCGGTAAAAGAGGGTGAACTTTGAAATTTCCAAGGTCCCCTCAATTTCCACTCCATAAAACAATAATCCTGAGAGGAAAATGGTAATATTATTCTCATTTGACAAATTAGTAAATTGAGGCAGACAGCCCTTAAGTGTCTATTCCAGGGTCACACAGGTAGGTAGAGGTACTTTTAAGTTCTTGATTTGATTAAAAATAAGACAAAGGGTAAGTTAATTCTATCTTCACAGATCCCATTATTATCTTTTAGATCCTTACCTTCCTTCTTGGAATCAATGTTGTATATGGCTTCCAAGGCACAAGAATGGTAAGAGTTAGGCAATGGGGTTAAGTGACTTGCCCAGTTTCACACAGCTAGGAAATGTTTAAGGCTAGATTTGAACCTAGAACCTCCCATCTCTAGTATACCTGTCTACCAATCCACCAACTCACCTAGCTAACTCTATGTTATTGTAACTTTAACAGAATATTCATATTAGATGGCCTAATAAAGGGTTTTAGATGTATTAGAAACAGAGAAATAAGAATAAGCAGATCTGTGTAAGGCAATTTGATAGTTCTGTTTCAGGTTTCAAACTCAGTATATTGTTTATGAAAAGGTGAAAGCTGGCAAACCATTATAAAGATATGCTACAGAAAAGCAGCTTCTCTTACAATCTGGATGTTGCTAGATTATAAACTAAATTTTTTAAAAAGTGTAAAAATAGACATTTGAAAGAAAATCCATGTATTTTATCAACCCTGTTGATCATGTGTTTTAGTCAAGTATTGTTTATTAATTTCAATCCCAATTTCAGATATAAATCTAATTCTCAAGGACTGTTTCATTCTGAATTTGACAATCCTTTATGGAAACAATAAAATAATTTGGGTTATCATAAAATTATACTATTATGTGATAATGGTCGTAACAGAATCTATAATATGGTATTACACAAAATAATCTATTAAATATAACAATATAATACAATGTGTAATACTGTATCATTTAATATTGTATGATATCGATATTGTTAAAAACCATCAAATGTTTCTTTGGCTATATTTGAAAGGAAAAATTGAAGAGATCTACTTAAATCTCCTTGTTTCCTTGTAAGGATAAGATCAAATGAAATTCTTAACCCCTTCTCCATTATACTGCCTCTTTGAATAAAGGGAAAGTAATTATTAAAGGGAGGAGGAGTAATCAGGACTCTGTTCATCTTATAAAAATATCTTACTGTGTAGCATTCAGATTTTAACCAATGAAGAATCTGAGACTATTTCTCTGAGGATAATATGGTTTTTGAATGAGAGCATGGGATATGAATGAGTAAAAAACGTGTCTCTTTCACCATTGTTCCTAGAAAAGAGGGTGCCTTGCCTCTTACTTATGAAGGGAATTGTGTCCTATTTCTTTTTAGCTCAAAGTTAGGATGTTCCCTGAATCCCCATTGGTTGATATTTCAAGAGATAAGGTGGTCTTGGAGACCTCAACTCCTCTCTTATTACTTCATCAGAGGGGTTGGACTTCTGCTCAGAAATCAGCCAACTACATCATGAACCTGTATCCTTGGAAAGAATGGACTGACCAGGAGGGATCAGGTCTCTTATTCCTTCCACATCTTCCCCATGCACTCTTTGTTTGGTAAGAACTATAAGTGACAGCAAAAAAACAAGAAACAAGTGAGTGCCAATTTATGAGGCAATAGTTAAAAAAAAAATAACAGACGAATGCCAACAAATAGTGAGGAAGAATAACAATTAGAATTTCAAAGAAAAAATCCTTATTGTAGTATTTTTTGCACAATATGAAATTTGAGGTGTTTAATGAGGGCTACTCTGTGGGAAAGTCTATGAAGTCTGTACTACAGCAAAATGACTTTCCTAGTGAATTAGAGGCACTGAATCTTTCATTCTTTGAACATCCCTTCATTATAGAAAGAATGTTGTTCAACACTGAACATACAACTCTCCTCCATAATTTCATATTTTATTTTTTGACAACTATTATGTATAAAAAAACCCCAACATTTAAAAAAAATTGAGTCTTAGATTTTCTTTCCCACACCCAAGAGATGTTAAGCAATCTTATATAAATTTTGCATGTGAAATCTTATAAAACATTTTTCCATATTGATCTTTCTGTGGAACTAAACTTGAACAAATGACAAAAATTTAAAAAGTGAAAAATTGCCACTCAGCTGCCCCCTACATCATTGTATTGTTGAGAATAACTCAATTCACAGTTGTTACGCATACAACATTTTTGTCACAATATGCAATGGTTCTCCTGGTATTGCTGAATTCACTCTGCATCAGTTCTCAAGTCTTTCTAGTTTTTTTCCCAGCTCCTCCTTCTACTCATTAATTATAAAACAACAGTATTCCACTACAATCATATGCCACAATTTACTCAGCTATCTCACAATTGATGAGTTCACTCTTACTTTCCAATTCTTTTGTCACCACAAAAAGAGGAGCTTTAAGTGTTGAGGTTTTTAAAAAATACATATAGGTCCTTTTCCTTTTTGCTTCTTAATGCCATTTGGACATAGTTCAAAATTGCTCTATCCAGTTCACAACTCGACTAAATATTTCATTAATATCTCTTTCCCACTCTAATTTTTGTCCTTTTCCTTTTCTATAATAGATAATAGTCTATTATCTATACAGATAATATAATTAGATAATAGTCAATCTAATAGATGTGGGGTGGTCCCTCAGACTTATAGTGATCACCCTCATCCTGAGGAAAACACAAACAAGTAGAGCACATTCATTCAGTTTTTCTGTACTGTGAATCCTCTGATATGAAGTAAGAAATAATCTCTGTATGAAAGCCTTCCTAGAGGGAATCCATCTAAAACTAGTTTGATGAGAAGACATTTTCTCATACTGAACAAGCTCTGCATTCTCCATTTCAATGTCTTTCATCTTTCAGGATAGCAATCAGACTCTTATCCAAAAGGAATTCTCAACTGGGAATAAGAGAAGATTGTTGCCTGAAGGTCTTACCCACATTCATCATAGTCCTAAAGTTTTTCTCCAGTGTGGATCCACTTATGTTAAATTATCTAAAAGTGGCAATTATAAGATCAACCTCACTCATGAAGTTTTTCTCCAAAGAAGATCTTCTGTCATGAAGCAACAGTAGGGCTTTTCACATGGTTTATATTCATAATGTTTGGAGTGGCATCTCAGGGTCTGCATCCCCACTCAAATTAGCAGACAAGAGACTTGTAAGATTTAAATTAATGTCCAAATACTCCAAGTAGTGTAATTTATAAAGTTTATTATCTAACAAAATAGAACCATGTGACTAAGTTTTTCTACCTGCTCAAAAGTCCCATGTCCACAGTTGCCCTCACAGGAAGAGAAGAGAGCAAGAGATGGAACTCCACAGAATTTATATCCTGTCAGGTGGAGTGGTAGGAATCATAGTTTTTTTAGGGTAACAGATTCTAATTTGTCCTACCTTCCTTAATTTTCCCAGCATTGTTGAATCCATCAGAGCATTTAAGTTTGCAATTTCTAAGTTGAGTCAGAAATTTAGACACTGCCAGGGCCTTTCAGACTGAAACATTTAGGACAAAGAGTTAAGATTTTAGCTGTAAGTTTTTAATACTTTTCACATGGAAATGGCAATCTAACCTCTTAATCCATGAATTAAAAAAAATTTAAGAGGAGAAAAAGTGGAGTTTTGGCCACATTAAAAAAGTGAATAAAGGGCAGATATTTATGTATATATAAAAAGATGCTGGGGGAGAAGATTTCTCTATTCTTTATAAGGAGAGATTAGTATCTCCCTTCAGAAGAGAACCTAACTTTCACTAATTTATTAAAGGAAGTTTCCAATTTGCCATTACTCATATTAATAAATGTCAGATGTAGAATTATGCATGATTTTATCCTTTACAAAAGGTTTCTCTCTAGTGTGGATTTTCTGATGTCTAGTGAGAGATCCCGTCTCTGTGAAAGCCTTTCCACACCGTTTACATTCATAAGGTTTCTCTTCAGTGTGAATTCTCTGATGTACAGCAAGATGGCTCCTCTGTGTGAAAGCCTTTCCACAGTATTCACATTCATAAGGTTTCTCTCCAGTGTGGATTTTCTGATGTGCTGCAAGAGAGCCTCTCTGTGCAAAAGCCTTTCCACACTGTTGACATTCATAAGGTTTCTCTCTAGTGTGGATTCTCTGATGTACAGCAAGATGGCCCCTCTCTGTGAAAGCCTTTCCGCACTGTTTACATTCATGAGGTTTCTCTCCAGTGTGGATTCTCTGATGTGTAGCAAGATTGCCCCTTTGTGTGAAAGCCTTTCCACACTGTTTACATTCATAAGGTTTCTCTCCAGTGTGGATTCTCTGATGTGCAGCAAGATGGGCCCTTTGTGTGAAAGCCTTTCCACACTGTGTACATTCATAAGGTTTCTCTCCATCATGAATGCTCTGATGTTTAGCAAGATGGCCCTTCTCTGTGAAAGCCTTTCCACACTGTTTGCATTCATAAGGTTTCTCTCCAGTGTGAATGATCTGATGTGCAGTGAGAGAGCCTCTCTGTGTGAAAGCCTTTCCACACTGTTGACATTCATAAGGTTTCTCTCCAGTGTGGATTCTCTGATGTGCAGCAAGAGATCCCCTCAATGTAAAAGCCTTTCCACACTGTTTACATTCATAAGGTTTCTCTCCAGTGTGGATTCTCAGGTGTGCAACAAGACAATTCCTCTGTGTGAAAGCCTTTCCACACTGTTTACATTTATAAGGTTTCTCTCCAGTGTGGATTTTATAATGTTGAGAAAGATAGTCCCTTTTTGTGAAAGCCTTTCCACAGAGTCCACAGTCATAAGGTTTCTCTTCAGTGTGGATTCTCTGATGTGCAACAAGACAATTCCTCTGTTTGAAAGCCTTTCCACACTGTTTACATTCATGAGGTTTCTTGTCAGTGTGGATTTTCTGATGTAGAGCAAGATGGCCCCTTTTTATGAAAGCCTTTCCACAGTGTTTATATTCATAAGGTTTCTCTCCAGAATGGATTATTTGATGTGCAACAAGCTCAGAGTTTTGACTGAAAGGTCTCCCTCCTTTATCATTCACAGAAATCATCTCTACATGTTTACTTTTTGGATGTTTAATGAAAACTAAACTGCAGCCAAAGGCCATTCCTTCTTGGTTACCTTGATACGTGGACTTTTCAAGAGGTTTCTCACTTGACTGAACAAGTCCTATTTCTTCAGGAAAGCATTTTCTGTGTTGACTATCCTGACAACATTCATTTCCCGAAATCAATTTCATAAACTGATTTAGGGCTGAAAATTGGCTGAATTTTTCTGCAGTTTCATCAAATTCACAGCCGCTCTTTAGATTTTTATTTACCTTGATATCAGAGTCAAAGATTTCTCTCAAAATCAAGTCACAGGGACCCTCATTCATACATCTTTGGGGGCCAGATCCTTCCACAAAAAGCCTCAGCTTTGTAGACATCTCCTTCACTTCAAAATTAGTGCCTGCATCTGAAGAAAACAAATACTGATATAACACAGAAGGAAGGAGGACATACACACACATAGAGCAATATAAGTTCTTTCCTCTGATAGCAGAAAGTAAACTGATTTTTATTCTATTTCTCCAGGCAAAAAGGAGTTTTTAAACTTAAACAAGCAGAACTAATCTTTGGATACACCATTTGGTCATATCAGCAAGATGGATGAATTTAGAAAGTATTTTACATATAATAACAATGAATCCTCACAATGGACCTACGACACAGGTAGGCCCAAGATTCTTATCATACTTCACAACTAATGTCATGAGTAAAGAATGGAGGTATGACATGACCAACTTCCTTGCAGCTAGACAACAACTCAAACTCTGTGCCTGAGCATACTTTGTCCTCTATATTGGATAGTACATCTTTCTATCTTTCCTAAAAAGTTATTCATCCATCATTAGTACAATTTTGTGAATCTCAGGTAACCTCCTATAGCAAGGATGGGCAAACTAAGGCCCACAGGCCAGATGCGGCCCCCTGAAATGTTCTATCTGGTCTGCGTGACATTATTCCTAATCTGACAAATAAAAAAGGATACAGGCTATAAGAAAAATAAATATTTTTTTCTTTTTTTCCTCTCTTTCATTTTATATCAGTGATGACATACACATTTATTGACTTATCCTAGATATTGGAATGTTATGTTGAGTGAGGGGCACTGGTTGCTGGCAACTTTGTAGAGAAGAGTAAAACTGGCAACTGGGGTGGGGAGGGGGGAAAATCACAAAGGTGATTTAGCTATGGCTCCCAAGGTGGGTGGGGTAGGCGCTGAAAGGGGACTTAAACCAGTTTCCTTAACTTCTTTAAAATCCAAACTTCCTGTAGGGAATTGGACTCTCCTCCTGGGGATTGCAAATTGATAACTCTTCTTCCTCCCTCACAGCCTAGGCCTTCTGAGTCCAGGTCAACTGGAACCCTGCTCTCTAGTTTTCCACGTTTTACCCTAACATCTGCTGTACGCTGTGACTTCTGGGGCTCTAGGAGCTGCTGCTGCCACTGCCTCCGTCCCAGATCAATGGAGCCTCCTCACAGTAACTTACCCCCTCTACCACGTCTAGATATTCTTAATGTTCCAAAATTAGAGTTCTACAAATCCTTGTTCAGATCCACTTTCCCAAATCTGATATCTCATGCTCAGAAAGTTACTGTTGTTTGCTTCATCATATATATGTGAACAGGTGTTTTCTACAATGAAACTTCAAAAGAGTTGCCTTAGAAACAGACTCACAGATGAGCATTTAATGTCTCTTGTAAGAACAAGTGCATCCCAGTTCAAACCAAATTATGAAAAACTTTTGGAAATGCAGTCAGTTTCATTCATCACATTCTCCTTCATAATCTTTCAGTCATTAATAGGGCTTAGTATCACAAAAAATACAAGAATTAAGTAAAATATATCATTGTTATTTTTTAATAAATTATATTGGCCTGCCTAAAATTTTTTCCTTTCCTTTGGCCCCCTCTTTAAAAAGTTTGCTCATCACTGCTCTATACTGTTCTCATTATTTTCGATGCACTATCACATGGTCATTCTTGGTAAATTTTTTATGCTAAGCAGAAAAACAACTTCACTCTTTTTAACTCTCATGCAGTAATTTTCAAAATGGAATATAAATTTCCTTCTTCTCTTTATACATGCAAAAATATTAAGCCATTCAATTTGGAATTATGTCCAATGGGCTTTAAAAAATGCATGCCCTTTGATCTAGCAACACCACTACTGGGTTTGTATTCCAAAGAGATAATTTAAAAATGGTTTTACAAAAACTCTTTTCCCCACTGTTTGTGGTGTGTGAAATTAGAAAATGAAGGGAAATCTCTTGATTAAAGAATGACTACAGAAATTGTGGTATATGATATTGATGGAATACTATTATGCTATAAGGAGCAATGAATTCGAGGATTTCAATATGAACTGGAAGAACCTCCATGAACTGATGCAGAGTGAAATGAGCAGAATCAAGAGAACATTGAACAGAGAAAGTGAAACTTTGTGGAACAATCGAATGTACTGAACTTTGTTACTAGTAGCAATGCAATGATTCAGGACAATCCTGAGAGACTTGTGAGAAAGAATGCTATCTACATTGAGGGAAAGAACTGTGGGAGTAGAAACAGAGAAGAAAAATATGTGATTTATCACTTATATATATGAGTACTGTGAGTGTGAAACCCCCTGTCTCTTTTATGATTATAATAGTATTATCCTTTATGATTACTTTAATAACATAATCATTAGTGTTAATAGTCAAAAATATAGTTTGCTTTATAAGAATTATAAACATTAGCAAAAAAAATAAAGTTTAGGGTGGTATCAACTCTTGTTTACAGGCATTTTGACCTTAAGCTTATAACCCAAGTTTCCACTCAGTCCATCACACCCCTGTTTTTGTATAACAAGATAGTCAGACAGGAGATGGGGGGTCTATGGTTTTTTTTGTATAAAAAGATACTCAGAAAGGCACCCAACTGCTGACTCCTAGTATTTCATAATGATTGTCAGCAGAAAAATAATTAGCCTCCAACCCTTTCTTGCAGAGGCCTTGGAAGGGTCAGCTATAATAATAGACATAAGTTACTGCCCATAGTAATTTTTTTTACACTTTCTAACTTAATCAGCACTTGCATCATTAATTAATAACTGTTCATATGAAAAATTTTGCATCCATTCTATTTTAATTTTGATTGTATTTTCAGTCACTTTGTCATCAGATTTCTTGACATAAAAAAGGCTATCTCCTATACCTCAGAGTCTCTGGTTCTGACCTTGACAAGAGTCCTGCTTTACTGTAAGACTGGTCTCCTCTCAATAAACCTATTATTATTTTAAACCTTGGCCTTCCGTCTTAGAGTCAATACTGTGTATTGACTCCAAGGCAGAAGAGTGGTAAGGGTAGGCAATGGGGGTCAAGTGACTTGCCCAGGGTCACACAGCTGGGAAGTGTCTGAGGCCAGATTTGAACCTAGGACCTCCCGTCTCTAGGCCTTGCTCTCAATACACTGAGCTACCCAGCTGCCCCCTTAAACCTATTATTTAGATTGTAGTTTTGTACTGATGTGATAAATTTTCAGTAAAGTACATGATGTGGGATTTTAGTTTTAAAAGATTGCTCTACTGCAAAAATGAATAATATGGAAAGAAGTATCAAGTGAGAACATTTGTATAACCCAGTGTAATTGCTTGTTGGCTCCAGGAAAGGGGAGGGAAGAGGAGTGGGAAAGAAAATGAATCATGTAAACATGGAAAAATATTTTTAAAATTAAAAATAAAAAAGGGGGGAAATGATCTTATGCCATTTAGTGCACACATACTAACTATTCACCTTATTTTGCGATTTACAATATGTAATGTCTGATGACCTACACTGAGTCCCTTATCCATCTCTCAGAAAATGAACAGCATGATTCAGCATAGATCTGCCAATCCCTAAGTCTAGCACTCTCTTCACTACAACAGATAAAAGTCTTCAAATAACAGCACTTATACACCTGCTTTCACTTCACTCACCTGAACAGGAGCACCTTGGACCTTTTCGCTCTAGCAGCCTTGGTGTTTTCCCTTGCTGAAAACAGGAGGCACAATATTTTCTAGGAACTGGAAGACCTGGGCATAAGAAAGAAGGGATCAGGAGAGAGAAATAAAATATATAATCCATCATAAAGGAAAGGAGACACGAAAGTAAGGCCTACAGAATGGCTTCTGTTGTATTTACTTTTGGGATATCTGTAGGAGGGCAAATATCATGGAAACCATTTTAAATCAGAAAATTCCATCTGGACCTCTTGTAATAATAGGATAGGGACATTCCACAACCTCCATTACAAATAAATTAATGGTAGCCAGTAGTGAAGGGATGAGAAATCAGAACTTGGACTCAGAAAAGCAAATTTAATCCAGCCTAAGAGAGATGGCAAGTGGGTGCCCTTAGGTATATGTTATTTAAACTCTGTTTGCCTCAATTGCCTCAGCTGTGAATTGAGGGAAATAAGAGTATCAAACTCATGGGGGTGTTGTAAAGTTATTGATAATCATGAACTCCTTTACTCAGTAGAGAGCATAGAACAGATATTTTGAACTATTTATTCCCTTTCTTTCCATTCTCATTATCTAGCCATGGATTTGATGGAAGAATGAGGGAGGAATAAGGATAAACTTGCTAGACTAGGCAGAATTAACTGTGAGCTACAGTTTTCCATTCTCATTATCTAGCCATGGATTTGATGGAAGAATGAGGGAGGAATAAGGATAAACTTGCTAGACTAGGCAGAATTAACTGTCAGCTACAGTTTAATACTTTCTTTTTTTATTTTCATGTTGTTATGGAAATAACAGTCCCCTTACCATTACTCTCTAAATGTCTACTTGCATATGTCAAATGTGTTTCTTGTGAACAAAATATACAATTCTGGTTTTTAATACACTCTGCTATATGGTTCCATTTTTGGGGTGAGTGCATCTCATTTATAATTCCAGTTATGATTACCATCTCAGTATTCCCCTTCATCTTGTTTTCCTTTTTTAATCCTACACATTCTCCTTTCACTCTCTATCCACATATTTTTCTTTTAATCACTCCCCCCACTTCCCTTCCCTTCCCTTATATTATTCCCTCCCCTACCACAACCCTTCATATTCTTCTCTTACTTCTCTATAGGGCCTTTTAATCACTCCCCAAATAGCACCTCCTTTATATTATTGCCCTCCCTCCACCACCTTTCTTATTCAACTTGCTGTTCCTCTATAGAATAAAATAAGATTCTACACACCACTTAATCTGGCAGTTATTCCCAATGAGAATAAGTTATACTGATTGCCTGTCACCACCCTCATCATCCCCTCCATTGTAATAGTTTTTCTTCCCATGCCTCTTTATTTGATAAAATTTACCCCATGTTACTTCTCTCTTCTATTTTCTTTCGGTGGTATCCTCTTTGCATCCCTTAAATTTTTTTCACATATCTTAAAACTTTAGTACCACACCTTCTGTCTAAGTATACATCTTCTAACTACTATGAAAATGAGAGAAATTTTAAGAATTACAAATATCTTTCCATCAGGGATATAAACAATTTAACCTTTTTGACTCCTTTAAATTTTCTCTTTCTTATTTAATTTTTTATGTTTCTCTTGAATTTTGTATTGGGACATCAACTTTTCTGTTTTGATCTGTTCTTTTCATCAGTAATGCTTGGATCTCCCCTTTTTTATTCAATAATGATTTTTCTCCTTGAAAGAACAGAGTCCAACTTGATGGGTGGGTAATTCATGGTTATAAACCCAGTCTCCATGCCTTTTAGAATATCATATTCCAAGTATTTTGATGCTTTAATATAGAACTCCCCAGAACCTGGATACTTAACACTAGGGCTCCATGAAATCTGAATTATTTCTTATTGACTTAATGCAGTACTTTTTCCTTAGCATGGAAATTCTTAAATTGGGCTATAATATTACTGGGAGTTGTCATTTGGAGATTTATTGGTAGGAGGCAATCTGTGGTTTCATTCCATTTCTCTTTTCACCCATGTTTCCAGAAAATCAAGGCAGTTTTCTTTGATAATTTCACAGAATATAACACCTAGGCTTTTTCGGGGGAAGATGGAGCCTAATAAATCTTACATTGTTTTTCCTTGACCTATTTGCCAGATCAGGTGTTTTTTTCAGTCAGATATTTCATATTTTCTTCTATTTTTAAATTCTTTTGATTTTGTTTTATTGTTTCTTGATGTCTCATGAAGTCATTATTAGCTTTATATGCCCAATTATAATTTTAAAAGAAGGATTTTCTTCCATGACCTTTTGATCCTCATTTTCCATTTGGTCCATTTTACTTTTCCTAGAACTCTTTTCTACATTGGATTTTTTTACCCTTTTTTTCCCAGTTAGTCAACACTACTTTTTTTTCCCTTTTTTTAAAATCCGTATCTTCTGTGTATTGGTTCATTGGCTCATAGGTGTAAGAGTGGTAAGGGTGGGCAATGGGAGTGAAGTGACTTGCCCAAGGTCACACAGCTGGGAAGTGTCTGAGGCCAGATTTAAACCTAGGACCTCCCGTCTCTAGGCCTGATTCTCAATCCACTGAGCTACCCAGCTGCCCCTCAACACTACTTTTTATGAAACTTTTCTTTATAGGATTTTTGTGCTTCTTTTGCTACTTGATCAATTTTGCTTTTTCAGCTCTTATTTTCTCTTTGTAATACTTTCATTTATTTTCCCCATTTTTCTTCTACTTTATTCGTTTAATTTTTTAAATTCCTTTTTGAACTCTTATAGGACCTGAGACCAATTACCATTATTAATTAACATTTTGCAGGTGGAGGCTTTTATTATCCCAATCCCCAGCTCAGTGTGTCCCTTGCCCTTCTTTGCCTCCTCAGATATTTTCTATTGTTAGATTATTCTTTCTGTTCTTCAACAGAGTAAGATAAGATTCTATATACCCTTTTGCTACAACATTCTGTACATCTGGCTTGGAATAGACCTTCCCTTAATAGCAGATTCAGAGTTAACAATGGAAATGGTCCTTACCCACAGAGAGTAGATTCTGTACATTCTCCAACATGACCTCCAGGTACAGCTTCTTCTGGGAAAGGTCCAATAGGCACCATTCTTCCTGGGTGAAGTCCACAGCCACATCCTTGAATGTTATTGACCCCTAAAACAGCAAATTTCAAGATTTAGAACTGAACCTTCAGAAATCATCTAGTACAACCCTTATGCACTGACTGGAGGAAAATGAAACACACAAGGGATTTACCCAAACTCCTAACCTTGAAGGATGTCAGAGTCAGCACTGGAGACCAGTCATTCAGAACCCAATGCAATATTGACAAAAGCATTTTGTGTCTAAAGTGAGAATCATGTTGTAAAGAGTAAAACCTGGAGAAGTGTCTTACTCTGAAATGCTTTTTCTGTGGAATTAGGGAGATGGAAAGTGCTCTCTTAGTAAGATGGGTCATTCTGTGGAGGAGAAATAGAGAGATGATCTGAAATTCCTCTTTATCACAAGAGTCAGAACTGATTTGGTAAGAACATTTTTTTGAAGAATTTATGAGAAGGCAGCATATACTGTGTATACCAGGGGGAAAATATTACCAATGATCAATGAGGAGAAAACAAAGAAAAAGCAATTCTCTTCTTAAGTTCTTAAAAGTCTGAAACACTCTTTTCTAGAAGAAAGTATAAAGAGGAGTCCATAGAGTTATATGGGATCAGAATGATTTTCCCAAAGTGAAAAAGCTCAGTCTTATGCTACATTGAGAATTTGGGGAACCACTGGGTATGATGTGCCATAGCCAAAACATTATGTCTTTGCTTTATGATAATTTTCTTACTTGAATATAGTCAGTTATTTTATACTTACATAGGAAGAAGTATGATGAGGAAAAGAAGGGTGTTCATTTAAAATATTTTTGCGATTAAACTATTCAAAAGAAAGATACTGACAGTGTAAATGATTGGAATTCTCAAAAGGCATAATTTCTTCTTTTGAAAAAATTAATTGACTGGTCATTTAATGTGGTCAGTTGACACTCCCCAAAATCTAAAAGAACAAAAATAGGCAGGATGAGCTAATATAGTAAAAATGACTATCCTATCTAAATTAATTTACTTATTCAGGGTCATAATGTAAAAGGGAATTCTTGGTTCTTTTTGAGTTCACACTTGTGAAAAGGGAATCCTTTGTTCTCTTTGCCTACTTGGAGTTAACACTGGTTGGCAAATAACTGAATCAACACAAGCTTGAACTAGGTGGTAGAAGCTTGAAAACCACTTAGTGAGTTCACATTTTACTTGATGCTAGGTGAGAAGAAGAGTTCACACACTCAGAAAGATGTGAATCCAAAGGTGACAACTCAGACAATTTGGAAACCATGATTGGCCCCCATGAAAAGGGGCAGGGACAGGAAACCACCATAAAGCAGGCAGGCTGGTGAAGGAGTCTCGTAGAGAGTGAACTCCAAGAAGGAAGTTGGCTTCAAGAAGTAGTTCAGCTCAAAGAAGAAAGTCAGCCTCAGGAGTCACCTTCAGGTCCACTCATTGTCTTAGGTTAACAAGTCCAGGCTGAGATTTAGTTAGATAGGTTAAAGTCTTTTCTACCCTTTTGTATTTCTCTACTTTCTAAATAAAAGATTTATAATTGTGATATATTTAGCCAAACCATTAAATTTAACCCTTGTAATAATAAACTACCAAAAAACTTTTTTATAAAATTAGAAAAAAATTATACTAAAGTTCATCTGGAATAAAGAAAAGATCAAGAATATCAAGGGAACTAACAAAAAAAAAAAAAGGGAAGGATGGTGGTCTAGCAGTACCAGACCTTTAAACTGTACAAAAAAGCAATAATCATCAAAACAATATGGCATTTGCTTAGAGATAGAAGGGTAGATCAATGGAATAGACCAGGGGTAAATGACTTAAAAGAGAAAAACAGTAGTTCTCTCTTCTAGACCATGTCTTTTGTCTGTCTTTCAGTCTCTCTCTCTCTCTCTTCCTCCTTTCCTTTCTCCTCCCTTTTTCCCCCTCCCTACCTCTCTTTCTCTTCCTACCCCCAACCCTCTCTGGCTAGCTCACCACTCAGTCCCTCCCCTGAGATCTCAGATTCATAAATGATCTCTGAGGAGGGGATCTTGGCAGACCTCATCTCCTCCCTCACTACCCTCCTACACAGGGTAAAGATGCTGCTCTAATAACTCTGGACATTTTCAGAAGAAATCTTTGCTCTCCCCACGTGCCCTCCCAGACAGATGGGAGACCCTCCATCTAAGGAGGGCAGCAGGCGGGTGCTGAGCCCTGAACCTCTGCAGCTACTCAGGACCACCAGCAGCAGCAGCATCTCTGCTCAGCTCAGCCTGAGTGGCTGCTGGTGTCTCCCAGCAGCTGCTGCCCTTCCCAGGGAGCCCAACATCCTCCACACTGTCTGTGCCTGGCAGAGAGCTGGCCATTCCCGTAAAGCTGATCCTCGGCTGTATCTCTCTGATCTTTGGGATCCTACACTGCACACGGAGCCTCCACACTGTGAGCCATAGCAGGTTCCTCCTCCTCCAGGAGCCTCTGGAGTATTCTGAAGGCTGTCCCTGTCCTGGCAGGTTTCTGTCCAGCCTGACCAGCTCCTGGAAGGGCTTCTGAAGTCAGTGAAAGCCCCAAAAAGCTCCTGTTAGAGGGATTCCCATAGCTAGAGATGTCATACAACAGGGAGGATGAATGAATTGCAGGGCCTGGGCCTGTCTGGCTGGAACCTGGGTGGCTCCTTCAGGCAGGGGCTCCCGAGGCAGGAGAACCCCAGAACAGGGTGGATGTGGGGGCATCCCACATCCTGGAGCTCCCCCTGAGAACAAGCAGAGATGGCACCCGTGGAGGCCTGGCAGAGACACAGCTCTGAGTTCTGCTAGATTCCAGCCTGGGAGAGCTTGGCCAGGCCTGGGGAGGGGCTGCACTCACCTGTGGCGGGGGTCTCAGGGTCCCGGGGGACATTCCCTCTGGCTCTGGGGTCTCTGCTTGGGCCATACTGGGGTCCTTCAGGGAGGGGGAGCCCCCAGGTGGGGAGATTTTCTCTTTGGATGCCTGTGGGGGAAGGAGAGGCAGGAGGGCTCAGAGGAGCTCCCTGGGCCCTTCCCTGGCCTCAGGGGTGACCCTCCCCAACAGGGAGCCTCAGGCTTGGAAAGGACCTCAGACTGGCCAGGAAGAAGCCTCCCCACCCTCTCTGCTGCCATCTTTGGCTTCATTCCACTCAGACTCTGCATTGGGTGTATAAAAAGGAATTCTGCCTAGAGGTCCTCCTACCATAGAGATGTGAAGGGATTAACTGGCCCACAATGACAGGAAGTAGGATCTGGGGATCCCTGTGCTGGGCCAGCATCAGTTGGTTGGAGCTGTAAGTTCCTGACAGGGGCGTCAGTTGCTGAAAGTTGGAGCTGGCAGTTGTGGGGAAGATGGCTGCTGTCCCGGAGCACAGGAACACCTTCCCCCCGCCCTTGGCTGTCCCCTGGCCAGGCTCAGGTTGGCTGTTTCTCTCATTGACATGTTCTGACCTGGATGTCCACCCCTGGGGAAAGACCTGGACTAGCCCCTCCCACCATTCAATGACTGCATCACCCACCCAGTGCCCTCCTGGCTCCGGGGCTGGGGCCCCATTCTCTCGCCCCGGGGGAGGGTAAAGCCCCGCCATGGCTCCTGGAATAGACAGAGCCACTGCGGCCTGAGCTCCTGTTAGAGGGATTCTCATAACTAGAGACATCACACAGGAGGGAGGATGAATGAGTGGCAGCGCCTGGGCCTGTCTAGCTGGAACCTGGGCTGCTTTTTCAGGCAGGGGCTCCTGAGGCAGGAAAACCCCAGAACAGGGTGGCTGGGGGGCAGCCGGGGTGGACCCTGGAGCTCCCCCTGAGGACAAGCAGGGATGGAGCCCCTGGAGGCCTGGCAGAGACACAGCTCTGAGTTCTGCTGGATTCCAGCCTGGGGGAATCCACTGGCAAGGCCTGGGGAGGGGCTACACTCACCTGGGAGGGGGGCCTCGGGGTCCCGGATGACATTCCCTCTGGCTCTGGGGTCTCTGCTTGTGCCATACTGGGGTCCTTCTGGGAGCGGGAGCCCCCAGGTGGGGAGACTTCCTCTTTGGACACCTGTGAGGGAAAGAGGGGGGGGGGCTCAGAGGGGTTCCCAGAGCCCTTCCCTGGCCTCAGGGGTGACCCTCCCCAACAGGGAGCCTCCAGTATGGAAAGAAACTTTCTGATAATTATAATAATTAAAATTAAATTTTATTATTAAATTGCCTGTAGTTCTTCTTCCTGTCTGTAGAAGGTGCCACCCCAGTGTGTCCTGGCAAGGGGTCAGGATCTGGCAGGGCTACAAGGTGGGATGTCCTAAAGACTAGGAAGAAAAAGGGGTGTATGTGCAGACAGGCCCTAGTTTACTATCCTTTGGATGGGGGGCTGGAAAAGCCTCCACCTGAGGCCAAAAGGTGGTGAGGGAGGTTTGGGAGGAAAAAAAAAGAAAAAGAAAAAAGGTTTTTACTTCAGGCAAAAGAAAACTCCCTCCTGGTAGGTAAAACCCCCTTCAGGGCACAGCCAGGGTGACCAGCTGCTCCCAAGGGGGCCTCCAGGGCAGGGGCTGGGCACTAGCTCGGAGGGCTGCCTGAAGGCTGAGGCTTTCCTGGGAAAGGCTTACAGGGAGCCTCTTCTCTGAGCTGGCCTGGAGGGCAAAAGCCTGGGGTGGAGAGCACAGGCTATGGTGGGGTCCCTGCTGGGGTTTTGTCCTGATTAGGCCCTGAAATGCTGCTCAGGGTTAAGGGAGCAGCTATAGGGATCTTGCTGCTACTTTCTCAAAGCCTCACCTCCCATTTAAGCTAATATTAGCTAGAGGTTCATGGGGTCTCAGAAAGGGCTTTAAAAAAATAAAAAAAGGACTCCCAGGAGCAAGATACTCTTCTTTAAAGGGCTAGAATTGCAGAGATTTGGTTACACCTGGGTTTAGGTCAGGAAATCAGAGCTTAATTCCCAAAATCTGGCTCTTTTGGGGGAGAAAAAGAGAGAAAACTAAAAGCCAAGCTTGTTAACCTCCTCCAATACTTAGCCCCTTCTCACCAATATAGAGTTCTGGGCCAAGAGGTAGTAGCTTTGATCAGTCCTGATTACTGAACCTGGTACACACACTGTAGTTTTTAGCCAATCTCACTTAGATACTAAGAAACTTACTTTTGTAAAAGTGAAATTTGGGAAATGTATCAAACTACATTTCCCGTGGTCCAACGGGTTTCCGTTTCCGGTTTTTGGACTTGGGAAGGCTTACGTCTTGACGCAGGGAAGGGTTTAAATCTCCTGGGTTAGGAGGAAGTGGTCTCTTTTGCCAGTAGGCTCGCTCTTTGGCGAGTAGGCGCTTGGCTAGGAGGCAGTAATGGAGGCGGCAGTTTTGAATGCTTACAAGCGCGTGGTCTGATAACTTTATCTATCAACATGGCTTTAATTAAAATACTAATTTATATTATTATCACAGCCTTTATCATTTTTCATATTTACACTTAAGAATAGTTTAGAAAGAATAAAAAATGAAGAAGCTGAAGAAAATGAGAGTACTCATTGTTCGTGGTCACCAAACTATAATAATTAAAATTAAATTATGAGGCTGTTAGTAACTTTAACAATTTAATTGAATCAAAGTAGTGATAGTGAAGAGAGGGAAATGTAGGAAAGAGTTAGAGAGCAGCTTAGGTAAATACCCTAATTGCTGTCCTGATGGATTAAAGCACACCACCAACACTGGTCCTTCAGGTTCCAATCTCCAGTCAGGAGAGGGTGAGAATGAGACACCGGGGTCTTGGTCTGCCCTTTATAAGCAGTTTTCTCTACCCACTAACTAAACTTGTTAACCTCCCCAGTACTTAACTCCTTCTAACCAATCCAAAATTCTGGGCTGGTAGGTAGTAGCTATCATTGACCCCTTCTCACCAGGTAGATCTGTGAGGACAGGTTGATTGTTGCTTAAAACTCAGCTTACCAGGCAGTAGTAAGGTCAAGGTTCTACTCAACTGTTCTCAGTTAAAGAGAAAAAGGGATTAGCACTCCCTTGTCCACACAGGACTTTTGGGGTATCAGCAGTGGTCAGGAAGCAACAGCAGTAGTTTAGTTGTAGAAGGGAGGGGCTTCCAAAGGACTTTACAGTATCAGACCAAAGACTGTAGCCATGAGGCTAATCGGCCCTTTTGCCTATTTCAAACTTCTCTACAAACTTAGAGAGGAGTAAGAGTTCTGGAATCCAGACTTAATTACTAACAAAATGATTTATGGGTAGTTTTAGAGAGAGTAAAAAGTGAAGAAAATGAGAGTCCTCATCCAACTTTGTGGTCAGCCAAATTTTAATGTTTAAAATTAAATTATGAGGCTGTTAGTAGCTTTATTATATATCAAGCTAGTAAATATTTTCTACTTACCTCATATTTCTCTTCTTCTATATATTATATTAAATTATTAGGAGTTACTAAGAGATTTTTTTGACTTAAGTTAATTATTTTTATAAACAGAGACCACAACTTTTAAAAATTCTCATATTTAATTTATATATTTAATTTCTAAATCTTACACTGGCAATAGAACTGCTGTGCATGAAAGCCTTTCCACATTGTTTGCACTCATAAAGTCTCTCTCCACTGTGGACTATCTGATGGTCAGCAAGAAGTACCCTCCGTTTAAAAGCCTTTCCACACTGTAGACATTCATAAGGTTTCTTTCCAGTGTGGATCATTTGATGTCTGCCAAGAGAGCTGCTCTGTATGAAAGCCTTTCCACAGTATTTACATTCATAAGGCTTTTCTTCACTGTGGATTCTCTGATGTACAGTAAGCTCAGAGTTTTGACTGAAAGGTCTCCACCTTTATCATTCACAGAAATTATCTCTTCATGTTTACTTTTTGGATGTCTAATGAGGTCAAAACTACAGCCAAAGGTCATTCTTCCTAGGTTACCTTGATAAATGGGCATTTCAGGTTTCTCATTTGAATGAACAAGTCCTACTTCTTCAAGAAAGCATTTTCTGTATTCACTATTGTAAAGGGTTAAAATTTTTGGTAGGAGTTTGAACAAAGGTCAGGGAGCAGTTTGTTGAACACAAAACACTTATTTTATTTTGAGGAAAGTTGAGATAGGAAATAGAAAAGAGGAAAGTGAAAGAAATCATATAGCTTTACCTAAAATCCAAATCCTAACAAAAATGTTCTGAAAAACCCTAAATCTATCTGCCGTCAAGGGTGATTTCTTCTGCCAGGGCCAGGCCTGGCCTAACTTCTCTATACAGACTATCTAAGAATTTATTCACTACCTACCTACCTAAGCTAATCAATAAGCATTAATCAAACTTCTACCACCTTACAGGGTGTTAAGGCCGTAAATCTGTTTTCTCTATCTCCAACTTTCGGTTAGTCCCAACTGCCTGTCTCAGAGAGAGAGAGACAGAGACTGCTTCTGGTCTCTAGGGAACCCAGAGACAAAAGCCTCTAAAGGCTAAAGCCAAAAAGCCCACTCAGTAAAGTCAGGCCCACATTTATGAAACTCAATTAAACACCAACCCACACTACCAGCAACCAACCCCTAAGGACCAACTCATGCCCAGTAGTCAACTTTCCTGCAACTGCCAGCCTTATCTGCCCACAACTAAGCAACCAACTCAGTCACTCACATCCTGCAACTCACCCCGGCTCAGCAGAATGCTATTACTGAGAAATCTTTCTGCTCCCTTGCCTCTTAAAGAGACAGAGGGAGAGATTAAGAAAATTCTCTAACACTATCCTGACAATAGTCTTTTTCTGAGGTCTATTTCATATTACTGATTTAGGATTAAATATTGGCTGAATTTCTTTCATCAAATTCACAGCCACTCTTTAGAATTTTATTTACCTTGATATCAGTTACAGATTTCTCTCAAAATGAACCTCATTCTTGTATCTTTGGGGGCCAGATTCTTCCACAAAAAGCCTCAGCTTTATTGACATCCCCTTCACTTCAAAATTAGTCTCTGCCAACCAGGAGAACCTCATACACAGAGACGGATATACTGTGGCACAATCAAATGTAATGGACTTTTCTACTAATAGCAATGCAATGATCCAGGACAATTCTGAGGGACTTATGAGAAAGAATGCTATTCACATCCAGAGAAAGAACTGTGGGAGCAGAAACACAGAAGAAAATGGGGATGTAGACTCTAACCGATCACCCTAATACAAAGATAAATAATATGAAAATAGGTCTTGATCAATGACACATGTAAAACCCAATGGAATTGCTAATTGGCTATGGGAAGGGGGTGGGAGGAGAGGAGGGAAAGACTATTTTTAATTAAACAAAAAATTTTAAATTAAAAAAAATAGTCTCTGCCTCTGAAGAAAACAAATTATGCTATAAACACAGAAGAAGGACATACACACACATAGAGCAATATAAGTTCTTTCTTCTGGTGGCAGAAAGTAAACTGATTTTTATTCTATTTCCCCAGGCAAAAAAGTTTTTAAACTTAAACAAGCAGAACCAGTCTTTGGATACACCATTTGGTCATATCTACAAGATGGATGATTCTAGAAATACTTTCAAATATAATAACAATGAAACCTCACAACAGACCTATGACACAGGCAGGTCCAAGATACTCATCATACTTCACAACTCATGGTATAAGTAAAGAATGGAAGAATGACCTGACCAACTACCTTGAAGCTAGACTACAACTCAAACCCTGTGCCTTAGCATGCTTTGTCCTCCATATTGGACAGTCTGTCTCCACTGCCCTTTCTATCTTTCCTAAAACGTCACTCATCTGTTATTGTTATAATTTTGTGAATCTTAGGTAACCTTCCAGATATTCTGTTTTCATCATTTTGGATGCACTATTCCATGGTCATTCTTGGTAAATTTTGTAAGCTAAGCAGAAAAACAACTTTATTCTTTTTAACTCTCATGCAGTAATTTTCAAAATGGAATATAAATTTTCTTCTTCTCTCTATACATGCAAAGATATTATGCCATTCAATTTGGAATTATGCCCAATGGGCTTTAAAAGAATGCATGCCCTTTGATCAAGCAACACCACTACTGTTTGTATCCTAAAGAGACAATTTAAAAAATGGATGTACAAAAATACTCATATCCCCAATTTCTGTGGTGTATGAAATTGGAAAATAAAGGGATATCCCTTGATGGAGTAATGACTGAAGAAATCGTGATATATGATGGTGATGGAATACTAGTGTGCTGTAAGGAATGATGAATTGGAAGATTTCTATATGAACTGGAAGAACCTCCATTAACTGATGCAGAGTGAAATGAGCAGGACCAAAAGAACATTGAACACAGAAAGTGAAACTTTGTGGAATGGTTCAATGTAATGAACTTTGCAACTAGTAGTAATACAATGACAAAGGACAATCCTGAGGGACTCATGAGAAAGAATGCTATCCACATTGAGGGAAAGAACTGTGGGAACAGAAACACAGAAGAATAGCATATAACTTATCACTTGTATATATAGGTACTTTGAGTGTGAAACTCCACATCTCTTTTATGATTATAATAGTATTATCCTTTATGATTATTTTAATAATATAATCATTAATCTTAAATTAATAGTCAAAAATATAGTTTGGGTCATAATAATTATAAACATTAGCTAAAAAATAAAGTTCAGAGTGGTATCAAATCTTGTTTACAGGCATTTTGACCTTAAGCCTACAACCCAAGATAACCCAAGGAGTTTCACAGACTATATTAAGTGTATACATTACATTTTTCAATTAAAGAATAACAAGGAAACCATGAGGAGTTTTCAGAGCAATTATGTCAAATAATTGATGCTTATGCCAAGATGAGTTCTAACGAAAAGGAAATCAAATAAAACTTGTGGGATGAAATATATTCTCTGCATGTGAATCCTGGGAAACTTTCTGCTCTAAACACCTGATTGGTAAGATCTTTCATTTGAGGTAAGAGCTTTGGGGACAGCCACTAACATTATTTTGAGTCTTGAGTTCGCTTATAGTTGTCTGCTGGGTCCTTGATCATGAAGCTGGTAATCCACCATTCCTGAGAAAAGCCACAAGTTACTCAGAAGGAATATGATCTGGAACAGTTACAGGTGGAGACTTTGTCTGGTAGAACTCAAGGGGGTGATTCTCAGCACGCCTGGGGGGTAGAAATCCTTTTTGACTCATTTGAAAAGCTGTACTAATCTGTCCTGAGATCTGCTTTGCAAAAAGATTTTAGTGGGAACATTTAAAGAATTTCTTCAAGCAACAGGGAAGCAAAGAAGCAAATCTACTAAAGAGGAGACCTATCCCTGGCTGTCTGAGAACGGGTGCTTTTTGAATCTCAAAAGAACTATCTGGGACATGTCAAATCTGAGATGGAGTTTCTTGACACTAAGGATGGAAGAGATAGGCATTAGGTGAGGGTGAGGGAGAGCATTTCTTCCGTGCCCAAGATGAGGCTCCCTCCATGGCATGTGGGCACAGGATTCCCCCCACCCTCACGGCCCACGGACTAAGCTCATGTAGTCTGCTTCTCCCACTGGCGCATTCTGACCTGGAGGTCCCCCCTGGGGAAGGGCTCTGACCAGCAGCTCCCTCCATCCAGTGACTGCATCCCCCACCCAGTGGCCTCCAGGCTCTCGGGATGGGGCCCTATTCTCCTGCCTAGGGGAGGGCAAAGCCCCGCCAAGGCTACTGGTAAAAACAGAGCCACCCAGGCCTGAGCCAGGCACTTCCGTGTTTGCATCTTTTTTTTTTGTGGTCCTTTAAAGTGACAGACAAGAAGAAACACACAGAGACAGCCCTTCCCCCCCATCACAAGCATTTACACTGGGCTAGGTCGCTCCTGCCCCTCCTCTCGGCTGGCACATGCGCAACCCCACCCCCCCACCTAAGCAAAGTGAAACTGGACCAGTGGGGTCTTCCTGCTGCCCAGGAGGTGGGAGCAGAAAGTCTCAGTAGCCAAGGCAAGGAGGCAGGGCCGCGCCTGCGCACTGACTCCCTCTCCTCAACCTCTCACCTAAAAAGGGGTCCAAAAACCACAACTGTGAGCCTTCCAAGAGCTGAGAAGACCTACATGAGATTCCCAGAATGCCTTTGGGATGCCACAGGGGTAGATGCCAAGACTTCCGTTACTTCAGAATCTAGGCATTCTGGGACATGGCTTATATTAAGTCATGAAATTCGGGATATGGAGTCTGGCCTGGGGCCCTGTGTTTAAGAAGGGGGTGTTATATAGGAATTTGGGGAGTGGTGGCGGGGTGAGGAGGGGGTGGTGCAGCTTCCTCTTCCCCACCCCCATTTCTCCTCCAGCCACGCCCAGATTCTTCTTTAGCCTGCAAAATGCCTCAGGAGATAGCGTAGCACACAGAAAGCGCCTAATTGAACGACTGACAGTTGGATCAATGGCTCTATGCTTCCCCATCGGGACACACTCACAGACTCTCCCCTCCCCCCAGCACTGTAACAGCCCCGCGCACCATCTCTGCCAGTCCTGGCTTGTTGCGCATGCTTTCGGCCACACGCCCAGGCTCACTAACCCGGAAACGGTGCTCCCTGGTCTTCCCCTTCCCCCGTAATTAGGGAGCAAAAACTCTCAGCTGCCAGAGCAAGGAGCCCCGGTCCCCCACCCCACCCTCAGCACCATTGACCCTCTCCACTTCTCCTCTCACCTAGCAAAGGTCCTAGAAAAACAGCAAGAAGCCTTCCAGGGCCGAGACGGCCCACTTGAGTTCCCGGCATGCCCAGGGGCTGCCACGCTGGGGAGAAACAAAGACTAGGCAGAAGGCAGGAAACCGGATTTCTGGGAAATGGAGTCCTCCACCGGGGGACTACAAGACGTGCATGGTGTCATGACAGAGGCATTCTGGGAAATGCAGTCCTCCTCTCTAGGGCACGCCAGTTGGAGGCTTGGTGGCGGAGGTGTCATAAAGGAATTTTTCCCCAACCTAGCGGGGCTGCAGCCTTCCCCACCCCCCCACCCTCCACCCCCATTTCCCCTTCCCGCCCAGCCATGTTGCTTCTTTAGAATTGCCTCAGGCTACAGCCTGGCTCAAAGCAGGTGCCTAATAAGTGTCGATTGACTGGATGACTGATCAATCTATGGATCTCTGCTTCCCAGGGCCTGGGGAGATGGCACTTGGATCCCTGCTTCTGACAGAAAAGGAAACTGAGGCATGTGCAGGTGGAAAATTTGCCATACCTGAGCTACATTCCCAGCATCCTTTTAAGTAAGTCCTCATTTGTATAGGGGCTTGGTAGATAAATTTGCCTGGGACCCACACTGTGTGGCTCTTTTTGGGGAGCTTAATTGAGCTTTGCTTTGGTTAAAGTGTGGCAGGTGTGAGTCTGTGCTCTGCTCACTTGACTGAAAATTGTAATCATTACAGGCAGAGGGCAGCAGCTGACTGCCCAGGCCCCCCTCCCACAGGTTCCCATCCTCCAGGAATCTCTCTGAACATCCTGCTGTTCCTTCTGCTTTGGGGGGAACCTGGGAGCTCCCCAAAGGAGGGGCCAACCCTATCCCCAGGTGGAGGAATCAGGTGACTCGGGGGCTGCCCTCCTGGCCCCAGAACCCCCAAGATCTGGGCTCAAAGGTGGCCTCAGACACTGCCCAGCAGGGGGAGCCTGGCCAAGGCCCTTCCCCAGCCTTTACCTCAGTTTCCCCCATTGTGGAATCCAGAGAATAAGAGCCTGAGCCTGGGGCTCTGAGCCAGCTGAGGAGGGTCTCCTTCAGCACCTCCCCCAGCCCAGGAGGCCCAAAGACCCTTCAGAGGCCTGGAGGGGAGGCCCAGGAACTCCCCTCCTGCCCTTTGTGAGGCCACAGAAGGAAGCAACAGCCACTGAGCCCAGTCTCTGGGCCCTGATGGACAGAGGACAGTCTGGGGGGGGGGGGTGTCTATATGTCTGTCTGCAGGGCTGCTGAGCTCAGGCTGTTCAGACCTGTCTGACTCTTCCCCATCCCTTTGGGGCTTTTTGGGCAGAGAGGCTGAGCGGCTCTGCCCTCTCCTCCTGCAGCCCATTGGACAGGGGAGGAAACTGAGGCAAGCAGGCTAAAGTGACTTGTCCAGGGTCCTGCAGGGGGAGAACTCAGGCCTCCCTGACTCCAGGGCCTGAGCTCTAGCAGGCACTGAGGGGCTAAAGGCCTGGAAGGGCTCCTCTCCTTGGACAATTCTTTGATCATTGGTCTCCATGGGTTTGAGAAGAGAGAGAAGATCCTTCCTTGAGAAGGTGTGAGGAGCATGTGCTCAGCAATTCTGAGGGGAAGATGATGTTTGGAGTAGATACTGTGGAAGGTGGGAGAGGGGAAGCATCATTTCCTGCCTTCCTTCACTGCCAGCCCTGCTGAGATTGCGTAACCTCAGTGTGTAGATGGTCCAGTCATTGCACTTTTGTGATGTCACCCTCTGCTGCAGCTGAATGTCAAGTTGGTAGAGGGTGAAGGGAATGCACGGGTGGGAGAGGGGGAGGTCATGGTGAGAAGCAAGGACACACACTCGTGAACACGGACACATGAAGACACGAAGACATTCACAGGCAGACACACGGAAACACACGCTCAGATACCCGTAGCCCCCAGGAGTGAGAGAGGGCCCCAATAAAATCACAGCCATAACTTAGAGAGAGCCAAACACGTAGCCAGGCACCACGGGAGGCCCCCAAACCCCTCCTTTCCACCCTTCCCCGCAGAAACTGAATGATCTTCCAAGAAATTTCTGATGTGTGCATTCCCTGAGAAACCTGGTTAAATGGTTATAAACATGGACATATTGATTTCTTATCCTACAGAGAACTCTACGTTTCGGTGAGGTAAAGTAAGTCATTGTACTAAGATTGTAAATCATTACTAACCATCGTCCATGTGAAAAGCTGACCTGATCCCTTAGCCTGCATCACTTTCTCTATAAAATACTAGATGTGATCAATAAACCTCACTTCCAATTGCTACCAGCTTCATCAGCCCTCCTGACGCGTGTCATCCTTCTCCCACGCCTCATTCTCGTCACTCCTTTGGGACCCCCAAATGCTTGTCAGTCACCTGACGGGGACATGCACACAGACATGCTCACAAACACTCATGGACACACAGAAACAGACACATGGACACATGCAGACACACTGACACAAAGACAGATGAAGACACAGAGAGACACAAACACACTCATGGAGATACACAGACACGGACACACTCGGACATAGACACACACATAAACATGGACACTCAGACAGGGACACATGGACACATGCAGACACAAAGACAGACACACAGACACATTGATATAGACACAAAGAGAAAGACACACACAGGCTCCTACTGGGGTTCTTCTGCTCCTTCCCCTCTTGCACACATGCTGCCCCTCGCCCCCAACCCTCCACCCCTTGTGCATGTGGACATATGTGCCATGCACTTCCCGGCTCATTAACGGGGAGTTGGGGTAGGGAGAGAGGGTGCAGTGGGATGGGGTGGGAGGGCAGAATCCTATTCCTAGTCCTCCTCACACTGCTATCCTGACCCAACCAAAAGTAAAAAAATATCAACTAGGAAAATAATAATAAAATCAAAGCCAAAGAAAACATTCTCTCACTGTCCATTTTGCAAAATGGACTTTTTATTCTACAACTGGTGTCCGTCTCCTCTACGTCAGGAGGCAGGTGACAGAGGTCCTGGGAGGCCCCTGGTCTACTGGCTGACCATTGAAGTAATGGCACGTGTGACGTCGTTGGAGAGCGTTTGCCCTCACAATGATCTGACCATCATCACTAATGGTCAGATACCTGTAGCCCCCAGGAGTGAGAGAGGCCCCAATAAAGTCACAGCCATAACTTAGAGCCAAACACGTAGCCAGTTTGAAATCTGCATTAGTTCATACAGCACTGCCCAGATTTCACCGAGTGTCTGTGCTTTATGAGACAATAATTGTGCCGTAACAACCACAAGTCAAACGTTCAGTTGTTGCTCCAATGTAGGGCATCACATCTTTCTTTCCTGTACACTGACATACCAAAAGGAGCTGGTATCAATGTCTTTGTCCATTTGGGCTTTTCCCTTTCTTTTAGGGAAAATGGCCACTACTGGTATCACCGAGTCGATGAGTAGAACTAGTTTCATGATTTGGGGGTGACCTCACAATTTCACAGTTAATTATTCAGCCCCTCATCTTCAGTGAATTAAATGGGTCTATTTTGCCAACATTTCCCCCTATCATTTTTGTCACTGGTATGGGGGCAAGGGAAAGCCTGAGAGAGAATTTAATTTTCAGTTATCTATGACTGATTTAGGGTACTTTTGTTTAAACTTGTTGATATATTATATGTATTTTTTTCCTGGATTGATCTGCCTTTTCCCAGGTGAAAAGGAAAATAACTTCTAAGAAACGCACAATTGAGGAAAACAAATCCCCAATATTTATGATTCTCCTCGTATCATCTTCATCAGTCTGAAATTCTTTCCAGTCATTTGTGATATGGATTAGTGATTATACAGATTGAGCATTTTCCCCATATACTAGTTGAAAATTTACATCTCTTTGAAAGCTACCTATTCATCAAGTCTGAACTCAGAAGCTACCAAGCTGTAGGAGTCACTAACTCACAATGCTTAGCCTTTTCCACTCTTGTCTTAGAAACAATACAAAGACCAAAGGTTAGGGATAAACTAAAAAAAGGAAAAAAGAAAGCTGAATAAAGCAAGGAAATGTTAGTGAAAGGATATTAAATTAGACAAGTTTGACCCATGTGTGGAGTCCTAGAAGGTCCATTCTGCCCACTCCAACTGAGACAATAATAAGTGGCAGAGACAGGATTTGAACCAGGGACTGAAGAGTCCAAGCCCAGTGGGCTTGCTTCCTGTTGTACCATGCTGGTTCCCAAACATATAAAACACATGTACCAGTGGATGTGTGTGTTAGGACTCTGGCTATCTCCTACAGCATTGAGTTTCAACTGAAAAAGATGCTATATGTTACCTGGGTTAATTCCCTTGTTTCACGGAACACACTGAGGCCCCAGAAGAGATAGACACATGTCAAAACCAGAATCAACCCACATTCTCTGAATGAATTCTTCATGGGCAACAGCAGGGAAGGGCATGCCTGGCCTTCAGGACTACCAGCCACCTCCTTTCCTCTCTCAGCAGAGGACATCAGAGGGGATCCTGGATCAGCTACTTCCTGTGTGACTCAGTCTGAGGATCTAAACATATGAGGTTGGGATGAAAAGGCTGAGAGGGGTGGGAATGAGGAGGCAGGTGGGAGAGGATGGGGAAGGGAATTGCACATTTTCTGCATAGAAATCATTTAAGAGATTCTTCTTTGTGCCCAGGCCAGAGCTAAGGAAAATACAAACAGCCCAGGTAATAAAAATACCAAAGTAAAGACCTTCTTTGTGCTCAGGCAGCTGAACTTCCAAAGGAGAAAGTGAGCATTGAGGGGGCTTTTGGTTGGAAAAATTCCTGGGCTGGAGAGGAAGGCCTCAGGGCACAGACTGACATCCATTATTCAGGCACAGGAACAGAGTGATTTGTTCTTTGTTGTTGGCTGAACTGGAGAAAAAAAGAGAAAGAACTGGGATGGCAAAGAAGCCAAAACAAAGACTTGGCTGGGGAGGTTGGGTGGAAGAAAGGTCCTGAGAGTAGAGTGAAGTGATGCTTTCCTGAGGCTTCCCTGCACCAGTGATTAAGGAGACTGGACACTAGGGAGCATTGCAGAGTCCGGGAGCCAAGGGTATGGGCAGGACTTCCCCATGGATATTTGTTTGCAGTTTTGTTTAAATTAAGAGATAATTTGCCCTCTTGCTAAAACCCATGGCTTGGCGGTGGGAGTGGGGAAGAGAGAAGGAAAAAAAGAGACAAAGACAGAGACAGACAGGAGAAAGAGATAAAGACCAGAGGCAGTAAAAGAGAGATAAAGACCAGAGACAGAGAGAAAAAACATGAAACAGAACAAGAGAAAAACAAAATCAAGAGAGAGAGATAAAGATGAGAGGGAGAGAGAAAGAGAGGGAGAGAGAGAGGCTTAGGAGTGGATTAAATGCCCACAAAAGATCTGATCAGGTTTCTGGATAGGGACAAAAATGGATTCTGCTCTTAGAAAGGAAACAGGGGTAAGGTTATTGTTAGCTGGGAATTTTCAAACTGCGGGAGTGATTAAATGAGATCTTTTCTTTCTTTTAAAGTGCTAACAGTTTTGAGGAAGAACTATAATGCTGGGAAATACAATGATTCTGCCATGCTGAGTAATTGACTAGCCATGGGATTTCACCTGTGTAAGGAGGAAAAAGGGGTTTTATGGGTTCAATATATTAAAAGGTGGTCTCCAGGGGAAATTTCCCCAATTAAGGAATAATCTCAAGTCAAATTGACTTTTATGTTGATTTATTTACAATTAGGAAGATTGAAGGTAAGGAGATTGAGAGAGAAACTCTGGCCTGGACCAGGTAAGAATTTAGAGGCCCAGCAGAGGGGCACAGAGGTTCATTAAACGAGGCTTCTAGCCACAAGGCCTCCTCCAATAAGAGAGACCTCCTTGAGCCTAGAGCCTCCAGAAACTCCAAGGGAAGAGAAAGAGAGTCAACCTGACTTACCCACATGACAATTCAAAGGGAAGCAGTCAGAGGTCCCACCAGTCTCAGCATTCCAACACTCCTCCATGAACAAGAGGTCCTCACCTGATGCTCTCTTCTACCCAATACCTCAGCTGACTGAGGATCCTCTCCTTTTAAAGGGGTCGCTTATGCATCACTTCCTGCTCCTCCCCCCTAATTCACATATCCAATCACAATAGATGCTTCTCATAGAAATCCTAGGGGGCGGTGCCTCAATTTTGATTGATTGCTCACTCTAGCACACATGGGTTAGGACCTCCCAGAATTGGAAGCTGCTCTCACCTTTGTGTAGACTTAATTTAATTATCACACCTGTCCAAAGGGTAATATGGAACTATGGGCACCTAAGAGGTTTAATATCCTACTTGGTTTATGGCAAATGTTATGAATGTTAATTCTTATTAATTGCTCTTATTATTATCTTTTAGATCCTTTCCTTACCTTCTTGGAATCAATGTTGTATATTGCTTCCAAGGCACAAGAGCTAGACAATGGGGTGTAACTGATTATCTCTTATGGAAGTAATAAAATAATTTGTTTTGGTTATCATAAAATTATAATGTTATATGATAATTATTGTAACCTTTTAATCTATAACAGTATTATACAACATAATGTATTAAAATATAATATAGTCATATATCATTTAATATTGTATGATACCGATAATGTAAAAATCCATCAAATATTTAATTGACTATATTTGAAAGGAGAAAATTAAAGATATCTGCTTAAATCTCCTTGTTTCCTTGTAAGCATGAGTGCAAGTGAAATTTTTATGTCCTTCTCCATTAAAATGACTCACTGATTAAAAGGAAAGTAATTATCATAGGGAAGAATAATTAGAACTTTGTTTTTCAGATTTTAACCAATAAAGAATATGAGGCTATTTCTCCAAGGATACTATGGTTTCTCAATTCGGGCAGGGCATTCCCATTAGCAAAAAATGTCTCCTTCACCATCATCTCCGGAAAAGAGGGTGCCTTGCTTCTTGCTTATGAAGGGAATTAAGCCTGACAGTTCAGCCTTAGGATGTCCTGAGACACCATTAGTTGATATTTCAAGAGACAAGGTGGACTTGGAAATCTCAAATCCTCCCTTATTACTTCTTCAGAGGAGTTAGACTGCTTCTCAGACCCAGAAATCAGCCAATAGCATCATGAGCCTGGCAGGGATCAGGTTCCCTAATCCTACCACATCTTCCCCATGCACTCTTATTTTGTTTGTTTGGTAAGATCTATATGTGCCAGCAAAAACAAGAAACAAGTGAGTGCCACTTAATCAGGGAATGGCTAAAAAAATTGTAATAGATAAATGTCAACAAATAGGAAGAATGACAAGCATTAGGATTTCAGAGTAAAAGTCTGTATGATTGTAGTATTTTTTCCACAATATGAAATTTGGAGTATTTAAGAAGGGCTCCCCTGTGAAAAAGTCTGTGACATCTGTGCTACAGCAAAATGCCTTTCCTAGTGAATTAGAGGCATTGAATCTTATCTCTAGCACAATGTGTCCAGAGTATAGTCAAGTATGAACTTAAAGTGAAGCCCTTCCTTTAATCATTCCTTGCATACCCCTTCATTCTAGAAAGAATATTGTTCACCACTGAACATACAACTCTTCTCCATCATTTCATGTTTTATTTTTTGACAACAATTATGTGTAAAAATAATATCCAACATTTTTTCAAAAATCTGAGTCTTGGATTTTCTCCCCCATGCCCAAGAGATATTAAGCAATCTCATATAAATTTTGCATGTGGAATCATATAAAACATTTTTTTTTCCATATTGATCTTTCTGTGGAATTAAACCTGAACATACAAAAAAATTTTTTAAAGTGAAAAACCTTTTCTTTAGTCTGGATTCAGACTTCATCAGTTCTTTCTCTAGAAACACATGAAACTTTTTTTCATGAGTTCTTTGGGATTGATCACTGTATTCTTGAGAATAACTCAATTCACAGTTGTTCTGCATACAATATTTCTGTCACAGTGAGCCACAGTAGTTCTCCTGGTGTTGCTAAATTCAGTCTGTATCAGTTCTCAAGTCTTTCCAGGTTTTTCTCAGCTCCTCCTTCTCTTCATTAATTATAAAACAATAGTATCTTATTGAAATCATATACCACAATTTACTCAGTCATTTCTCAATTGATGAGTTCCCTCTTACTTTCCAATTCTTTTGTCACCCCAAAAAGAGCAGCTTTAAGTGTTCCTTTTTAAAAATACATGTAGGTACTTTTTCTTTTTTTTTTTTTTTAATGCCCTTTGGACATAGTTCAAAATTGCCTTATCCAGAATGGTTGAATCAGTTCTCAACTCTGCTCAGTAGTTCATTAGTATCTCAGTTTTCTCACATCTCCTCTAACTTTTGTCCCTTTCCCTTTTTGTCATAATAGCCAAATCTAATAGATGAAGGGTGGTCACTCAGATTTATAATAGTGATCACCCTTGTCCTGAGGAAAACACATACAACTTAAGCACATTCATTAGGTTTTTCTGCACTAAGAATCCTCTAATATAAGAGATGATTTTTGGAAGAATGCCTTCCTACAGGGAATCCATCTGGTATTGATCTGTTCAGAAGACATTTTCTCATACTGAACAAGCTCTGGATTCTCCATTTCAATGTCTTTCTTTTTTCATGACAGTAATAAGATTTCTATCCAAAAGGAATTCTCTCTTGGGAAAAAGAGATCATTGTTGCCTAATAAGCCTTACCACATTCATCATCTTCCCAAAGTTTCTCTCAAGGGTGGATCCTCTAATAATCTTAAATAATCTAAAAGCTGCAACTATAAGATCTGTGAGTTAAGAAATCCCCTATCTCCCTTTATGATTGTTTGATTACCTATTCTAAGGTTTGATTTCATTAAAATTATAGTTTTAGCATAGTAAATCATTGTAAGCATAGGTCTTAGGAAAATTCTAGGAATCTCTTACTTGTGTGACTCAAAAAAAGAAGGTATTAGTGTTTTGATTAAAATGTAATTGTAGCATAAGTCAAGCATGATAAAACTGAAGTGAATGTATTTTTTAGCATCTTGCTTAACAAAGAATAATCTCAAGAATAGATACCAGTAACCACCCCTTATTTTACTCATCATATTATTTATTTTATTTGCTGACCTGACTGCTTAGGTAACATTTTTATAAATACTTTAATTTTATAGTTGCTGACTCCCACTTTTATATTGCTATGATTGTGTTTTGCAAAATACTGTAGACTATATGTTTGATTTGTTGACAATCATAAATCTATGAATTTTAGCATAAGTTTGGTACATTAGGAGGCCACTCACAAGACTCTGAGCCTTTTGGTCTTGATCAGAAGTCTGGTTTTATTGTGAGACTGGTCCTCTCTCAACGAACCAATTTCTTTTTGGCTTGGAGACTTGTTTCACATATTTGCATTCCTACAGTTAAAATTATGCAACAGAACAACCTCACTCATGAGGTTTCTCTCCAGTGAAGATTTTCTGACATAAAGCAACTATGGAGGTTTATGTGAAAGCCTATCCAAGTTGATGACATTCATAAAGTTTCTTGTCAATGTGGATGCTCCGATGCCTAGAAGAGAGTCCCTCCATGTGAAAGCTTTTCCACAGTGTTTACCATTCATAAGGCTTCTCTCCAATGTGCATTCTCTGATGTGAAGCAAGATAGCTCCTCTGTGTGAAAGCTTTCCACAGTGTTCACGTACATAAGGTTTCTCTCCAGTGTGGATTCTCTGATGTGCTGCAAGAGAGGCTTTCCATTTGAAAGTCTTTTCACAGTGTTTACATTCATGAGGTTTCTGTCCAGTGTGGATGCTCCGATGTGCTGCAAGAGAGACTTTCCATTCAAAAGCCATTTCACAGTGTTTACATTCATAAGGTTTCTGTCCAGTGTGGATTCTCTGATGTGTTGCAAGAGAGATTTTCCATTTGAAAGTCTTTCCACAGTGTTTACATTCATAAGGTTTTTGATCAGTATGGATGCTCTGATGTGCTGCAAGAGAGTCTTTCCATTTAAAAGTCTTTTCCAAGTGTTTACAATTATAAGGTTTCTCTCCAGTGTGGATTCTCTGATGTACAGCAAGAGATCTTTTTTCTGTAAAAGCTATTTCACAATGTTTACATTCATAAGGTTTCTCTACAGAGTGGATTTTCTGATGTGCAGTAAGAGATCCCCTCCCTGTAAAAGCCTTTCCACAGCATTTACAATTATAAGGTTTCTCTCCACTATGGATTCTCTGATGCTCAGCAAGACAGCCCCTCCATTTGAAAGTCTTTCCACATTGTTTACATTCATAAAGTTTCTCTCCATCATGGATTCTCTGATGTGCAGCAAGCTCAGAGTTCTGACTTAAAGGTCGTGACCCACCTTCATCACTCACAGAAACTTTTTGGATGTCTAATGAGGTCTGAACTCTGGCCAAAGACCATTCCTCCTACATTATCTTGATACATGGGCATTTCAGGAGGTTTCTTAGGGGATGGAAGAAGTCCTACATCTTCAGGAAAGCATTTGCTATATTCTCTATCCTGACAACAGTCACTTCTGTAGGTCAATTTATTATACTGATTTAGGACTGAATATTGGCTGAATTTCTCCGCAGTTTCATCAAATTCACAGTCACTCTTTGAACTTTTATTCACCTTGATATTAGAGTCACAGATTTCTCTCAAAATGAAGCCATGGGGACTATCATTCATGCATCTTTGGGGGCCAGATCCTTCCACAAAAAGCCTCAGCTTTGTAGACATATCCTTCACTTCAAAATTAGTCATTGTTTCTGAAGAAAACAAAGTATGATATAACAACAGAAGGAAGGACACACAGAGAGAGAAATATAAGTTCTTTCCTCTGATGGTAGAAAGTAAACTGATTTTTATTCTATTCCCTCAGGAAAAAAAGGAGTTTTCAAATTTAAACAAGCAGAACCAGTCTTAGAATACACTATTTGGTCATACATGCAAGATGGATGATTTTAGAAAGACTTACATATACAATAACAATGAAACCTCAAAATGGACCTATGACACAGGTAGGCCCCATATTCTCATCATACTTCACAACTCATGTCATGATTAAAGAATGGAGGAATGCCATGACCAACTTCCTTTCAACTATATTACAACCCAAACCCTGTGCATGAATATGCATTGTCTGCATTATTGCACAGTCATTCTCCATTGCCCTTTCTATCTTTCCTCAGAAGTCACTCATTCATTATTCTTAAAATTTTGTGTATCTCAGGTAAACTTCTAGATATTCTGTTCTCATCATTTTGGATGCAATATCACATGGTCATTCTTGGTAAATTTTGTATACAAAGCAGAAAAACAACTTCACTTTTTAAAATTCTCATGCCATAATTTTCAATGTGGAATATAAGTTTTCTTTTCTCTGTAGATACAAAGATATTATGACATTTAGTGTAAGCATACTAACTATTCACCTTATTTTATGATCTACAATACATATTGTCTCATGACCTACACTGAGTCCCTCATCCCTCTCTCAGAAAATGAATAGCATGATTCAACATTGGTCTGCCAGTCCCAAAGTCTAGCACTCCCTTCACTACAACAGATAAAAAGTCTTTTGGGATAACAGCCATTTTACATAAGCTTTGGCCTCACTCACCTGGGCAGGAACTCTTTGGGCCTTTTTACTTTAGAAGCCATGGTGCTCTCCCTTGCTGAAAACAAGAGATAAAATTTTCTCTAGGAACTTGAAGCCCTAGGCATGAGAAAAAAGGAAGGTATCAGGAGAGAAAAATAAAAAATACAGTCCTCTTAACATAAACAGGGAATGAATGTAAGGCCTACAGAGTGGCTTCTGTTATATTCACTCGTGGGACATACAGAGGAAGGCAGAAATCATAGAAACTATTTGTAATAAGAAAATTCCATTCTTTATTTACCTCTTTTAATAGTAGGATAGAAACATTCCACAGTCTCCATTATCTGGAAATTAAAGATAGCTGGTAGTGAAGGGAAAAGAGATCAGAACTTGGAGTCAGAAAAGCAAATTTAATCTAGCCTCAAAAAGATGGTAAGTGGGTACCCTTGGGCAAGTTATTTAAACTCTATTTGCCTTGGTTCCCTCAACTGTGAATTTAGGGCATGTATAGTTGGAATTCTTGAACTTTTTGTGCCTCAACATTTAGGTATTCGTAAAGAAAATTCCCTAGCAAGATAAGAAGAAGGAGGTATTCTGAAAACTTAAAGGTTCCCAATTGGACAAAATCCAGAAAGTTTTCTAGTAGAGTAGCATTCAAGCTACAGGGTGTTGTAATCAGGGGTTTAGATTAAAGGAAAGGGGAAAAGAAAATAATTTTCAATGTATTTTATCTAGTTATTGTATATTTTTTATATTTTTAATTTTTATATATATTATTATGGGTGGGGGTAGGGTAAGGGGTAGGGGTATTTTATCTTATTTTATTTTATTTTTATGGATTGTCATTCTGGATTTTGTCAGTAGATGGCGCTACTGGCTAGTGGTTAAGTCAGGGTGTGATTCCTCTAAGGATGTAAAGGGACCTTGAGCTAATTAACTTTTTGGGTGGAGGTGTGTAAATAGAAATTAGCTCTATCCCATTAATAGTCAAAAATCTACTCAACCCAGGCATGCTAATGATGTCACTCCCACCTCCTTTAGTGGGGAGGGGAGACGAGTTACCCACACGTGACAATAAGTAACAAATCAAGAATAAGGGACTGCCCTTTGGGCAGTCCAAATCAATGTAGAAACTGCCATTTGTCCATTTGAATTAGAGGTGGACCACAGGAAGTGATGAAAGACATGTTCTCTTTAAGTAAGTGAGTGAACTTCCTGTGGGGGCAGTTGCCGTCTGGAACTAGAGGAAGAAGCATCTCCTGAGACCACAGACAGCTTACACTCCTGTATTGTCACGTGGGTAAGTTAGGCTGGCTTCCTTGGCCTAGCTGGGCCAATTCTAAACTCTGCCTATCTGGCTGTTGGGCCTTGCGGCTTACAGCTTCATTTATTTAGACTTCTAACCTCCCTCTTCTCTTTATCCCTACTTTACCTTCCTGATTGTAAATAAACTCTTCAACCCGATGCTGACTTGGGTCTGATTTAATTACGGAATCAACTTGAATTGTTGATTCCTGGCGGCCACATAATTTTAATATATAGCTATAATAACTAAATTTTAATTCTTACAGAGGACAGGCAAGGAAACCTTTTGTCCGAGATTAGGTTTAGAAGAGGAAATGGAAGGTAGCTGTCCTCCACACTAGAACCATATGCTTCTAACCACGTGCTTCCTTCTTTGGGCAAAATGCCACTTTTCTGAGTTGGTCTGGGGCAATAAGAGTTTTTATAAAAATATTTTAGTTTATTTGGGCTCTAAAAGCCTTAGAGAGTAAAAAGGACCAGTTTTTGTTTATCTGTTTGTTTTTTACTTTAACACTGCTCTTCCTGACTAATCTCCCCAGGACTTCTCTCTTAAGTTAATTCTAGAGACACATGGGGCTTGGAAAAAACAGAAAGTAGATTTCCAGGAGTAAAAAAAGGTAAAACTTTGTTCATTTCAGCTTAATAATCACTCTCTCTAATAACAAAAATCTGAGCAGTGCTCAGTAACTTTCTCATTTTTCCAGAGATTTTTTTGGGCTGCGAGATGCAATTCTGTTTGGGCATGGAGCAGGATTGCTTACCCTCTGAGAGGGAGTGAAAGCCTTTCCCCCTTTTTTGCCCTCACAGTTAATTAAAAATCAAAGGAATCTACTTGCTGATAGCAAGGTAGCTGAAAGATAGAATCACCTCCCCCACCCAGGTGGAAATCTGAGGGTCAGCTAATTGGGTTGTTGTTTTTTTCCTTAGGAAAGAGGGGGTGGGGTTTGGAAACAGCTTCCCCAAGTGGGGCCTCAGGGCTGTTCCTCTAACATTAGAAATGGTTGTGTTCTATTTATTATGAGGAGAAAAGAGAAAAAAAAATTGAACTTACCTTTTGTAGCTATGAAATGTAGAAGAGACTGACTTGAGATTTACAGAGTAAAAGAAGAGTCAAAAAATGTGAGGGAGAGGGCAGAGCAAGAAATTTAGCTTAACAAGCTAGACTATTGTTCAAGCCCTGTCTTTACTCCAGGAGGGTTCCAGTAGCCCCCAACAGAGGGCCTAAGGGTTGAATTAATAAGGGTTTCAGACAAGAGGCCTCCTCCAGACAAGAGACCCTTCTGGGGGCTAGTGCCTCAAGAAAATTGAGGGAGATTGAGGGTATGTCTGCCTAAATGTAAGGGGAGAAATGTGTAAGGGGTAAAAATAAAAAGCTGGACTAAATCATTTAAAAGTAGGGTCCCTAGGAATTGATTACTTCATTCCAAATGATGTTTATGGCAATTTATTTACAAAAGGAAAGAGAGTCAAAGTAAGAAAATCATAGAGGGGTTAGGGTAAGATATCTAACCTAACACATTAAGTATTTTGCTTCAGCCTCTGGCTCAAACCAGGCAAGACTAATTAGTCCTCAGCCAGAGGCCTCATCCTTGAGCTGAGCACCAGTCTAAGAGCTTAAGTCATGAAGCCTCTCTCAAGAAAGCATGCCTCTCTCCTGAGGCTAATCTCTTCAGAAAATACAGGAAACGAGTCAGTCTTTTTTACTCACCCACTTGGTAGTTGTAAGGAGAAATAGAAAGCAGTCCAAGGTCCTCAGCCAGAGCTCCTCAAGGGTCCAGTTCAAGGCGAAAGACCTCCAACTCAAGCTTGGAACTTCGAAGAAATCTCACAGGAAGTTGTTTAAAGGCACTTCTTTTGCATCACTTCCTGTGCCTTCCTCTCACCTTACGTGTTCCAATTACAGCTAAAACTTTGCTTAGGACTGCCCAGAGGGTAGCAAGTTGATTCTGATTCGTCACCCACTTTTGAATAGAGGGTTACATACTTCCCCTACTTAGGATAAGTGGGGTGTGTACATTTTTGGTGATTAAATCTAAAAATTGGCAGGGGGAGATTTAATCCCATCTACACAAGCAATAAGAGTACTAAACTCACAAGGGAGTTGTGAAATTAATGATTATTATGAACTTCTTTTCCCACTAGAGGACATAGAACAGATATTTTGAAATATTTATTCCCTTTCTTTCAATTCCCATTATCTAGAATAGGATTTGAGAGAGGAATGATAGAAGAATAAGGATAAATTTACTAGTCTAGGCAGAATTAGCTGTCAGCTACAGTTTTATACTTTCTTTTTTATTTCTATGTTGTTATAGAAATAACAGTTCCTTCAGCTTTACTTTCTAAATGTCTACTTGTGTATGTCAAATGTGTTTCTTGTAAATAAATATTATAGGATTCTGGTTTTTAGTCCACTCTGCTATCTGCTTCCATTTTATGGCTGAGTTCATCTCATTTACAATTACAATTCCAATTGTACAATTGCCATTTCAGTATTCCCCTTCATCTTGTTTTCCTCTTTTAATACAACATTTTCTCCATTCATTATCTGTCTACATGTTTCACTTTTAATCACTCCCTTCAATTCCTTCTCTTATGTTATTACCATCCCTAACACAACCCTTTTTATTCTCCACCTACTTCTCTATAGGGCCTATTAATCATTCCCCTAATTCCACATATCTTATGTTATTGCCCTTCCTCCACCACCTTTCTTATTCTCCTCTTTTCCTCTATAGAGTAAGATAAGATTCTACACCCCACTGAGTCTGGTTGTTATTCTCAAGGAGAATAAGTTATACTGATTGCCCATCACCATTCTCCTCTTACCCTCCATTATAGCAGTTTTCCTTCCCATGTGTCTTTATTTGATATACTTTACCCCACTTTGCTTCTTTCTTCTTTGTTCTCTCAGTGTTATATTCTTCTTAATTTTTTCACATACCTTCCTAAACAGTTTAATACCATGCCTTCTATCTAAGTATACTTCTTCTAACTAGTATGATAAGGATAGCAATTTTAAGAGTTACAAATATCATCTTTTCACTAGGCATATAAACAATTTGACATTCTTGACTACTGTAAATTTTCTTTTTCTTATTTACTTTTTAATGCTTTTCTTGAATTTTGTATTGGGCCATCAACTTTTCTGTTTTGCTCTATTCTTTTCATCAGTAATACTTAGACCTTCTCTTTTTTTTTAATTAAATAATGACTTTTCTCCCTGAAAGTATATAGTCCATCTTGATGGATGGGTAATTTATGGTTATAAACCCAGTCTCCCTGCCTTTTAGAATATGATATTCTAAGAATTTTGGTCTTTTAATATAGAATTTCTCAGAACCTCTATAATTAACACTGGAGCTCCATGATATCTGAATTGTTTCCTACTGGCTTACTGCAGTATTCTCTCCTTAGCATGTAAGTTCTTAAATTGGGCTATAATATTCCTTGGAGTTGTCATTTGGGGATTTATTGCCAGAGGCGATCTGTGGATTCTTTCCATTTCTCTTTTAACCTATAATTCCAGATTAGCAAGGCAGTTTTCTTTGAAAATTTCACATAATATGATATCTAGGCTTTTTTTGAGGGGGTGGAGGAAGTAGTCTAATAAACCTTAGAATGTTTTTCCTGCATCTATTTTATAGGTCAGGTGTTTTTTCAGTCATATTTTTCATATTTTCTTCTATTTTTAAATTCTTTTGATTTTGTTTTGTTGTTTCTTGAGGTCTCATGAAGGCATTACCTTCTATATGTGCAATTTAATTTTAAAAGAAGGATATTCTTCCATGACCTTTTGATCCTCCTTTTCCATTTGGTCCATTTTACTTTTCCTGGAACTCTTTTCTAAATTGGATTTTTTTACCCTTTTTTTTCCAGATAGACAACACTACTTTTTATGAAATTCTTTTCTTTATTGCATTTTTGTGCTTCTTCTTTTGCCACTTAGCCAATTGTGCTTTTTCAGCTCTCATTTTCTTTTTGCAATACTTTCATTTGTTTTCCCCATTTTTCTTCGACTTCACTCATTTCATTTTTTAATTCCTTTTTGAACTCTTCCAGCACCTGAGACCAATTACCATTATTAATTGATGTTTTGCATGTAGAGGTTTTTATATCCCAATCCCTAGCTCAGTGTGTGCCTTGCCCTTCTTTGCCTCTTCATATATTTTCTATGGTTAGATTTTTCTTTGGCTACAAAATCCTGTGCATCTAGCTTGGAATCAAGACATTCCCTTAATGGCAAATTGAGAGTTAACAGTGGAAATATCCCTTACCCACAGAGAGTAGATTCTGCACATTCTCCATCATGACCTCTAGGTACAGCTCCTTCTGGGAATGGTCTAATAGGCCCCACTCTTCCTGGGTGAAGTACACAGCCACATCCTTGAATGTTATTGACCCCTAAAACAGCAAAATTCAAGATTTAGAGCTGAACCTTGAGCATTCATCTAGTACAACCCTCATCCACAGACTGGAGGAAAATGAAGCACAGAAGGGATTTACCCAAACTCCTAACCTTGAAGGGTATGAGAGCCAGCACTGGAGACCAGTCATTCAAAATCCAATGGGATACAAAAGTATTTTAGCGCCTAAAGTGAAAATCATGTTGTGAAGAGTAAAACCTGGAAAAGTGTATTATTCTGAAATGCTTTTCCATGTGGAATTAGGGAGATGGGAAGTGCTCTCTGAGTGAGATGGGAGATTGTCAAGGAGATTCTATATTTGCAGATTGTACATCGGATTTTATAGGAATACAGATGTTGTGTGTATTACTGTTACTATGCAATTTCCAATAATGTCATGTCATGTAATGATCATAGATTTGGTAAATAGCAAGCATATAACTATATTTGTCAAATGATTCTTTAAAAGGTTCTGCTTCTGAATTTTTTTGTAGAAATTATTTTAATTTATGGATTAATTGGCTATAACTTGACCTACTTAATTTGATATGGACCTAAAAAATTAAACATTGATGCTCTTGTTTGCTTCAAAATACAAGAAGACAAGAACCATTTTTCGATCTTATTAGCACTAAAAAATTCATACCCTTTACATTTAGCTACTCTGTTTACTCGATTAATAGAAATGGGCTATACAACTTTTTCAAAACTTTCTTCACTCCTTTCAGTTCTATATACTTAAAATTATTCTCTAAACAGTTTAGTCCCTCCTTGGAACTTTTATTAAAATCCCTTACTAAAACTGCACCTGTCTCAATTCTTTCCTATTCAGATCCAACATTCCTTGTACCCCCTATCACTCCAAATAGTCTGTACGATACCCAAAGTATCACTTTAATTACTAATCAAAAACCCAAAAGATTCAAGGTTTAAAAAAAAGACTATACCATTTAAACACAGTATCTTAACACACTGCTTTATCCAATGTATATCAGACATTACTTTAGTCCATTGTACAAACTGGTAACTAAGATCAATTCTTTTGGTTACCTAAAATCCTTGATATATGCTGTCTGTATCAGTTACACTGATTTTTACATTCAACCAATGAAATCACATTCTTATCCTGAAAGTATATGTCTTAATAGTATTCAAAACTAATTCATATTCTGGGAAGATGGAGGCTTAGAAGGAATAAAACTTCAGACCTCCATACCCTTCCACACTGAGTTAAAAAAACGAAGCACTTCAAGGGGAAAGAAAACCAAATCTAACAACAGGCCAGAGCTGGGGGATCCTCCTGCTGGACTCAGCTAAAGAGCAGAGCAGAGAAAGAGGCCATTCAGGACAAAATAGCCAAAATCTAAAGATCCAGCAAGAATACAGCCAATTACAGGAGGGAAAGAAGGAAAAAATATGAGTAAACCACAGGAAAAAAACCCAACAAATTACAATCGACAGCTTCTTTCCAGGAAATGAACAAAGAGCAAATTAAACAGAAGACCAAGGATCTCTAAGCAAAACCACAGAAATTCCAGCAAATTGGACACAGGCTTTGGAAGAACTCAAAATCTGATTAACTCAAAAACTTAAAATTCAATTAATTAAAAAACTCAAAAAACAATCAAGAGAGGCTGAAGAAAACTGGGAAAAGGAAATACATGAACTAAAACAAGAAAAGTGTCTTGAAAGCCAAAATTGACCAGCTTGAAAATGAAGCAAAGAAGGTGAAAGATGACCTGCAAAGAAAATCAGACCAGAAGAAGAAGGATGACCAAAAAGGCGGGGATGAAATTCAGTCTTTAAAAATTATAATTCAAAAACTAGAAGCAAATGATTTTACAAGGTTGCAAGAATCTATAAAACAAAATCAAATGAATGAAAAATTTGAGGAAAATACGAAACACCTTATTCGCAGAATCTCAGATCTGGAAAACAGATCATGGAGAGATAATTTAAGAATTATTGGTCTACCAGAACATCATGATAAAAGAAAAAGCCTGGATATCATCCTACAGGAAATTATATAAGAAAACTGCCCTGACATTCTTGAACAAGAGGGAAAAATGGAGATTGAAAGTGTAAATATTAAAAATGATAAAGGCTGGTATAAATATATATTAGTATTTTAATTAAAGCCATGTTGATAGATAAAATCATTAGACCACGCGCTTGTAAGCATTCAAAACTGCCGCCTCCATACTGTCTCCTAGCCAAGCCCTACTCGCCAAAGAAGAGAGCACTCCCTCCTAACCCACGAGATTTAAGCGCTCCCCTGCGTCAAGACGTCGGAAACGGAAACCAGTTGGACCATGTTGGATCACGGGAAATGTAGTTTTGATACATTTCCCTTGTCCATAGAAATATATACATTTTTAGATGGTTTCTTCCAATTTCCTTTTTACAAAAGAATCCACAGATCACTTCCTACATTTAATCCACAACTGACAATTCCCAGGAATATTATAGCCAAATTCAAAAATTACCAGACCAAGGAAAAAATATTACAAGATGCGAAGAAGAAGTCATTCAGATACCAGGGAACCACAGTTAGGATAACATAGGATCTGACTGCATCTACATTGAAGGATGGATGGCATGGAACATAATATTCTGGAAAATAAGGGAACTTGGTCTACAACCAAGAATCAACTGTCCAGCAAAACTGACTATATTCTTGCAGGGGAAAGTATGGTCATTTAATAAAATTGAGGACTTCTAAGCATTCATAAAGAAAAACCTGAACTTAAACAGAGAATATGATGCCCAAACACAGAATTCAAGAGAATCACCAAATTAAGAAAGCGAGGTAAAAACAAAAAAAAACAAAACAAAACCTTTTTTTAAGGGACACAATAAGTTCAAATGATCTGTATCCCTATAAGAAAAGATGATATTGGTAACTCTTAAAAATTGTTATTATCATCAGGTTAGCTAGAAGAAGTATACTTAGTATAGAATAACAAACTGTAGAGAATGAAATGTCAAGCTAAAAATATATATGTGTGTGTGTTTGTATAAATATATATAAAACTAGAGGTTAAAAAAAAGAAGATAATATTAAGAGAAATGGGAAAAGAGACAAAATGGAACAAATTTATATTCCATAAAGAAGTGCATGGGGGAGCAAGGGAGAAGACCAATACATGGGAAGGGTAAAAAGGTTGGAGAGAGGAAATACTTATTTTCTTAAGTGCATTGAAATTAACTTAAAGAGGGAAGAACAATCAGATACATTGGGGCTGAGAATTGATTCATGCCCTATAGAGAAGTAGAAGGGTAACAAATGGCCTAGTGGGGAGGGAAGCAATACTAGGGAGGGAGAAGGTGGGGGTAGCTTAAACAGACCCTAAAGAATAATAAGAGGGAATAAGAAGTGATGGGGGAGAAAGGGAAGTACAATAAGGGAGGGGATTAGGGGGACTGATTAAAAACAAAACACTGGTATAGAAGGAAATAGTGAAAGAAGAAAGGGCAGGACAAGGAGACGGAATCAAAATGTCTGGGAATACACAGTTTATAATTATAACTCTGAATGTGAATGGGATGAACTTGCCCATAAAATGGAAGCAAATAGCAGAGTGGATTAGAAACCAAAATTACCATATGTTGTCTACAAGAAACACACATGAGGCAGGTAGACATACATAGGGTAAAAATAAAAGGTTGGAGTAAAATCTATTGGGCTGCAACTGAGAAAAATAAGGCAAGAGCTGCAATCATGATATCTGACAAAGCCAAAGTAAAAATAGATCTGATTAAAAGAGATAGGGAAGGTAATTATACCTTGATAAAGGGAAGTATAGATAATTTTAAAATATCAGTACTCAACATGTATGCATCAAATGTTATAGCATCTAAATTTCTAAAGGAGAAACTGGCAGAACTCAAGGAGAAAATAGATTAAAAAAAAAACTATACTAGTGGAAGACCTGAACCTTCCCCTATCGATCTTGATGAATCAAACCAAAGAATAAATAAGAAAGAGATAAGAGAGGTGAATGAAATCCTAGAAAAATTAGAGTTAGTAGATATGTGGAGAAAAATAAATAGACTCATAAAGCAATACACTTTCTTTTCAGCAGCACACAGTACATTCACAAAGATTGACCATGTACTAGGGCATTGACGGGCAAACTTTTTAAAGAGTGGGCCAAAGGAAAGGAAATGCTCATCTGTCAGTCTGTTTCTAAGGCAACTCTTTCGAAGTTTCATTGTACTGTAGCCTATTCATTGTATTCATCAGATTAGGAATAGCATCACGTGGCTAGATAGAACTTTTCAGGGGGCCACATCTGGCCCAAGGGCCCTAGTTTGCCCATCACTGTACTAGGGCATAGAAACATGAAAAACAAATGCAAAAGAGCTGAAATAATAAATGTAACCTTTTCAGATCATAATACAATAAAAATAATAATTAGTAAGGGTAAATGGATAGACAAATCAAAAACTAATTGGAAACTAAATAATATGATTCTCCAAAATCAGATAGTTAAAGAACAAATCATAGAACAATTAACAATTTCATACAAGAGAATGACAATGATGAGACATCCTACCAAAATCTGTGAGATGTAGCCAAAGCAGTATTCAGGGGGAAATGTATATCTTTGAGTGCATATATTAACAAATTAGGGAGAGGAAAGATCAATTAATTGGGCATGTACATTAAAAAACTAGAAAGAGAATAAATTAAAAAATCCCCAGAGGAAAACTAAATTAGAGATCATAAAAATTAAAGGAGAAATTAATAAAATCAAAAGTAAAATAACTATTGAATTAATAAATAAGACCAGAATCTTGTACTTTGAAAAAACAAATAAAATTGACAAAGTACTGGTCAATCTAATAAAAAAAGGAAAGAAGAAAACCAAATTAACAGTATCAAAGATGAAAAGGGAGACCTTACCTCTAATGAAGAGGAAATTAAGGCAATCATAAAAACTATTTTGCCCAATTATATGGCAATAAATATAGTAATCTAGGTGATATGGATGAATATTTACAAAAATATAAATTGCCTAGATTAACAGCAGAAGAAATAGAATACATAAATAATCCCATATCAGAAAATGAAATTGAACAAACTATTGAAGTACTCCCTAAGAAAAAATCCCCAGGACGAGATGGGTTCACAAGTGAATTCTATCAAACATTCAAAGAACAACTAATCCCATTACTATACACATTATTTGACATAATAAGCAAAAAAGGAGTTCTAACAAATTCCTTTTTTGTCACAAATATGGTACTGATCCCAAAGCCAGGTAGATCAAAAACAGAGAAAGAAAACTACAGACTAATCTCCTTAATGAACATAGATGCAAAAATCTTAATCAGAATACCAGCAAAAAGACTCAAGCAAGTGATCACTTGGGGTTATTCATTATGATCAGGTGGGATTTATACCAGGAATGCAAGGATGGTTCAACATCAGCAAACCATCCACATAATTGACCATATCAACAAGCAAACAAACAAAAATCACATGATTATCTCAACAGATGCTGAAAAAGCCTTTGACAAAATACAACACCCATTCCTATTGAAAACATTAGAAAGCATAGGAATAGAAAGGCTTTTCCTAAAAATAATAAACTATATATTTTAAGCCATCAACAAGCATGATCTGCAATGGGGATAAATTACAAGCCTTCCCAATAAGATCAGGAGTGAAAAAGAATGCCTATTATCACCTCTATTATTTAACATTGTACTATAAACACTAGCAGTAGCAATTAGAGAAGAAAAAAAAATTGAAGGTATTAAAATAGGCAACGAGGAGACCAAGCTATTATTCTTTGCAGATGATATGATGGTCTACTCAAAAAATCCTAGAGAATCAACTAAAAAGCTAGTGGAAATAATCAACAACTTTAGCAAAGTTGCGGGGTACAAAATAAATGCACATAAATCATCAGCATTTCTTTATATTTGCAACACAGCACAGCAGCAAGAGTTAGAAAGAGAAATACCATTTAAAACCACCCTAGACCAGTGATGGGCAAACTAAGGCCCATGGTCCAGATGTGGCCCCCTAAAATGTTTTATCTGGCCCTCCCAACATTATTCCTAATCTGACAGATACAATGAGTAGGATACAATACAAGGAAACTTCAAAAAAGTTGCCTTAGAAACAGACTGACAGATGAGCATTTCCTTTCCTTTGGCCCCCTCTTTAAAAAGTTTGCCCATCACTGCCCTAAACAATCTAAAATACTTAGGAGTCTATCTACCAAAACAAACACAGGAATTAAATGAACACAACTACAAAACACTTTCCAAACAATTAAAAAAACATTGATTGTGGGGGCAGCTGGGTAGCTCAGTGGAGTGAGAGTCAGGCCTAGAGACAGGAGGTCCTAGGTTCAAACCCGGCCTCAGCCACTTCCCAGCTGTGTGACCCTGGACAAGTCACTTTGCCCCCATTGCCCACCCTTACCACTCTTCCACCTATGAGACAATACACCAAAGTACAAGGGTTTAAAAAAAAAAAAAACATTGATTGCTCATGGGTAGAATGAGCTAACATAATAAAATGACCATTCTACCCAAATTAATTTACTTATTTAGTGTCATACCTATCAAACTATTAAGAAACTTTTTTACTGAATTAGAAAAAAACTCTAACAAAGTTCATTTAGAAGAACAAAGATCAAGAATATCAAGGGAAATAATGAAAAAAAAATATGAAAGAAGGTGGCCTAGCAGTACCAGATCTTAATTAAACTGTACTATTAAGCAGTGGTCATCAAAACAATATGGTACTGGGGGGCAGCTGGGTAGCTCAGTGGATTGAGGGCCAGGTCTAGAGACGGGAGGTCCTAGGTTCAAATCCGGCCTCAGATACTTCCCAGCTGTGTGATCCTGGACAAGTCACTTGACCCCCACTGCCCACCCTTACAACTCTTCCACTGAGGAGCCAATACACAGAAGTTAAGGGTTAAAAAACAAAAAACAATATGGTACTGGCTAAGAGACAGAAGGGAGGGTCAGTGGAATAGACTTGAGGTAAGTGACCTCAGCAAGACAGTCTATGATAAACCCAAAGGCCCAGCTTTTGGGACAAAAATCCACTATTTGGGAAAACTGGAAAATAGTATGGGAGGTATTGGGTCTAGATCAACATCACACCCTACACCAAGATAAATTCAGAATGCGTGAATGACTTGAATATAAAGAAGGAAACTAAGCAAGAGTTAGAAAAAATTACAAAATGTAAAATGTGTAATTTTAATTACACTAAATGAAAAAGTGTTTTGTACAAACAAAACAAATGCAACCAAAATTAGAAGGGAAGCAACAAATTGGGAAAAAAATCTTTATAACAAAAACCTCTGACAAAGGTTTAATTACTCAAATTTATAAGGAGCTAAATCAATTCTACAAAAAAATCAAGCCATTCCCCAATTGATAAATAGGCAAGGGACATGAATAGGCAATTTTCAGACAAAGAAATCAAATCTATCAACAAACACATGAACATTCTCTGTCTTTTGCATACTATATCACCAGTGGATCCCAGAAGCCTCTTTTCCTTAAAAGTCAAGTCTTGCCCTTTATAGCTCAGAGAAATCCTGCTAAGCAGCAGTCTAGAAACAAATTTCCATACCCTCAAACAAGCCTTTCACATCCCTACAAGGCTGATCACTCAGTTATCCTTACATATTTTGGCAATAATTAACATATCACACTTTAGTCACAAAACCTGAATTAAGGAACAGGAGTGCTGGATTGAGTAGCTCCATAGTAAATATAAATCAGGGCTAGGCCCTGGACCTAGGCCATCCAAAGGGATAAGACAAGGCCACACAGGAATCACTTCAGGGTAACTGTGCAAAGAAATTCCAGAATCATTTGTGATTTTTCCAACACCAAATACATTAATTTTAGAAATTATCCCTAGGTCAAGGATCCAATTATAAGAGTAGAACATATATCTTTCTCTTTCACCCCTCCTTCTCTCTCCTTCTCCCTCTCTCTTTTCCCTCAAAACCTTCTGCTTAAAAAGTAGAACACAACTTCCATTCACCCATCACAAATCTGCATACTCAAGCTTTATGGACATTAAAGTCTCTCTTCTATCGTCAACCACAACATACCTCTTCACTTTCTCTGATTCACTGTTACCATCATAAAAATAAACATACCATTTGTTATCCTTTCAAATGCTAATCAATAACTCCCAAGAATTGAGACACTGTAACTTTAGCATAGTGCTCATCAATTATAGGTTTTAGATAATTTTAGTAACAAGTTACATAATAGTCATAAAATTCTGAGTAAGCATTTTTCACATATATGTCATTTTTTAACATCCTGTCTGCTCCTTGGCTACTGTTTGCAATCTATATTTTTATACAGATTAAAATGTAATCATAGTATCAACTAACATCTGGGGGTCTCTCAAAGTATATTCCCAAAGTTCATGTGAGGTAACTTATCAGTTACATATCACTCAACTCATTTTATCATTCTGGACATGGAACGTTTGCATTAAGAATCCATAGCTTCAGACAAGCTGGCAACTTCTACTTGCTTGCACATCTCCTTAAAACCTCTGAAATATACAATTAAAATATAGGTCTTACTTATGCACTATGTTGCTATATCTGTCCCTAAGTATCAATGTGAAACAGTTATAAGTACTTCTCCTTCCTGTGTGCAAGGAAGGGGTTAGTAGCTTGTGAGCTATTTATCTTAAGGCTGCTTGGCTTGGTTTAGGTTTTTAATACTTAACAACCTTGTCTCTTATTCCTCTTTAACAAGTGAGATCACCACAATATAAAAATTTGCATGTATCAAAATCTTCATCATAAATTATTTCAACTGACTTTAGTTTGAACACAACTTCCAAATAACTTTAAGTCCTTTAGCAATCTTTCAGTATGTAAACAACTGAATTTCAAAGCATTTACTCTTATTCCTTTCAAACCTCTGTTTAAAACAGAATAGAACCTCCAGTTTAGTTTCCTTTTACCTCAAAACATTGCTACACAACATTAAATTTCATCAATATTTTTCTGATTTACCATTTGTTGTATCTATTTTGCACTAGAATTCACACCTATTATTTCTTTATCCATTACTCTTATTTCCTCTGGCTTCTCCTCCTTTACCATTATTGCAAAAAGAGGAAAGGTATAGGGGCAGCTGAGTAGCTCAGTGGATTGAGAGCTAGACCTAGAGATGGGAGGTCCTAGGTTCAAATCTGGCCTCAGACACTTCCCAGCTGTGTGACCCTGGGTAAGTCACTTAACCCCCATTGCCTACCCTTACCACTCTTCTGCCTTGGAGCCAATACACAATATTGACTCCAAGACGGAAGATAAGGGTTTAAAAAAAAAAGAGGAAAGGTACTATATTTAATTGCATGTAATTCTCAGGTCAAACCTTATTAGATTCCTGGGCTGGTCAAATTTTCCTTGTTAACTTCATAGGGCTTACATATCATATATCCTTAACCTATTCAGGTGGAAAACTTAATTCTCTTTATAGTCCAAATGCATACATATTTTGTATTCATTCTAGCAATTTGTGTCTGAATACATGTTAATCTCTAGATCACGAATTTCCTTCTTATACATTTTACACATTTTAAAAAACAATTCATACAACTCTAGTCAAATATAACACTGTTTAGAAATTCCATCTTTTGCAAAATACCAAATTCTTAGTACCTGTATTATTAAATCCCATGCACAGATTAACCACTTTAAAAACTTCTTGTGTGTCATATTATTACTTGTTGCTAGTTCTGACAGCACATACATTAAAAGAACATCTCATTTGAAAAATCCCAAGTTTAAATTCTCGAATAAGTTCTCTTAACAACTTAACTTTTTTTCTGAATGACTTTTACATCTACAAAGCAGCCATTACAATTTCTGTCCTCATAGAATAAACATTCCCTCTCTGTGTCAGGCTGACTATTAATCACGTTTAGATAATTCTCAAATTCACTGAAACTGTTATGTATTGCAAGACCTAACAAGACAAACTTCTAACCATGAGTTTTTGTGCTCAATAAAATCTGGCTAACATTTCACATTTAACTACAGTTACCACAATAAATAAAATTACATTGTACCATATCAAAATCATTAGCAATCCTCCAAAGTTGCATACATCAACCCTTAAAATTAAATCTTAAGTGAAAATTGCCTCTAACTGTGGAGTGAAAATATCCCTTTTCTGCTCTAAATTTTTCTCTTTTTCACTCCTTTGGGGGCCCATCCAAAGGAAGAAAGAGGAAAAATCATTGAACAGATATTTGCTTTTGTTCTCTACTGAGGATTTTTGACTGTGGGAAGTTCAATCTTCCATCTCCCCCTTATTCTTTTTGTGAGTGTCCAGTTTAAGAATACGTAGAGATGAGACTGTGACAAAGACAACAATAAACAGAAACATACAACATTGTGACAAGCATGCTTTAAAAGTAAAAAAATCAGTGTTTTAGGATCCATTCTTAAGAAGAAATATTTGCAGTGAGAAAATTTTTTAAAACATTTTCAGCATATAGGCCCTTTAGCTGAGGAAGCTGTTCTGAGCTAATCTACTATGATCAGCCATCTGATTGGCTGAGCCAACTTCCTTGTCCCCTAACTTTCCCTGCACCCTACATGGTGATAGATCTAAACCGTCTCTCTTTTTGGCTGTGATTTTTAACAAAATGTTCTTGTAGCACCTAGACAAAACTGCTATCTGTTTCCAGTGGGGGTTTGGAGGTGAGCTGTTCATAAGGTTGACTGGGTTTCTTAAGGAAAGTACTTTTAAGTCCCTTCCCCCCTTCCTACTCACATTTTAAGCCTTCGGCCCGAGCAGGCACAGCCTCTCTAGTGCTAAAGTTTGGGAGGTTTGGAAAGTAGGTGGAGGGAGTGCAGAACAGCCACTATGAAAGAAATTCCCCTTTGTGAAGCTGCATCTTAAACTCTTTTTGCCCCTTCCTTTGATTAATCTTACAGCTAGCCACACAAAAACAACAAAGACTCAACAAAAACCTACAGAATACACTCTCTCACACATTCATACACCTTGGAACCCTAAGGTTCCTCAGAAGTCACTGAAAGAGGTCTCTTTAGCAACCTGGCTATGGGATTAAAAAGCTGCGCCTGGCCATCCCAACAGCTTCCACTGGATCCAGATTTTCAGGACTCTAGGACAAAAACAGCACTCCCGGGTAAAACAAGACACTGGAACAAAACAAACTTCTAGAGCAAAACAGAAATAACCAGAACAGAAAAGAACAAACCAGCTTAAAATTTGTCTGAGATCTCAATCACCAGAACAAGGGTGGGCCCAGAGAAGGCATTGTTCACATACACAAACACACATTCACAGCAGCCCTCTCTGAAGTCCTTACCTCCTGGTCCGGGGGATCATCATCTCCCTGGGGAGCCTACAAATGAAGTGGGGTACTTCATAACATGAGTCCAAACACCCAGAAATTCAATAACTGGAATCATTATTTACTGATTAAAAAAAAAAAAAAAGGAAAAAAATCTACCAGCTGGGATGGCCTTCCCTAGTGGAAGCTGTATCAGTGACAATAGGTTTACAAGATACAGGTTCTTATTTGTCAAGAAAAGCCTCATCACAAGCACAGGTGTGTGTGGTCAGTGATAAGTGGATAACACTCAAGAGATATTTACTTTTCACATGTACCTAAATACTCATCCCTAGTTAGCTTATATGTTTGCCTTGCATTCCATCCTGACCTATTTATTTGTACTTAAACACTCATCCAAATTTAGCTATGTCCCTTTGTTGTTCATAGGGAAATTTGGACTCTGACTCACCACTTGCCTAAGTTGCTTGGCCTCCTGGAAGGATTAGGTGAGTTTCCTAAATAATGCAGGAATGTATTAATCTACTTCAATTCTACTTTATTCTCTAATCCATTTCATTTATTCAGTCTACTTCACCACGATGGAGACCAGCCATGATATGTTTAACAATATAAACCCTTTTAAAGGCTAGGGTTAACACTATGATTCTTTGAAGATATTAAGTCTAAGGATTTCTGTCTTTCAATTCATTCAACCATTTTACTCAATTAAATATCAATGATAAACGCATCCCTCACAATACTAAACAAAAGACTTCTTTGAGTAGGTATGACCCACATCAGAAAGCTAAAATCCTTATATGGAAGAAGTTTCAAAGGATTTACCTTTCACCTAACTTTATTTTTTTTTTTTTACTTTCAAAGATACAGACTAAATCTAACAAGTTTCAATCACATAAATTCTACCAGATGCAGAAACTATCATTTCAATCTCTTTTTAGATCAGACTCATCTATTTTTCTCTACTGCTAACATTATCAGATTCATGTTTAAAATAAAACAAGAATAAATAGGAGTATGATGTAAGTATGGTCAACTGTCTAGAAAATGTGCAATAGTTAAAGTGACTTCATAATACCTTGAAAGATAATTAGCAGAGAACTTTCCTAAATTCCTAAATTACAACAAAACAGAAATTTGAACATAGCACTGACCCAAGAAAGGTGCTCAGAAATCTAAAATTTAACCACAGAATCATCACATGTAGAGATGGTTTTTTGATAAAGTAATTATTAGTGAAGTTATTAAAAATCACAATCTTAAGAAACCCTTAAGGATGTAAAATCAAAATTCCACAGATGAAAATTCAATCTTAAATCATAAAACCTTTTGTATTACCTTGGAAAGCTTAAATTGATAAAATTGCCAGGCCTCAGTATGTCACAATTTGCAAGCAGGAGTGGATGTGGTCTTACAATCAAGCATTTTAAAGAAATTCTTAAGGAATTTCACAGACTGTATTAAGTGTAGACATTACATTTTTCAATTAAAGAATAACAAGAAAACTGGGAGGAATTTTGAGAGCTATTATATAAAATAATTGATCCTTATGCCAGAATGAGTTCTAACTAAAAGGAAATGAAATAAAACTTGTGGAATGAAATATATTCTCTGCATGTGAAAAACTTTCTGCTCCAAACTCCTGATTGGTAAGATTTGCCATTTGAGGGAAGAGCTTTTGGGACAACCACTGTGGGAGGCCAATAAGAGAAACAGAGTCTTAAATAGATCAAGATCTGAGACTCCTCTTTTGACCCCTTTTATGATCCACATCTTTTCTTACTAAAAAACATTATAGTTTCTAGGAAAACTTTAAGTTCTTATTAAACCAGCACTTAATGAGTTAACAGCCTTTTTTCACTCAGGAGTAAAGCTGCAGCTCTGGGTACATCTCTCTAACTGCTCCAGGCTTCCCAAGGTCATGGAGTGGCAAGCTCAGACAAAATAACTTTTAGATAAAGTGAGGCTCATTGTTAACCTTGAGACTGTTTCTCATCCGGCATTATCTTCGTAAGAAAATTCTTTGTAAAACTATAACTTTATTGTGCTTTGATGTGACATAATTTGTGTTTCTGCACAAACGTGAAGTTTCGGGGAGGTTCTTTCTTTTGTGTGAAACGAGTCTTGAAGTATATATAATAAACTCCATGCTCCTGGAGCCAGAGCGGGAAGCATGAGCTAAAAGACAGCTCCCATGTGTCCTGTTATTTCCTTATCAACTAAACTGTCCTTATCAGATTATCTGAGATGATAAAAGATCTCCTGAAACCACTAACATTTTTGAGACTTGAGTTCAATTATAGTTGTCTGATGGATCTTTGATCATGAAGTTGGCGATCTACCATTCCAGAGGAAAACCAAAAGCTACTCAAAAGGAATATGATCTGAAAGTTACAGGTGGAGATCTTTGTCTGCAGAACTCAAGGGGTGATTCTCAGTACATATGGGGGTAGAATCCCTTTTTGACTCAGTATCTTCACTTTGCCATTTCCTGTTGAAAAGGAATGTTTCCCACCTAATTATTTCTGAATCTAGATGTAAAATGGAAAATAGGAGCATAATTCAAATTTTAAGCTGTAACTCTTTTCAGTCATATGTGGTCAACTGATATCCCAAAGAACCGAGTGAATTGGTCATTAAACTGTCTGTTAATGTTAATGAAATAGAAGATTATAGCGAAATCCTACATAAAATGGAGTCCCTGGAATATCTCGTTCTTTCTAACTATAATTAAGGTGGAATAATTGTGTAATATCTTCTCCATCTGAATGTGGACAATAAGGAAATATGTTCTACTGCAGGCAATTCGATGGATAAAACTCGTCTGCATACAATGGTGAATTACTGAAGTATTTCTTCACTGAAGCCACATTTTTGTTTTAACTGGAGTATAATTAGCCTCTTATAAGTTAATTCATTCCTGGAGTCACTGAGGAGAAATCCATGAACCCAAAAGGAATGTTGTTTATGTTTTTATCTATAGGGTTAGAAGCCCATTTGCATTTCATCCTCCTCAAGGAACTGAAATGAAAAAATACCGAGAAAACAATAAGTTAGATAATTCTTTAAGTTCAATGAAAATTATTCTAATAGGACATGGAAAGTTCTAAAGTAATATTGTAGGAGTAAAAATGAATAAATACTCCCAGTATTTAAATATATATATATAGGATTTAATAATCAAAAAGAGAAGGAAAAGAAAAGATTCCTTCAGTAAAGTGAGCAGAGCAAAGAGAACCAGAGACTCACACCTGCAGCACTTTACCAAAAGTACAAGCTCCCAAAAAAGAGCCCCACAGTGTGGGTCTCAGCCAAATTTATCTCCCAAGCCTCTGTATGTCAAATGAGGGTGTAACTTAAAAGGATGCTGGAAATATAGCTCAGGGGTGGAAGATTTTCCACCTGCACAATATTAAGTGCACTCTAAGTTCCTAAGAGTTTAATAATATTTGAAAAGCTGTACTAATCTATCCTGAGATTTGCTTTGTAAAAAGATTTTAGTGGGAACATCTAAAGAATCTCTATAAGCAACAGGGAACCAAAGAAGCAAATCTCCTAAAGAGACCTATCCCTGACTATTTGAGAAAAGGTTGGACATCTGAAATCTGAGATGGAGTTTCTTGATGTTGAGGATGGATGATGACATTGCAAAAAAGTCTGGTATTAGTTAATATTCTCAACTGCTATTGGATGACCTTTGCTTTCTGGATTACTCTCTCTGTACACTCATTTCTTCTGTTTACAAGCTAAGAGGATAAACAGAAGCTTTAAGACCATCATAGCAATACTTTAGGCTAAACACACTTCAGATTGTCTGCTATTTTATCTTGATTTTCTAAGAAAAAGGAATTTATGTGATGAAACTGTCTGGTTTTCCTTTTTCTGATGATTTTTTGAAAAACACTTCTATGCTCTTTCATTTGATTCTATTGGAATTTTCTCCTGCTTTTGTCTTGCTGACAACTCTCTTTTGAGTGACCTGTACAATCAGAACCTTCTGAAACTACTTCATTTGGAACTGATTTTTGCCAAGGCTGCAAAGTGATATTCTTCTTTCTACTTTGTTGGCTTAAAGACAGTTAAAGAAAGCTGCCTAGGGGGCAGCTATATGGCTCAGTGGATGGAGAATCAGGTCTAGATATGGGAGTTTCTGGGTTAATATCTGGCCTTAAACATTTCTAAGCTGTGTAACCCTGGGCAAATCACTTCACCCTCATTGCCTATCCCTAACTGCTCTTCTGCCTTGGAACCAATACACAGTATTGATTCTAAGACAAAAGGTAAGAGTTAAAAAAAAAAAAAGGTATACCAACCTGGGCACCCCAAGTAAGTTCTGCACTGGAAAAAAACAATTTAACTCATGTTTAATCTTTTACTGTCCTGCCCATGGTAAAGGATGGTGCTCTACTAACTCTGGACATTTTCAGAAGAAATCTCTGTTCTCTACACCTGCCTTCCCAAACAAATGCAAGTCATTTCATCCAAGGATGTAAGCAGGAGAGTGCTGAATCTTGAACTTCTGCAGCCTACTCTGGGCCACCAACAGCAACAGCATCCCTAAGTGGCTACTGGCGTCTCATAGCAGCTGCTGCCCCCTTTATAAGGAGTCAAACATCCTCCACACTCTGTGCCCTGGAAGTAAGCTGGCCAAGGTTCAATTCATTCACATAAACTGATGATTAGGTGTATTTATCAGATATTTGTGATCCTACACTGTAACCTGATACCTCCAAATTTTTAGCCAAAGCAGATTCATTCTCCACATTCTCCAGGAACCTTGTGTTGTGAAATGTTGTCACTGTCCTGGCAGGTTTCTGTCCATCCTGACCAGCTCCTGTAATGGCTGCCAGAAGTCAGTGAAAGCACTGAAAAGTTCCTGTTAGAGGGATTCCCATAACTAGAGATGTCACACAACAGGGTGGATGAATGAATGAATGACAGTTCCTGGGCCTGTTTGTCTGGAACCTGGGCTGGCTCATTCAGGCAGGAGCTACTGAGGCTGGAAAACCCCCTGAACATAGTGGATGTGGGGGCAGCCAGAGTGGACCCTTGAGCTCAAACTGAAGACAAACAGGGATGGCACTCCTAGAGGCTTGGGAAAGACTCAGGTCTTGGTTCTGCTGGATTCGAGCCTGGGGGAGCTTGGCCAGGGCTGGAAATGGGCTGCACTCACCTGGGAAGAGGGCCTCTGGGTCTCAGGGGCCATTCCCTCTGGCTCTGGGGTTTCTGCTTGGGCCAGACTGTGGTCCTGCAGGGAGGGGGAGCCCCAAATTGGGGAGACTTCCTCTTTGGACACCTGTGGGGAATGAGAGAGGAGGAGGGCTCAGAAGAGCTCCCAGGGCCCGTCCCCTGGCCTCAGGGGAGCCTCAGGCATGGAAAGGACCTCAGACTAGCCAGGAAGAAGCCTCCCCACCCTCTCTGCTGCCATCTTTGGCTTCATTCCACTCAAGACTCTGCATTGGGTGTGTATAAAGGAATTCTACCTAAAGGTCCTCCTACCACAGAGATGTGAAGGGATTAACTGGCCCACAGTGACAGGAAGTAGGATCTGGGGATCCCCCTGCTGGGCCAGCATCGGTTGGTTGGGGTTGTAAGTTCCAGACAGTTAGGGGGGTCAGTTGCAGACAGGACCGGCGGTTGCGAGGAGGATGGCTGCTGGGCGTGAGCACAGGAACCCCCCACCTTGGCTGCCCCCTGGTCACGCTCAGGTTGGCTGCTTCTCTCATTGGCGTGTTCGGACCTGGACGTAACCCTTTGGGAAGGACCCGGACCAGCCCCTCCCCCTATCCAGTGACTGAATCCCCCACCTTGTGCCTTCCCAGCTCCGGGGCTGGGGCCCCATTCTCTCGCCCGGGGGAGGGCAAAGCCCCGCCATGGCTCCCGGTATAGAAAGAGTCCCCGCGGCCTGAGCCAGGAACTTCCGTGTTTGTCCCTTTTCTGTGGTCCTTTAAAGTGATGGTCAGAGAAGGAGACACACACCGAGACAGCCCCTCCCCCTCCCCCACAAGCATTTACACAGGGACCCGCGAATCCTGCCCCTCCTCTCTGCTTGCACATGCGCACCCCCCACCTCAGCAATGTGAAACTGCTCCACCCGGGTCTTCCCGCTGCCCAGGAGTTGGGAGCAGAAAGTCTCAGTTGCCAAGATAGGGAGCCAAGGCCGCGCCTGCGCACTGACTCCCTCTCAGCCTCTCACCCAGAAAAGGTCCAGAAACCACAACTGGGAGCCTTCCAAGGGCTGAGACTACCCACAGGCGATTCCCAGAATGCCTAGGGGATACCACAGTGGGAGGGGCCAAGACTTCTGTGACGTCAGAACCTAGGCATTCTGGGAAATGGAGTATGCAGGTGGGGGAGGGAAGGACATGGCTTACCTTACATAAAGTCATGATAAGAATTCTGGGAAATGGAGTCCTGCCTGGGTGCCTGGGTTCAAAGCCATGGTAGGGGAAGAGTTACACAGGAATTTGGGAGGGGATGGGGGGATGTGGTGTGGGAGGGTGCAGCCCCCTCCTCTCCACCCCCATTTCTCCTCCAGCCCTGCCCAAATTTTTCTTTAGACTGGAAAATGCTTCAAGGGACATCCTGGCACCGAGTAGGCTTCTAATAAGTATCTACTGATTGATTCACCGACAGACGGATCAATGATGTACGGCCCGGGGAGGTGGCTCTAGGATCCTCCATTGGGGCACACACACACACGCACACACACTCACAGACTCTCTCCTCTCCCCCAGTGTGCTGCGTCTCCTGTCATTAAACAGGGGTCCGGCTTCATTGGAGGACTCGGTCCTCTTCCGATAAAACCTGAATAATTACCTGGCTTGGAAAATTTGACCTTATTTATCTACGTGGACTAATTCTTAAGAACAATGTTAGCACATCACAACAGAAGCTTGCAGGCAGCCTGTTTCTAAGGTGGAGGAGAATCCCATGAGCCCTCCAGGGTGGGCAGGACTGAGGCTAGTGGAGGAAAGCAGGGAAGTAATCTGAACCCTGCAGTGTGTGTATGGGAGGCTGGAAAGCTTAGAGGTGAGCCCTCACCAGTCTTAGAGGGAAAGAGGGAGACAAAGAGGCTCTCCAGCTGCCCCCCAGAGGCCTGGTCCACTGGGACCTATAAATGATGTGCATTCCTGCAGGCTTAGAAGATGCTCGAAGCCATCCCAGGCCTGATGCTCTAGCAAGAGGGAAAGAATTCACTTATGTTAAGTTCTTCTGAAGCCTGAAAGAGGAGGCTGTAGAAGCTGCTCCTCCTGGGAGTATTACTCAAGCAGGCTTTTAACAGAATGTCTTGTCTGTCTTTAAAGGGCAGTCGCGTTTTGCACAACATACAAAACAAATGCATTCAATAAAACAAATGCATTTAATCCACCAAAGTTCAATTCTGCACATCCAAAAGTTTGCTCAGGATCTCTTGGAGCAGTGTGTGGTGTCCGCAGGGATCTCTATGGTATCTTCTGTAAGGAGATCACTTTTTGGATTCAGGGAGGCTGCAAGTTCCTTACCCTAAAATCACCTTTCAATGAACTTAAACTTTTCATTATAAGAAAAATCACACAGGGATATATGGCTGAGGCATGAGGCCTATGAATCATTGCCAAATAAAAATATTATGTTTTTATAAGATTTATTAATTATCACTAGAAGTAAAGGAATAAAAAGTAACAAAGCGTGCCCAAGCTAATCTATCTGTTCTTCATCTCCCCCTTCAAATATTCCTTCATTTCCGTCTCCCATGTTTCAAGAAGCAAATCCCTCTATATATTTCCACTGAATAAGAAGTAAAAATGTCAAGATAACGTTGTGGAGGAGGCCCCTTTGTGGAGGCATTTCGTGGTAGGAGACCAAGTTTGTTGTGGTGAGAGTGGTGCTGGCTCCTGCCTATGAAAAGGGAATTCTTTGTTTTCTGTGTATTCTGAGTTTACACTTGTGAAAGGGAATTCTTTATTCCCTTTGTCTATTTTGAGTTAACATTTGGTTAATAATAATTTAAGTACCCCTATTGAGTTCCTCACCAGATTATGAAGACAGGATTAACTCTCCCTTGTCTGCTTTTGAATTGAATCAACAAAAGCTTGAATATCCTACTTAGCACCTAGGTGGAGGACCTCACAAGCTACTTAGAAGGTGGGAAGTCTTCCTGCCATTTCAACTTCATTCCCCAAACTGACTCTCCCTGTTCCCTTTTTGTTGGGTTGAGTCTCCCCTGAGGTCAGGGGAAGGCCTCTTGTAGCTCCTCTGGGGCTGCATTTTCTGTAATTCCCTATAGATATACAAAGAGAAAGTCTCCCCATTCTGGGGATCCTCCTCCCTGAAGAAGGCCGAAATCTGACCTGAGGAGAGACCCTGGAACCTGAGAGAATTGAGTCAAGAAGATCCTGTAATGGAGGTGATCCCGTCTTCCTTCCTAGGCACAGATGTCCAACAGGAGCAGTTCTGGAATCTCCCTCCCTTTGCGGAGCTCATGGCATTTCCCTCAAATGGTTGTGAGAACTGTACCACCAGCCTGAACCTTTGTTCTGTCTTGGTTCCCTCAGATCAGCCTTGAAGTCTAAAAGGGAAGATTTCCTCTTGAATTTGAAAACAGCCCATTCTGTGAGATTGCAGTTCAAGCCTTCCCTTAGACTGAATTAACAGCAAGGCCTGGGGGCTTATTGGTGTAAGGGGAAGGTGTGTGCCCCCTGGAAGGGTGCCAGCATCCCTTCGGTTTCCTATATCCTGAAGACACTTGCTCCTTATCCCATGTGACTCTGACAACCAGAAGACTGGTTTGTGATCTGGGTGATGGTTGGTGTCTGATGAATCAGAGGCTCTCAGAACAGTGACATTTCAACTGAGGCAGAATTTTGAATCTCTAAAGGGGACACACAAGACAATTTCTCTGTACCTCCCTCTTGTCACTATTCAGCTCCATGTTCAGTTTGGTAAAACCCAAACACCTTGCTTTTCCTTTAAAATAAGTGAAGTTTGACTTATCCCAAATAACCCTACTAGGATCACTTCCATCTAAAATAGCTGTGAACCGTCAGGCCTAGAGACAGGAGGTCCTAAGTTCAAACCCGGCCTCAGCCACTTCCCAGCTGTGTGACCCTGGGCAAGTCATTTGACCCCCATTGCCCACCCTTACCACTCTTCCACCTATGAGACAATACACCGAAGTACAAGGGTTTAAAAAAATAAAAGTATATTAAAATAGCTGTGAACCGAATCAAATCTAGCTTTTAGAACTGCTAACTGAAATTTCACCTCATATCAGAATTTAGAAATTTATTGACCCACTTCGGTTTCTAATTAATTTTGAAGTCATATTCTCAGTTACCCCCAGATATTGATCACTGTGGAAATATATGAGAGAAAATGAAAAATCATTTGCCTATTACACAACAAATAAAAATACAAAAGTTTTCTACATTTTACAAAGGCACAAAAAAGCCACTTAAAAATTAGACAGACAGTACAACAAAAAGAACTCTTAATTCTGCAATGAGGTAAATGCCAAATTAATAAAATATTCCATATAGTCTGCTTAATTTTTTTTCTCTTTCAAAATTAAATGACCAAGTCGGAAGACAGTCTCAGCTGAAGTTACTCCAGGCTTTGTCAGATGTTACAATATCAGGCCTTAAAAACGAGTTTCCTGGCTCCAGGTTGTACTAAGTTTTTCAAAAGCAAGCTTACTTGCTTAAGCCCAAAGAGAGGCTTTTTAAAGCTGAAGTCTTTTCATTCTAGCCAGGTAAGAAGTTGTTTCTAGCAAAGGCAGTAGAGAAAAAATGTGCCACTGACATAATACAGTTAGCGTCAATGTCCTGCTTTAGGAGCTGTGGCAGCATTGGCAGTGACCAAGTGCAAGGATTCCAACAGTCCCAGGGCCAGGCCCCCAAGCACATCATTTGTGCCTGGAGTAGCTGCCTAGGGGGACCCCTGAGAGGTTCTCTGGCTCCAAGGACACCTCCACCAGGGCTGCCTCCCTGACCATCTCTGGGCTCCAGCCTGAGGATGAGGCTGATGAGGTCACAGTCAGTCCCATGATGGCAGCTACAGTCACACAGGAGTCCAGACCTATGGGGAAGTGAGGCTGAACCTCTGAGCTGCTCTGCTCTGGTCCATCACTAGCTCAGTCACAACCAGGAGCAGAGAGCTGCTCCCTAAGGGCAGAGCCATGGCCAGGTCCCTGAGGGAGAGAGAAAAACTAGGGACACTGTCCAACTTCCTGCCCCAAGGTGTAGATGAGGCACCATTGAAAGGTATTTCCCCCTTTCACTATCTCCATCTCGTTTTTTTTTTTAAAAAAAGCTGCTAATAGCCATTTTGAGTTAGGGGCTAATACTTTATAAATAGTGACCACTTTTAGAACTCTCATATTTGGTTAAAGCTAGTTTAATTTTTACAGAGCAATAAGAAGAATCAACATTTGTATAGTGTTTACCATAAACCAAGTAGGTATTAAACGTTTGGGGTGCCCATGCTTCCATATTACCCTTTAGGCAGGTGAAATCCCACGCTGGTCAATTACACAGACAGGAGGAATCATTGTATTTCCCAGCATTATAGTTCTTCCTCCAAACTGTTGGCACTTTAAAAGAAAAGATCTCATTTAATCACTCTTCAGTTTGAAAATTCCCAGCTAACAATAACCTTATCCCTCTTTCCTTTCAAAGAGCAGAATCCATTTTTTTGTCCCCATTCAAAGGCCCAATCAGATCTTTTGTCTTCATTTAATCCACTCCTAAACCTCTTTACCTATCTCACTGGAGTTTCATGAAAGCAGCTTCCCATTTAACCTCCTCCCAGCTTCAGGAGCCAAAAATCTCCAGCTGCAGTTTTACAAAGAGTAACCACGTGAAGTTTACTACATGAAAATTGTAGCTGTCCTCCTTCATAGCTTGACCTGAGCCTTCCCTTAACAATTACACCCTAAATTGTTTATGGAAGTAATCCTTTTATGCCACTGATTCTTGTTTATAAATGCTTACCTTCTATCTTAGAATCCATACTGTGTATTGGTTTCAAGGCAGAAGAATTATATAGGGTAGGCAAGGGGGATTAAGGTACTTACCCAGAGTCACAGAGCTAGGAAATGTCTGAGACTAGGTTTGAACCCAGGACCTCCCACCTCTAGGCTTGGTGCTGTTTTCATTGAACCATCTAGAGTCCATATTGCACTAATTCTTCATTTCTTTATGCTTGCTTATTGTCTGATATCAAAAGGAATTCTTTGTTCTCTTTGAGTTTACACTTGTAAAAGGGAATCCTTTATTCCCTTTGTCCTGTTTTGATTTAACACTTTGGTTCACAATAACTTAAGTACCACTACTTAGTACCTCACCAGACTGTGAAGACTGGATTAACTCTCCTTTGTCTAATTTTCCTGGGCTCCTGGGGGCTGGCAGGCCTAGGAGGACCCCCGGAGGATGCTTGGCCCTCCCTGCTCCCTCCTGAGGGCAGGCCCAGCCACCTCCCAGGAGGCCTCTCCCTCTCAGCCTCCCTTTAGGGCTCCTTCCCAACTCAGCCTGGACAGGCCCAAAGCCTGAAAGAAGGAGAGTCTGGAGTCCAGGGAAGGGCCAGGAGGGGGGTGGGAGGGGGCCCACCCCCCCATCCCAGGGGAGAGCAGTCCATGCCCAGCCCAGGCCTGTGTATTGTCTCCTGCTGAGGTCCCAGAGACAGCAGAGAGAAATGCAGAGCAGCAGTCTCAGGGCCCCGAAGTCAGAAAAGGAAGAATTGTCCAGGGAGAGGAGCCCTTCCAGGGCCTTTAGCCCCTCTGTGCCTGCTAGAGCTCAGGGCCGCCTGGAGTCAGAGAGGCCTAAGTTCTCCCCCTGCAGGACCCTGGACAAGTCACTTTAGCCTGCTTGCCTCAATTTCCTTCCTTGTGCAATGGGCTGCAGGAGGAGAGGGCAAAGCCGCCCAACCTCTCTGTCCAGAAAGCCCCAAAGGGGTCAGGAAGAGTCAGACAGGCCTGAACTGCCTGAGCCCAGCAGCCCTGCAGACAGACACACAGACACCCCCCAGACTGTCCTCTGTCCATCTGGGCTCAGTTGCTGTTGCCACCTTCTGAGGTCTCACAAAGGGCAGGAGGGGAGTTCCTGGGCCTCCCTCCAGGCTTCTTGAGCCTCCTAGGCTGGGGGAGGTGCTGAAGGAGACCCTCCTCAGCTGGCCCAGAGCCTCAGGCTTTAAGTCCCAGGAGACCCAGAGGAATCAGCTCTGTTTCCCCCCAGATCCACTCTGGACCACCTTCCCCACAGCCCCCAGGCTCTTATTCTCTGGATTCCACAGTGGGGCAAACTGAGGTAAAGGCTGGGGAAGGGCCTTGGCCAGGCTCCCCTCTCTGGGCACTGCCTGAGGCCACGTTTGAGCCCAGATCTTGGGGGTTCTGGGCCCAGGAAGGCAGCCCCTGAGTCACCAGATTCCTCCACCTGGGGATAGGGTTGGTCCCTCCTTTGGGGAGCCCCAGGTTCCCCCTAAAGCAGAAGGAGCAGCAGGATGTGTAGAGAGATCCTTGGAGGATGGAAACCTGTGGGAGAGGGGCCTAGGCCTGGGCCTGGACTGTCAGCTGCTGCCCTCTGCCTCAGTTTTCTTTTCTGTCAGAGGCAGGGATGCAAGAGCCACCTCCCCAAGTCCTGGGAAGCAGAGATCCATGGATTGATCAGTCAGTCAGTCAATCAGTAGATACTTATTCACTTATTAGGCACTTGTAGTGTGCTAGGCTAGCCTGAGGCAGCTTCCTCTCTAAAGAGGCAGCAGGGCTGGATGGGAGGAGGAAATGGGGGTGGGGTGGAGAAGGCTACAGCGCCCCCTGGTTGGAGAACAATTCTTTATGACCCCTCCCCCACCAAGCCTCTACATGGAGGGGCCTAGACAGGACTCCATTTCCCAGAATGCGTCTGTCATGACATCGTGCACGAGGAGGACTCCATTTCCCAGAAAGCCTGATTTCTCCCTAGTCATTGGCTCCTCCCCAGCGTGTTAGCGTCTGGGCATTCTGAGAACTCATGCGTACAGGCTCCGTTCCTGGAAGGCTTGCTGCTGTGCTTCTAGGATCTTTGCTAGGTGAGAGGAGAAGGGGAGGGGGTTCGTGGTGAGGGATTGGGGCGGGGGGGGGGGGAAGGAAGCCGGGGCTCCCTTCTCTGGCAGCTGAGACTTTCTGCTCCCTAACTCCCGGGAAAGGGGAAGACCTGGGGGCACCCTTTCCTGGTTAGTGAGCCTGGGCGTGTGGCCGAAAGCATGTGCAGCAAACTGGGACTGGCAGAGGTGGTGCGCGGGGCTGTAAAAGTGTGTGCTGGGGGGGAGGGGAAGAGTCTGTGAGTGTGAGCGTGTGTCCCAACGGGGGATCCTAGCGCCACCTCACGAGGCCCTGGTGATCCATGGATCTATTGATCCATCAATCTGTCATCCAATCCATAGACACCTATTGGGGGATTTCTGGGTGCCATGTTTTTGCCTGAGGCATTTTCCAGGCTAAAGAAGAATCTGGGCTGGGCTGGAGGGGGAATGTGGGTGGGGAGAAGGAGCCTGCAGTCCCCTTCCTCCTCCCCCACCATGGCTTTAAACCCAGGCACCCAGGCGGGACTCTATTTCCCAGAATTCCTGACACATGGCTTTATGTAAACCATCTCCTTTCCCCTGGCATACTCCATTTCCCAGAATGCCTAGGTTCTGACGTCACAGAAGTCTTGGGACCTCCCCCTGTGGCATCCCCAAGGCATTCTGGGAATCTCGTGTAGGTAGTCTTAGCTATTGGAAAGCTCCCAGTTATGTTTTTTGGACCTTTTCTGGGTGAGAGGCTGAGAGGGAGTCAGTGCGCAGGCGCGGCCTTGGCTCCCTGCCTTGGCCACTGAGACTTTCTGCTCCCAACTCCTGGGGAGCCAGAAGACCCGGGTGGTCGGTCCAGTTTCACATTGCTGACCTGTGGGGCGGGGCGTGTGCGCATGTGCAAGCAGAGAGGCGGGGCAGAAGCCACGTGTCTCGGCGTAAATGCCCGAGAGGGGAGGGGCCTGTCCCTGCGCGTCTCCTAGTCTGACCATCCCTTCTAAGGACCGCAGAAAAGGGTCGAACACGGACTGCCTGGCTCAGGCCGGGGTGGCTGTGTCTTTACCAGGAACCATGGCGGGGCTTTGCCCTCCCCCGGACGAGAAAATGGTCTCCAAGCCCCAGAGCAGGGGGCCGCTGGTTGGGGGGGGGTGCAGTCACAGGATGGGGGAGTGGCTGGTCCTGAGCCTTCTCCAGAGGTAGCTGTCCGGGTAAGAACGTGCTAATGGGACAATCAGGCAACGTGAACCTGGTCGGGGGCAGCGAGGGTGGGGGGTTCCTGTGCCCACATGCCGTGGAAGGAGTCTGATCTTGGGCAGGGAAGAAATGCCAACATGTTCTCCCCCACCCCTGCCTGCTTCCCCTCTACCCCTCCAGCTTCCTCGCCACCCAGCAGTTTCCCTCAATCCACCCAATGCAGTTTCTGAATGGATTGAAGCTAAAGATGGTGGCAGAGAGGGTGGGGGAGCTTCTTCCTGACCAGCCCAAGGTTCTTTCCAAATCTGAGGCTCTCTGAGCCCCCCTGTTGGGGAGGGTCACCCCTGAGGCGGAAGGGCCCAGGGAGCTCTTCTGAGCCCTCAAACCTCTCTCATCCCCCCACAGGTGTCCAAAGAGGAAGTCTCCCCTTCTTGGGGTTCCCACTCCCTGAAGGACCACAGTCTGGCCCAAGTAGAGACGCCAGAGCCAGAGGGAATGGCTCCTGGGACCCTGAGACCCCCCTCCCAGGTGAGTGCAGTCCATCCCCTGCCCTGGTGAAGCTCCCCCAGGCTCAAATCCAACAGAACTAAGGCCTGTGTCTTTGCCAGCCCTCCAGGGTACCATCACTGCTTGTTCTCAGTGTGAGCTCAAGGGTTCACCCTGGCTGCCCCCAGGTCCACTGTGTTCAGTGGGGTTTCCAGCCTCATTTGCCCCTTCCTAAATGAGCCGGCCCAGGTTCCAGCCAGGCAGGCCCAGGCACTGTCATTCATTCATCTAACCTGGAGTGTGACATCTCTAGTGACAGGAATCCTTATGACAGGAACATTTTGGTGCTTTTATTGACTTCAGGCAGCCATTGCGGGAACTGGTCAGGATGGACAGTAACCTCCCAAGACAGTGACAACATTTAGAACACAAGGTTCCTGGAGGATGAGGAACCTGCCATGGCTCACAGTGTGGAGACATCAGTTTACAGTGTAGGATCACAAATGTCAGTTAAATATACCCAATGATCAGCTTCACATAACTGAATTGAACCTGGCCAGCTCTCTTCCAGGGCACAGACTGTGGAGGGTGTTGGGCTCCCTGTAAAGGGCAGCTGCTGCTGCTGTTGATGGCCTGGAGTAGGCTGCAGAGGTTCAGGGCTCAGCACCCTCACGCCTACTTTTGTAGATGGAGTGACTTCCATCTGTCTGGGAGGGCACGTGTGGAGAGCAAAGATTTCTTCTGAAAATGCCTGGAGTTATTACAGCAGCACCTTTACTGCGGGCAGGATGGTAAAAGAGAAAACATGAGAAGTTAATTCATTTTTCCACTGAAGAACTTACTTGGGGTACACAGGTTGGGGTTTCTGGTTTTTTTTTTTTATCATGCTCCTATTTATTCTTATTTTATTTTCAGCATCAATCAATCTGATAATGGTAGTAGTAGAGAAAAATAACATGTGTTTGATCTAAAAAGAGATTGAAATGATAGTTTCCTCTGGTAGACTTTATGTGATTGAAACATGTTAAAACATGTTAGATTGTCTTTATCTGAAGGTTAAAGAAATAAATAGAAAGTTAGATGAAAGGTAAAGTTTTTGAAACTTCTTCCCATATAAAGATTTTAACTTTTTGACGTAGTGTTATACCTACCCAAAGAAGTCTCTTGTTTAGTATTGTGAGGGATACTTTTATCATTGATATTTAATTGGATAAAATGGTTTAATGAATTGAAAGACAGAAATTCTTACTTAATATCTTCAAACAATCATAGTGTTATCCTCACCCTTTAAAAGGGTTTACATTGTTTTTACATATCATGACTGGTCTCCATTCTGGTAAATTAAAATAAGACTTCACCTATGTTTTTATCTTTGAAAATAATTTTCTAAATGGAATCATTCCTTAGTAAAATAGCCAGTCTGCTGATAAAGAGATGTGTTAGGGTCATTAAATTAGGCAACAGTCAAGCCCTGCTATGAACCACACAGGGAGTGTTTTGAGATGAACAAGCAATGAACTTTAGCTAGTAAATCAGATAAGAGACAATCTTGAATTACTAACTGCTGAATTGAATGCATTAATTCAACAATCTATATTATCAGAAATTTATTACCATCTTTATAGATGGAAGAGACAATTAAACACTTAAGATTTTTCACAGTCAAGGAAAGTTCATTTACTTATTTAGAATATTGACATAAAAAGGAGAAAGCTTAAATCTGTAAATTTAAGGTGTAACATCTATGAATTTGGGATACTGTTAAAATATATTCTTTTATAATAAGAATGTGGTTTCATTGGTTGAATATAAAAATCAGTGTAACTGATACAAACTGCATATATCAAGGATTTTATGTAACCAAAAGTACTCATCTTAGTTTGCCAATTTGTACAATGGGCTAAAGTAATATCTGATATACATTGTTACCCTAAGCAATGTGCTAAGATACTGTGTTTAAATGGTAGTCTTTTTTTAACCTTGAATCTTTTGGGTTGTTGATTGGTAATTAAAGTGATACTTTGGGTGGTATAGACTATTTGGAATGACTGGGGGTACAAGGAATGTTGACTCTGAATAGGAAAGGTATGAGATAGGTGCAGTTGTTTTTTTTTTTTAAACCCTTAACTTCTGTGTATTGGCTCCTAGGTGGAAGAGTGGTAAGGGTGGGCAATGGGGGTCAAGTGACTTGCCCAGGGTCACATAGCTGTGAAGTGTCTGAGGTCAGATTTGAACCTAGGACCTCCCGTCTCTAGGCCTGACTCTCAATCCACTGAGCTACCCAGCTGCCCCACAGGTGCAGTTTTAGTAAGGGATTTTAATCAAAGTTCCAAGGAGGGACTAAACTGTTTATACCAGTGACCAGATGCTGCCCCAAGAAATGTTCTATCCAGCTGCTCAACATTATTCCTAATCTGTTGAATACAGTGATTAGGATAAAATACAATGAAACTTCCAAAGAGTTGCCTTAGAAACAGACTGACAGATGAGCATTTCCTTTCCTTTGGCCCCCTCTTTAAAAAGTTTACCCATTACTGGTTTAGAGAATATATATAGTTGTACTTTTACAAAACTGAGAGGAGTGAAGAAAGTTTTGAAGAAGTTATATAGCCCATTTCCATTCATTGTGTAAACCAGTGATTTCAGGGTTTCATGTTTCTGTATTTTATTGAGGAGCTGGGGAATTGTATCTTCCCATTCTTGGAAACTCCTAGCCTTTCTTCAGACTGTTCCTCCCCTGGATGCCCCAGGGGCATTCTAGGCTGAAAAAAAGGGATTGGGTCTGGGAGGGGTGAAATGGAAGATTATCCAATACCAAGTATATCCTGTGTTTTCCATGGAGCAGATGGGAAAAGTAGAAGAACCCTGCCAAGTAACATGTTATTGTTAGATCAGGCCACTGCCTTGTCTGTTATTCCTCAGTCAGTTTCTTAACTACTTCTCTTGACCCTTGATCTCTAGGTTTCTGTAGTTGCAAGGCTAGGCTTAGTACCCTCGTTTTTTCATAAATAAGCTGTTTTTGAGAATTAAGACTGAATTGTGATATTTTTGTGGAATAAATTTCTGTTTAGCCTGGCCAAGGTCAAAGCTCCAAACTTGCTGTCCTCTTCTTCTCAGTTTATGAAACTAAGGGGGAACCTCCCTTCTTTTGTTAAGCTGAAAGAACTAGGAAATCATGGTAAATCTTGACACATTCTGAGAGTATGCTCTCAGTACTGATACCTTCTTTCTACCTGTTTGTAATGAGGGAGGAGTAGAGGTTTCTTAAGTTTCCCTCCTTAGTGGTTGTTTATGGATCTGAGATCTCAGGGGAGGGGGAGGGAGGAAAGGAGAGAGATGAGGGAGGGAGGGAGGAAGGGAGAGAGAATGAAGCTGTGTACTGGTAGTTTGATAGGTATGGCATTGAATTAGTAAATTAATTTAGGTAGGATTGTCATTTTTATTACATTACCATGTCCTACCCATTTTCTTTCTTTTAGATTTGGAGAGTTGTCAACTGACCACATTAAATGACTGCTCAATTATTTCAAATGAAAAAATTCTGCCTCTTGAGAATTCTAATAATTTACACTGTCAGTGTCTTTCTGTTGAATAATTCATTCACCAAAATATTTTAAAAATATAAATGCCCCTTCTTTTCCTCATCATACTTACTCTTCTTCCTGTGTAACTAAATATAAAATGACTGACTATATTCTACCAACAAAATTATCATAAATGCAAAGACAGAATGTTTTGCTATGGCACATCATACCTAGTGGTTCCCCAAATTCTCAATTTAATACAAGACTGAGCTGCTTCACTTAGCTAGAATCAGTCAGATCCCATATAACTCTATGGACTCATCTTTATGCTTTCATCTAGATAAGAGTGTTTCAGCCTTTTAGGAACTTAAGTAGAGAATTCCTTTTTTCTCATTAATTGCTGGTAATATTTTCCCCCCGAGAATACACAGTATATGCTACCTTTTCAGAAACTTCAAAAAAATGTTCTTACCAGATTAATTCTTACTCTAGTGATAAGGAAGAATTTCAGATCACCTTCTCTATTTCTCCTCCACAGAACTTCCATCTCAGAGAGCACTTCCCATCTCCCTGATTCCACAGGGAAAAGCATTTCAGAGTAAGACTCTTCTCCAGGTTTTACTCTTCACAATATGATTCTCACTCTAGACACAATGCTTTTGTCAATATTACATTGGGTTCTGAATGATTGGTCTCCAGTGTTGGCTCTGATACTTTTCAAGGTTAGGAGTTTCGGTAAATCCTTTATGTACTTCATTTTCCTCCAGTCCATTGATGATGGTTGTACTATATAAATTCTGAGGTTCAGGAATAAATCTTGTGACTTTTGCTGTTTTAGGGGTTAATAACATTCAAGGATGTGGCTGTGGACTTCACCCAGGAGGAATGGTGCCTATTGGACCATTCTGAGAAGGAACTACACCTGGAGGTCATGCTGGAGAATGTGCAGAATCTACTCTCTGTGGGTAAGGACCATTTCCTGTGTTAACTCTGAATCTGATGTTAAGGCAATATCTTTATTCCAAGCCAGATATACAAGATTTTATTACAAAAGAAAAATCTAACCATAGAAAATATCTGAGGAGGCAGAGAACAGGAAGGCACATGCTGAGCTGGGGATTGGGATATAAAAGCTTCGCAGTGGAAAACATCAAATAATAATGGGAATTGGCCTCAGGTGCTGGAAGAATTAAAAAAGGAATTCAAATATGAAATGAGTGAAGTGTAAGAAAAGTAGGGAAAACCAATAAGAGTATTGCAAAAAGAAGATAAGTGCTGTAAAAGTGAAATTGGTCAAGTGGAAAAAGAAGCACAGAATTGCAATAAAGAGTTTCATAACAAGTAGGGTTGACTAATTGGAAAAAAAAGAGTAAAAAAATGCAGTGTAGCAAAGAGTTCTAGAAAAAGTAAAATGCACCAAATGGAAAAGTAGGATCAAAAGGTCATGGAAGAAAATTCTTCTTTTAAAATTAGAATTAGGCATGCACAAGCTAATAACTTCACGAGACATTAAGAAACAATAAAACAAAATCAAAACAATTTAACTTTTTATATGCAATGTCTGACTGAAAAAATAACTGACCTGGAAAATAGATCCTGGAAAGACACTCTAAAATTTATTAGACAATGCCCTCTGCCACCCCCCACCCCCAATAAAGCCTAGGTGTCCTATTAAATGAAATTATCAAAGGAAACTGCCTTGAAATTCTGGAAGTATAGAGAATCTGGAATCAAAAGAGAAATGGAAAGAATCCAAAGATCTCTGGCACTAAATCTCCAAATGAGAACTCTTAGGAATATTATAGTCCATTTTAAGAACTTTCATGCTAAAGAGAAAGTACTACAGTATGTCAGAAACAATTCAGATATCATGTAGCCCCAGTGTTAATTATATGGATTTGGGGAACTTCTTCATTTGTGGATTTTAAAATTAATATTCAAGAAGTAAGTATTATATTTAATAAAGTTTTATTAATAATAACTAAAGTAAGAAATCTAGCTATTCAGTCTGCTCACCAGAGTAAAAGAGAGAAAGGCAGGCGGCAGGCGGAGCTTCAGAATTTATACAAACGTGACCACAATAAAGTGGGAAAAGCATTCTAAGTAATATAGAAAGGAAATTTGGGTAATGCAGTTTTTAGGGGTTCAAGATTTTCCAACTGTACATTTCCCCTTGTGATCCTTTGGGAGACAAATCTCCCCAATGGATCATGGAAACATAATCAAATTAAAACTTAATTAAATTAATTAAGTAAATTAAAATTAAAATAATTTGGGGATAAAAGGGAAAAAAGGAGAACAAAACCAATGTTAGGTGCATTGATAAAAAGGAAATTAGGGGGCAGGGAGGGGTAGGGGGATCTTACCTTTTTCAGTAGGACCAAAGAAAGCGCTTCCAAATAGTTCTCAGATCTTCCAGACAGTGGCAGGGGTAGAAGCAGAGAAAAAGCAAGGATCCTGGGGATTGCCAGGGCAGGAAGGATGAAGTGGGGGGTGGGTGGGGAGCCTCGGAGTGGGGAGGCTCAACTGGGGGTCAGGCAGGAAGGGAGAAAGGAAAAGAGCAACAGTAGCAAGAAGCAGGAGGTCTGGATCTGGCAAAGGAAGGAGGAGGAGTGGAAGGAGGATAGTAGGAAAGCAAGGAGAGAGGGGGTCAATTGGAGGATTTGGTGGGAAAGGAGTGCTGAGGAGATCTCAGTAGGGGAGCTAGGAAACAGTGGGTCTGGAGGGAAGGAGAAGGTGAAGGTGGAAGAAAAAGTGGATTGAGAAGAAGGGAGAACAGGAAGGATGAGGGGGACAAGGAACTAAAAGACAATAGATGGAGTGGAAGCCAATAGTGGCTTCTTGCCTTTTGCCTGGGCAGGAAGCCCAGGAGACTCTGGAGGGGGGGTGGGTGAAGGAGAGGGTTCCTACTAACTCTAGGTGATTCTGGGGTCCCTTCGTAGGTCACCAAAATGTGGATTTTAAAATTAATATCCAATAACTAAGTATTCTATTTAATAAAGTTTTGTTAATAACTAAAGTAAGAAATCTAGCTATTCAGCCCACATGCTCTAGAGCAAAAGAGAGAAAGGCAGCGGAGCTTCAGAACTTATACAAACATAACCATACAAACATGGATAAAGGGAAAAGCATTCTAGGTAATACAGAAAGGAAGTTTGGGTAATACAGTTTTTAGGGGTTCAAGATTTTCCAACTATAGAAGTAAAGAATCAAAATACTTAGAATATGATATTCTAAAAGGCAGAGAGACTGGGTTTATAACCATGAATTTCCCACCATCAAGACGAACTATATTCTTTAAGGCAGAAAAATCATTATTTAATAAAAAAAGGGGAGGTTCAAGCATTACTGATGAAAAGAACAGATGAAAATAGAAAAGTTGATGTCCCAATCCAAAATTCAAGAGAAGCATAAAAAGGTAAATAGGAAAGAGAAAATTTACAGGACTCAAGAAGGTCAAATTGTTTATAGCTTAGTGGAAAGATAGCATTTGTAACTCTTAAAATTGATATCCTTATTGTAGTAGTTAGATGAATTATACTTAGAGAGTGTGGTAATAAAGTGTTTAGGAAGATATGTGGAAAAAAATGAAAAAGGGACAGCACTGAGAGAAAAAAGAAGAAAGAAGTAACCTGGGATAAATTAAATCAAAGAGGCATGAGAAGAAAAACTATTCCAGTGGAGAGGATGATGAGGTTGGTTACAGGAATCAGTATAACTTATTCTCATTGGGAATAACAGCCAGACTCATTGGGGTATAGAATTTTATTTTACTCTATAGTGGAATACAAGGAGAATGAGAAAGGTGGTTGATGGGGACAATAATATAAAGGAGGAGGTGTAGGGGGAATGATTAAAAGGTCCTATAGAGAAGTAGGAGGAGAATAAGGAAGGGTTGTGACAGGGAGGGGAATAATATAAGGGAAGGGAAGTGGGGAGAGTGCTTAAAAGGGAAATATGTAGATAGACAGTGAAAGGAGAAAGTGTTGGATTAAAAGAGGAAAACAAGATGAAGGGGGAATACTGAGATGGCAATCATAACTGGTATTGTAAATGAGAGGAACTCTCCCTAAAATGGAAGCAGATAGCAGAGTGGATTAAAAACCAGAATCTTAATGATATTTTGTTTACAAGAAACACATTTGACACACACACACAAGTAGACATATAAAGAGTAAAGGTAGGACACTGTTATTTCCATAACAACATGGAAATAAAGAAAGTATAAAACTATAGCTCACAGGGGGCAGCTGGGTAGCTCAGTGGAGTGAGAGTCAGACCTAGAGACAGAGGAGGTCCTAGGTTCAAACCCGGCCTCAGCCACTTCCCAGCTGTGTGACCCTGGGCAGGTCACTTGACCCCCATTGCCCACCCTTACCACTCTTCCACCTATGAGACAATACACCGAAATACAAGGGTTTAAAAAAAAACAATAAAAAAAAAACCTATAGCTCACAGATAATTCTGCCTAGTATAGCAAGTTTATATTTCTTCCTCCTTCATTCTTCCCTCAAATCCCAGGCTAGATGATAGGAATGGAAAGAAAGGGAATAAATAGTTCAAAATTCTCTTCTATGTTCTCTATGTAAAAGAGCTCATCATTATCAGTAATTTTGCAACACCCCTGTGAGTTTGATACTCTTATTGCTCTCAATTCACAGTTGAGGCAACTGAGGCAAATAGAGTTTAATTAACTTGTCCAAGGACACCCACTTGCTGTCTCTTTCAACCTGAATTAAATTTGCTTTACTGATTCCAAGTTCTGATTTTTTATCCCTTCACTACCATTTACCTTTAATGTTGGTTGTGGAATGTGCCTATCCTTCTGTTATAAGAGGTAAAGATGGAATTTTCTGATTGCAAATGATTTCCATGATGTTTATCCTCCTGCAAATATCCTGAGTGAATATAATAGAAGCCATTCTGTAGGCTTTACTCTCATGCTCCCTTTCTTTTCAGAGAACTATTTTTTATTTTTCTTTCTTGATCCCTTCTTTCTTTCATATGCCCAGGTCTTCCAGTTCCTAGAAAATATTATATCTCCTGTTTTCAGCAAGGGAAGGCAGCGTGGCTGCTAGAGCCAAAAGGCCCAAGGAGCTCCTGTCCAGGTGAGTGAGTTGAAAGCAAGTATATAATGGTTGTTATCCCAAAGACTTTTATCTGTTGTAGTGAAGGGAGTGCAAGACTTGGGGACTGGCAGACCAATGCTGAGTCATGTTGTTCATTTTCTGAGAGATGGATGAGATCATGAGATATTATATAGTGTAGATCGTAAAATAAATAGTAAGTATGTGTGCACTAAATGGCATAAGATAATTTTTTCCCTTTTTTTAAATTTAAAATTTTAAAAATATTTTTATATGTTTACATGATTCATTTACTTTCCCACCCGTCTTCCCTCTCCCAGGACCAACAAACAGTTCCACTTGGTTATATATATATAGGTTTTTACTTGATAACTATTTTTATATTATTCATTTTTGCAGTAGAGCAATCTTATAAAACCAAAATCCCACATCATGTACTATGGTGAAAATTTATCAGACCAGTACAAAACTCCAAGGTATATAATAAGTTTATTGAGAGGAGGCCAGTCACAGTAAAGTTAGTCTCTGGTCAAGATGAGAACCAGAGACCCTGAGCTATACGATACAGCCTTTTTCATGGCAAGTAACCTGATGACACAGTGATAGAAAATAAAATCAAAATTGAAATAGAATGATTGCAAAATCGTTCACATGGACAGTTCTTAAGTAATGATACAAGTGCTGATTAAGCCAAAAAGTGTAAAAAAAAATCACTACAGGCGGTAACTTATGTGTACTATTATAGCTGACCTTTCCAAGGCCTCTGCAAAAAGGGGTTGGAGGCCAATTTTTTTTCTGCTGACAATTATTATGAAATAGGAGTCAGCAGTTAGGTGGCATTCTGAGTATCTTGTTATACAAAAAAGAGTAGTCCTCCACCACCTGTCTATCTTGTTATAGAAAAACAAGGGTTGTGGTGGGCTAAGTGGAAACTTGAGTTATAGACCTAAGGTGAAAATGCCTATAAACAATATTTGATACCATGCTAAGCTTTCTTTTTTTAGCTAATGTTTATAATTTTTATAAAGCAAACTATGTCATTTGACTATTAACTTAAGACGAATGATTATGTTATTAAAATAATCATAAAGGATAATACTATTATAATCATAGAAAACGTAGGTAATTTCACACTGACAATACCAGGCCATACGTTTTTTTTCTGTGTTTCTACTCCCATAGTTCTTTCCCTCAATGTGGATAAGCATTCTTATATGTCCCTCAGAATTGTCCTGTATCATTTCATTGCTACTAGTAGCAAAGTCCATTACATTGTATTGTTTCACAAAGTTTTACTTTCTGTATTCATTGTTCTCTTGGTTCTGCTCATTTCACTCTGCATCAGTTCATGGAGGGTCTTCTGATTCATATAGAAATCCTCCAATTCATCATTCCTTACGGCACAGTAGTATTCTATCACCGCCATATACCATAATTTGTTTGGTCATTCCTCAATCAAGGGGCACCCCTCATTTTCCAGTTTCTTGCCACCACAAAGGGTGTGTGAGTATTTCTGTACAACCCTTTTTTATTATCTCTTTGGGATACAAACCCATTTGTGGTATTGCTGGATCAAAGGGCATGCAGTCTTTCAAAGCTCGTTGGGCATAATTCCAAATTGAATGGCATAATATCTTTGCAAGTGTAGAGAGAAGTAGGAAATTTATATTCCATTTTGAAAATTATTGCATGAGTTAAAAAAAGTGAAGTTGTTTTTCTGCTTAGCATAAAAAATTTACCAAGAATAATCATGTGAAAGTACATCCAAAATGATGATAACAGAATTGTTCAAGTCATTCCTCCATTCTTTACTCAAGACATGAGTATGAAACCTGCCTGTTTCACAGGTCCATTGTGAGGTTTTATTGTTTTTATATGTGAAAGTATTTCTAAAATCATCCATCTTGTAGATACGACCAAATGGTGTATCCAAGACTGGTTCTGGTTTTTTAAATTGAAAAACTCCTTTTTGTCTGGGGAAATAGAATAAAAATCAGTTTACTTTCTGTCATCAGAGGAAAGAACTTATATTCCTCAATATGCTTGTGTGTCCTCCTTCCTTCTGTGTTTATATCATTATTTTTTTTTCTTCAGAGGCAGAGACTAATTTTGAAGTGAAGGAGATGTCTACAAAGCTGAGACTTTTTGTGGAAGGATTTGGCCCTCAAAAATGCAAGAATGAGGGTTCCCATGACTTAATTTTGAGAGAAATCTGTGACTCTGATATCAAGATAAATAAAAATATAAAGAGTGGCTGTGAATTTGATGAAGCTGCAGAGAAATTCAGCCAGTGTTCAGTCCTAAATCAGTGTATGAAATTGACCTCAGGAAATGACTTTTGTCAGGACGGCAAATACAGCAAACTCTTTCCTGAACAAATAGGACTTGTTCAGTCGAATGAGAAACCACCTGAAATTCTCATGTATCAAGGTAATGTAGTAGGAGGAGTGGCCTTTGGCCAATGTTCAGACCTTATTAGACATCCAAAAACTAAATGTGTCAAGATGGTTTCTGTGAGTGATGAAGCGGGGTTGCTACCTTTAAGTCAGAACTCTAAGCTTGCTGCACATCAGAGAATACAGGATGGAGAGAAACCTTATGAATGTAAACAATGTGGAAAGTCTTTCAAACGAAAGGACGGTCTTGCTCTACATGAGAGAACCCACACTGGAGAGAAACCTTATGAATGTAAACAGTGTGGAAAGGCTTTTACATGGAAGGTCTCTCTTGTTGCACATCAGAGACGCTATACTGGAGAGAAACCTTATGAATGTAAACAGTGTGGAAAGGCTTTTACACGTAGAAGCTCTCTTGCTATGCATCAGATAATCCACACCGGAGAGAAACCATATGAATGTAAACAGTGTGGAAAGGCTTTCACACAGAGGAGCAATCTTGCTAAACATCAGAGAATCCACACTGGAGAGAAACCTTATGAATGTAAACACTGTGGAAAGGATTTCACCCAAAGGGGCCATCTTACTGAACATCAGAGAATCCACACTGGAGAGAAACCATATGATTGTAAAGAGTGTGGAAAGGCTTTTGCAGTCAGTACATCTCTTGCTACACATCAGCTAATGCACACTGGAGAGAAGCCTTATGAATGCAAACAGTGTGGAAAATCTTTCACACAGAGATGCCATCTTGCTATTCATCGGAGAATCCATACTGGAGAGAAACCTTATGAATGTAACCACTGTGGAAAGGCTTTTACATGCAGTAGCTATCTTGCTGCACATCAGAGAATCCACAGTGGAGAGAAACCTTATGAATGTAAACATTGTGGAAGGGCTTTTACACATAGCCACACTCTTGCTACACATCAGCTAATCCACACTGGAGAGAAACCTTATGAATGTAAACAGTGTGGAAAGGCTTTCACACAGAGGGGCAATCTTGCTAAACATCAGAATATCCATGCTGGAGAGAAACCTTATGTATGTAAACACTGTGGAAAGACTTTTATACGGAGGGGCAATTTTGCTTTACATCAGAGAATCCACACTGGAGAGAAACCTTATGACTATAAAGAATGTTGAAAGTCTTTTACAGTACATCTCTGGCTACACATCAGCTAATGCACACTAGAGAGAAGCCTTATGAATGTAAACAGTGTGGAAAGACTTTGACACAGAGGTGCTATCTTGCTGTACATCACAGAATCCACACTGGATAGAAACCTTATGACTGTAAAGAGTGTGGAAAGGCTGTTACAGTCAGTATATTTCACTACACATCAGCTAATGCATACTAGAGAGAATCCTTATGAATGCAAACACTGTAGAAAGACTTTCACAAAAAAGTGCCATCTTGCTGTATAATAGAGAATCTACAGTGGAGAGAAACCTTATGAATATAAACACTGTGGAAGGGCTTTTACAACAAGGAGATCTCTGGCTTGACATCAGAAAATCCACACTGGAGAGAAAATTTGTTGTATGGGGTAAAATCACGCATTATTCTACATCGGACATTTATTAATTTTAGTAATTTATTTTATTTTTTAAAAACCCTTAACTTCTGTGTATTGGCTCTTAGGTGGAAGAGTGGTAAGCGTGGGCAATGGGGGTCAAGTGACTTGCCCGGGGTCACATAACTGGGAAGTGTCTGAGGCCAGATTTGAACCTAGGACCTCCCATTGAGAGTTGAGACCCAACTCTCAATCCACTGAGCTACCCAGCTACCCAATTTTAGTAATTTAGATGGGAAACTTCTTACAAAAATTAGTGAAAGTTAGATTCTCTTCTGAAGGGAGGTATTAATCTCTCCTTATGAAGAGTATGGAAGTCCTCTTCCCCAGCAGCTTTTTTATATATACCTAAATATACGTCTTTTATTCTCTTTTGTAATGTGACCAAAACTCCCCATTTTCTTCCCTTTTTATTTTTTTAAATTTATGCATTAAGAGGTTAGATTCCCATTCCCATGGGAAAACGCTTAAAACTTACTGCTACAGTCTAAACTCTTTGTCCTAAATGTTTCAATCTGAAAGGCCGTGACTATATCTAAATTCTGACTCAACTTAGAAATTGCAAACTTAAAGAAATCTTCCCATGGGTTCAACACTGCTGAGAAAGTTAAGGAGGTTAGGATAAGATAAAAAAAACATAACATACATAGATACTGTATCATATACAGGTAGTGGGTGACTAGAAGAGGAGTATTGTGTCAATTTCCTATGTATTCTGAGTTCTTTTGTATATCCGTGGACATTGCTATTGAGTCAACCACTCAGAGCAGTGCCCCTATTCTCTTTCCCTAATAAAGGCTGCATATCTTCCTAATAAGTAGCTTATCCTATCTCTTGTCTGCTCATTTGAGCACAGATGGAGACCCTGAGATTCCACTCCACCCATTATGAATATAAACAATGTAAAGGTTTTCACTCAGAGGAGCCATCTTGCTGGACATTAGAGAATCCACACAGGAGAGAAACCTTATGAAGGTACACAATGTGGAAAAGCTTTCACAGTGAGGAGTAATCTTACTAAGTAAGCATCAGAGTATCCACATTGGGGAGAAAATGTATGAATGCCATTAATTCAGATAGGCTTTCACATAAAGCCCCACAGTAGCTTCATGTCAGAAAATCTTCACTGGAGAGAAACTTAATGAGTAAGGTTGATCTTATAGTTGCCACTTTTAGATATTTAATGTAAGAGGATCCACCCTTGAGAGAAACTTTAGGAAAATGCTGAATGTGGTAAGGCCTTCAGGAAACAATCATCCCTTACTCCTTTTGGTTAGAAATCTTATTACTGTAATGAAAGAAGAAAGACATTGAAATGGAGAATCCAGAGCTTGTTCAGTATGAGAAAATGTCTTCTGGTCAGACTAATACCAGATGTATTCCCTTTAGGAAGGCTTTCATCTAGAGATCATCTTTTACTTCATATCAGAGAATTCATAGTGTAGAAAAACCTGATGAATGTGCTCAAGTTGTATGTGTTTTCCTCAGGACGAGGATGATCACTATAAGTCTGAGGGACCACCATGCATCTATTAGACTGGCTATGATGACAGAAAAGGAAAGGGACAAAAGTTGGAGGAGATGTGAGAAAACTGAGATACTAATGAAATATTGAGTGGAGTTGTGAACTGAATAGAGCAGTTTTGAACTGAAAGTGTCAGAATGTGTAAGGAGTTAAATTTAAAGATTTGGACTTGAATTAAGAGAGTAGTGACCAGGAATTTAATCAATTGCAGAACTATGTTGAAAGGGCATTAACAAAAGGGAAAGGATCTATATGTATTTTTTTTTTAAACCCTTGTACTTTGGTGTATTGTCTCATAGGTGGAAGATTGGTAAGGGTGGGCAATGGGGGTCAAGTGACTTGCCCAGGGTCACACAGCTGGGAAGTGGCTGAGGCCGGGTTTGAACCTAGGACCTCCTGTCTCTAGGCCTGACTCTCACTCCACTGAGCTACCCAGCTGCCCCCTCTATATGTATTTTTAAAACCACAATACTTAAAGCTGCTCTTTTTGGGGTGTCAAAAGAATTAGAAAATAAGAGGGAACTTATCAGTTGGGAGTGCTGGAAGCCATTAAGCTACATTTAGCACAGCTCTTCACAGGTTCTGAAACCCACACAGCAGGTGCCAGAAAGATGGTTATTACACTCAGTTTCCCCAATATGACTCCTTTGTCACTGACATTCCCTTTTATTGGAATTATTGTAATCATTATCCTTACTCAGCCCCAGGGAAACACAGAAAAACAATATAGGCTAATAGCAGAGCTCCCACAGGCCTCGTATAACTCATAGGAAATTCCTATCCTTACATGCAGTAATACAGAAATTCCCCTATGTGATATGCAGAAATGGGCAGCCATTTTCTGTAGGTACAAAATAGCAGTTTGCCACTTTGGAACAGAGAAACTGGCAAAGCACCCCAGGCATGTGCTAAGGTGACAGTTAAAGATAGAGTATAAATTGAGGTCCATAAACCCCTGAGACTTCACTTCTTTCTCTGATCTCCTTGGGTTAGGGAGGTGGTGCCAAACTGGGCCCCGGGAGGTTTGGGAGTTGGATTAGGCTGGAGGTAGGGACAACCTTTATTGCTATCCAAATCAATACCTTATTGACATAGCCAACAACCTTTAAATCAAGCAAGATTGAACAGCAAACTTCAAGAATACAACAGCATTTGACCCAGGGGTTTGTTAGCCTCTGGACTCGGCAACAAACGGCAACAGAGTTGGGGAGTGAGCCCCAAGGTCTTCCCATACTCTGCACCTTAGGGAACAATTTGTGTTTCAATATTTATTTAGTCCTAGTACTTAGGCAAGATCTTTTAGGGTTCCATCACCCACTTTCCTTCTCCCTCTTATCTACCCTCAGTTTGATATCAATAAACCCAGTTTGATCCTAAAGCCTAAAATAGTCTTTGAAAGCCAACTTCTTACTTTAGTGACAGTAACTAGTTTGAAGTAGTCAATCCTGGTAACATCTCTAGCTGGCTATAGCCATTTCCAAGCCAGTGGTAATTCTTCATTTCAACCTAAGGTTTCAGGAACCTACATTCTACTTCCTGATTACCCCTACCCAGCTGCCTACTTTGTCAGGTTTCTAAGGCTTGTGGTTAGCAAAGAATCTTCAGTTTTAAAGGAGGCTTAGCCCAGCTGGTGTGGGGAATAAATCTTATACTCACATCTAGCTAGTTAGGTTAGTGGTTAGGGTCTCTCCTTATGAGCCAATATCACTAGCATCCTTAGCTCCTTACTGCTCATAACACCTAGAAGTCACTTCGCAACAAACCAGCATATAATGAGTTAATGTTAAAGATTTTAAAACTAACTTAGATTCCCATACACAGGTGCCTGCAAAAAACAGGCCAGAATAGTCTCCAAGTTTCCCCCCTCCCAAACCCGATTTGGTACAGTACTTTAACATAAAAGAACAATGAATGAAATATGGAGAAATTGTCTCCTATGAAAAAGCCTGTGCTTTCCCACCACTATATGTCAAACACACCTAACACATTGTCTCTAAGAAAAAGATGGATGGTGAGAATGGATTTCCATGCCAACTTTATGTGTGATCTCAAAGCGTATGAAATAAACACAGCCCAAAAGCTGACCAGAGCAAACTTTATGATGCTTGGCTCTGGCTGAAAACCTTATTACTCTCATTCATCTCAGTCATGTCACTGACGCTGTCCTGCCTCCAAGATTTTCCTGCACCTGTGGGAGTCTTTTACCCCTGCAAGGGAGATGGCTGTTTAAGTTGTGGCATATGATTGTAATGGAATAGTATTGTTATATAATAATGAGGAGATGGAGGAGCTGGGAAAATCTTAGAATGACTTGAGAACTAATACAGACTGAATTTAGTAATATTATGAGAATCACTGAACATTGTGACAAATATTTTATGCAGAAAAACTGAATTTAGTTATTCTCGACAATACAATGATGCAAAACAACCCCCAAAAACTTGTAATCAAAACTTTTATCTTTTTCCAGAGAAAGAACTGATGAAGTCTGAATCTATACCAAAGACAAATTTTTTCACTTAAAAATTTTTTTTGTTCAAATTTAATTTCACAGAAGGATCAATATGGAAAAATGGTTTATATGATTGTATATGCAAAATTTATATAAGATTGCTTAACATCTCTTGGGAATGGGCTAGAAAATCCAAGACTCAAAAATTTTTTTTAAATGTTGGATATTGTTTTTACACATAATTGTCAAAAAATAAAATATGAAATGATGGAGAGGAGTTGTATGCTCAGTGGTAAACGATTCTTTCTGGAATTAAGAAGTGTACAAGTAATAATTAAAGGGCTTCACTTTAAGCTCATACTTCACTATACACTGGACACATGCTAGAGATAAGATTCAGTGCCTGTAATCACTAGGGAAGGCGTTTTGCTGTAGTATAGATTTCATGTTCCCACAGAGGAGCCCTCAATAAGCACCTCAAATTTCGTACTGTGCAAAAAATACTACGATAAGGACTTTTTCTCTGAAATCCCAATGCTTGTCATTTTTCCTCACTATTTGTTGGAATTGATATTTTACAATGTTTTTTTTAACCATTCCCTAGTAAATTGATACTTGTTTCCTGTTTTTTGCTGGCTCATATAGATCTTACCAAAGAAACAAAATAAGAGTACCTAGGGAAGATGTGGAAGGAATAGGGGACCTGATCCCTGTTCAGTCCATTCTGTCCAAGGACTCAGTCTCATGATGCAGTTGGCTGATTTCTGGGTCTGAGCAGAAGTCCAACCTCTCGGATGAAGTAATAAGGGAGGATTTGAGGTTTCCAAGTCCACCTTGTCTTTTGAAATGTCAACAAATGGGGATTCAGGGGACATCCTAAGTTTGAGCTGTCAGGCTAGAGAGAAATAGGACACAACTACATAAGCAATAGACAAGGCACCCTTTTCTGGGAACAATGGTGAAAGAGACACTTTTTGCTTATGGGTATCCCATGCCCTCATTCAAAAACCATATTATCCTCATAGAAATAGCCTCATATTCTTCATTGGTTAAAATTCAAATGCTATACAAGAACACATTTTTATGAGTTGAACAAAGTCCTAATTACTTATCCCTCTAATCAGAGAGTCATTATAATGGAGAAGGAGATAAGAATTTCAATTGCTCTTATGCTTACAAGGAAAAAAGGAGATTTAAGTAGATCTCTTCAATTTGCTCTTTTCAAATACAGTCAATTAAAAGTTTAATGGGTTTTAACAATATCAATATCATACAATATTAAATGACAAAGCATTATACAGTGTTTTATATTGTTTATTTAATAGATTATATTGTGTAATAGTATATTATAGATTATATTAAAATAATTAAAACATAATCAACAGGACAGATAAAATACATGATTTTTTTCAAATGTGTATTTTTACAACTTTTTAAAATTTTAGTTTATAATCTAGCAACATCCAGATTGCAAGAGAAGCTGCTTTTCTATAGCATATCTTTATAAGGATTTGCCAGATTTTGCCTTTTCATAAACAATATATTGAGTTTTGTAGGAAGGGGGTTATCAGATAGTGGGGGTGTGATCTAGTGACCTTCACTTGACTGTTACACATGGGCCAAAGTTGCTTCCTCTTTCCTACTAGGAAGATTTTTGAGGGTGGAGTTCATGAGGGGACTCCCCAAACTGGAGGTAGAGATGATGGAGGAAGGTGTTAGGAATAGTTTGAATCCTAAATGACCTCTGTCCATTGTTTAGAGCCGCTAAAATCTTGACAAACCTCCCCCGCTCACTTCCCAAACGTTTTTCCTTCAAAATGGAGTCGAGTGTTCTAAACCCTCCCTTCAGCCACCCGGTGATACCTCCCCCGTCAAGGTCCCTACTCCAAACTCTAATCAGTATAACTAATATTACTGAACCGGGATTTATTTTGAAGATAAAGTATTTGGGCTTCAGGGAAGGAAGAGGATAAGGGGAATCAGGATTGAGGGTAAAAGGATAGGCTTCACTAACAACTATGAATTTCTCCCTAGGGTGGGCAGTACTGGATTGTCTTCAGAAGCTTTGATCCCAGTAACTGTCTCTCACCCCCTATAAACTCCTAAACACTAATCTAATAACTAAAATAGAGGGACTACAGAGTTAAATGGATCTAGCTGATTTAGGAAAGATCTCCCAAGAGCCTGCTCCCCTAGGAGTCCAGGCTCTCTGGCCAAAATGGAGAACTGCTGTATCATTTTCTTCTTAGTTGGTAAATGAAGTTTGTAGAGTGATTATAGCAGTAGATATCTCCAGAAAATCTCTAAATTTGGGGTTCAGAGGTGCCAGTTTGCTCACGAGATCAACCAAAGCCACCTTCCACTCTCTAAGATTCAGAGAGATGTCCCCATAGTGGCAGTTGGAAAACCTTCACAGAATTCTCCTTTGGCCCCTTCCTAATGGTCAGATCCTTAAGATTCTTCTGGTCTTGTTCTCAATTCCATTTCAAAGATGTATGTTTTTTCCTGGTTTCTTTTGCTTAGTCCAATCCATCTCATACAGTTCCCCCATTTTTCCTTTTTATGTGATTCAACCATAAGGTCCATGTATTGTCCTATCTACACTATCTTATCTACTCCCTTTCTATTCTTAATTCCTCCTCCCTTCCTAGAAAATAAAAAAAAGTTTATACTTATCTTATACTCATGCTACTCTTTTCTAGAGAGGGTTAGGAAAGTGGATAAAGGAATGAAAGGGAATACAAGGTTCTAATACATAATTCTAACAGGTGAAACAATTTTGCAACAATTAATGAACTTTTTCTAATGAATACAATGTCTAAATAATGCAATATACCAAATTCATATTTTTACCACTTTCTGAGCTAGTTTTATTTCTAAGCATATTAAAAAAATATCTATAACTTATTTCTACTTTGCTGTTTGCTCTATTAATGCAATAATAATAAAGATCAATGATCTTTATGTTTAACTATTACTTTACCTATGCTTTGACTATTTATGTTTTTTTTTTTAAACCCTTGTACTTTGGTGTATTGTCTCATAGGTGGAAGATTGGTAAGGGTGGGCAATGGGGGTCAAGTGACTTGCCCAGGGTTACACAGCTGGGAAGTGGCTGAGGCCGGGTTTGAACCCAGGACCTCCTGTCTCTAGGCCTGACTCTCACTCCACTGAGCTACCCAGCTGCCCCTTATGTTTTTAATACAATACTATTATATATCAAGGACATGGGTTAGTGGATTAGTACTGCTATTGTCTTTTTAACTATCCCTTAACCCTATATTCTTATCCTCTCCCTACTTCTTTCTTGCTAGAATTTTTGAACTTCCCTGACTGTCTCTGTCCCTAATAACCATTCTCTAATTATTTCTACTTCTATTAGTATGCTTAGTATTTACATATTTGGGGACTATTTAAAGCCTACTCTATAGTTTCCCAACTACATTGCAAATATTTATAAGATTTTACACTATGTACAGTCTTTTTGCAATCTGCATTCCAGTATTAACCAGATACAAGGCTTTTCAATCTTATATTTGGCTAAGACCTTCCTGAGTTGCTAACTATATACATGTATGTACCCTTATACATTTCTATACATATTTATGGTACAGTCTTTTGACCCTTGTTTATTTACATAAAATGTCAGCTAATTATCAGTTTCTGTTGGGGTTTTGTGTTCTTTTTGTGTAGTGTGGCTGCACATACATACCTTTTTGTCTTTGCAAGATGTCGATCTTCTCGTGTTGACTGTAGATGCCTTCCTTGATGAATTTTATGTACTGTGGGTGCAATTTTCCTTATTATGTGATGGTATGGTGTTTTGTTTTTGTTTTGTTTTTGTGCTATTGCTGCATTTAGTCTTACAAATCCTGTTTCTCGTGCTTTTCCTTGCAAAGTTCATGATTTTCCACAGTTCCTTTAAAGTTTTTTCTCCTTGCATCCTTCTTGGTGATTTTCTGGTTTCCTGTTCTTCTCTTGGTTCTTTTCCTCTTCTCTGTTTCACCGTCACATGTTGTCTGTTGTCTTACATGTTGCCGGAAAGGTTCTCTGAGTCCAGAACTAGAACAGTGTGGATTGTGATGCTTTGTCAGTAATGTTAATCAATTGTTTGTGTGTGTATGTTACGTGCAATTTGAGATGTCTATTTCTTGATTATGGGTTTTTTGATCATTTTCTAAGTGATTTGGATGTTCTTAGAAATGTTTCTCTTTCTTTACATGGCTTGCATGATACCACAGATCTTGATTTTGGACTTTTATTGCTGTCGGGGAAGTTAATAGGACCTGATGTGGACCCATCCATTTTATCTCCAATGGTGACTTCCTATCAAAGTCCTTTAAGTACACCATGTCTCCAGACTTTACATTGTGGATCTCAAAATCAATAGACTGTCTTTTCTGCAAAATCCCTAGCTCATGCAATTCTTTTGCAAAGCAGTTATGTGCTGATGTAATTTGCAATCTGCTGATAACGTGGATACATGTTCTGATTTGCATGGTTTCCCTGCCCACACTTCGTGACCATACAAAGATTCAAACAGAGATATATGGAGATCAGTGCTAGGTTTTGTTCTTAGGTAATATAACATGATGGGCAAGGCATTAGTCCATTTTAAGTGCATTTCTAGGCAAATCTTTCCTATCAGTGTCTTGATCTCCCTATTGAGTCTTTCCATTTGCCCTGCTGAAATTGCGTGGGAAGATCCCTTTATCCCCAAATTTTTGTAAACTTCTTGCAGAATATGGTGGGTAAAGTGCATGCCTTTGATTGAGTATATATGAGATGGTACGGAAAATCTCAGAATGATTTCTTTTAGCAGGGTCTTTATTACAAAGTCTACATTGTTCTTTTTAGCAGGGTATGCCTCTGGCCGTCTAGTCAGGTGATCCATAATGACCAGTGTAAGGATGGGATTTGTGCAAGGGGGATGGGACAAAAAGAACCAGAGAGAAGGCAGTTGCTGACAGTTGCTGGCAGTTGGGACCAGAGGGGATTCTGGGAATGTTCTCTGAGGAAGAAGGAGAGGAGAGGTCTTTGGGCAGAGGACTGGGAAGAGAGGGAAGGAGGACATCCCAGCTCAGATCCAGTCCTGAGGGCTTCATGAGATTCTTTCTTTTGGAAAATGAAGCTTTGATTCCTTGATCAAAGCCATTCCATCACATCTCTCCCATCAAGACTTCAAGCATTGAGTTAGCTAAGTTTTTGGACTCCATTTTGGGAGTGATCTCTTAGTTTTCTTCTCCCAATTCCCAACCTTGCTGAGAGATCCCCTTTTCAGTCAGAACTTACAATTATAGAAAAGGATAGAAATAGAAACAGAAAGAGAAGGTGAGGGAGAAGAAGCTTAGGAATGGAACCACAAAGGTTCTCACCCACGTGATGGACCCCAAAGAAATAGAGAAGAGGGCACCCCAAAATCCCTCTGCCCTTCACTTCTTTCCCCAATCCCTGAATTGTAAATAATAAAAGACATTCATCAATCAGATAAAATTCCAGAGTGCTTGAGAGACAACAAGGGAGAGGGGAACCACAGCTTGGTCTGGCTGCCTCCATCTCAAAGCCAGACCCCCCACTGTGAAATTAACTGATGGGGGGAGGTTTGTGTGAACCTCATCCTTATTCTGAATTGGATTGGGGTACCACATACCTTATCTTATAGGGAAGCCTCACCCCCCAACTCCTGTGGGGCAGCACTATATTGAGTTTGTAGTTACCTCAGGAAATTTATAAAATCAAGTGATCAAGAAATTGAGCATATTTAGGAATTGTAAATACATTCCTGGATCATAATATTCAATGGAGTCAATATGTCCTCAGGTCTTGGGAGAAGACTAAATTCTCTCGTGCCTGATAAAATGGCATTGCATTTGAGCCTTGCCTTAGACTGTTTTCAAGACAAGATAGTAGGGAAAGAAGAGAGTAGAGGAAAGGTTTATTCTGTTTGAAATTCCTAGAATGTATACAAAATTTATACCTTGATCTAATCTGTTCTATTATGTGTAATTAGAAATCTTGAACCCGTGGACTTCATCTCCCAGAATCCTTTTCCCTTCATCCATGTAGCATCCTTATGTATGGTATTTAAAGTCTGCTGTAACCCTGCCTTTTAGCTCTTCTTCCTGTACTCCTCCTCTCAGTCTTTTTCTCCTTACGAGTTTTTATTTCCTTTACTTCAAGTTTATTATTAATAAATTTTTATAATATATATTACTTGGATTATTGGATATAATTTTTAATCTTATAACTACTTTAGGGTAAGATCATGAGTCCCTCCCCTGCTATGAGAATAGTTTCTTGATTTTGTGATGATGACAATAATAATAATAATATCATTATAATAAGCATTTATACAGTGCTTCATTTTTTCCTTCATATATGCCATCTTATTTGAATTTCACAACAACTTTTTGATGGAGGTGCTATTACCTTCCTTTAATTTATTTTTGTTTTGTTTTGTTTTGCTTTGTTTTAACCCTTAACTTCTGTGTATTTGCTCATAGGTGGAAGAGTGGTAAGGGTGGGCAATGGGGGTCAAGTGACTTGCCCAGGGTCACACAGCTGGGAAGTGACTGAGGCCAGATTTGAACTTAGGACCTCCCGTCTCTAAGCCTGACTCTCAATCTACTGAGCTACCCAGCTGCCCTTCCTTTAATTTATATGAAAGCTAACATAGTCAAAGATGATCTGACTTGCTCAGCACCACACAGCTTGTAAGAGTCAGAAGTAGGATTTGAACTCAAATGTTCTTGACTACAAGTCCTGTTCCTAATTCACAATTGCCATTGTTATATACACCCACAGACCTACATACCTACATCCATCCATATATATATATATATATATATATATATATATAATACATATGCATATATATTCCTCATTTCATGTCTACACAATTTAAAAGGTCATTTTTTCTGACATTTTGCCATCCATGTTCTCCCACTCCTATCCCCTTCCCAAAATACCAGGTAATGTGATATAGGTTATACATGTTATTCACCATATATTTCCTTGTTCATCATGTTGTAAAAAAGACACAAATAGATTGCACTGGAGAAATATTTCTGGAAGGAATAAAATGACAATGCTGTGCTTCCATCTGCTTTCAGATTCCATCAGTTCCTTCTATGGAGGTGGATAACCTTTTTTTTTTTTTTGGTCCTGAGTTCTTTGGAGTTAACCAGCGTCCACGCATTGCTGATAATAATTAACTCACTAATAGCCAAACATCATACTTTATTGTTATCACTGTGTAAAACATTCTCCTGTTTCTCCTCATTTAACTTTGTATCATTCATATAAGCCTTTGCAGATTTTTTTTGTGATCATCTTGTTTGTCATTTTTTGGAAACAACATATTACTTTTAGTATATTTTTCAAAAATTGGGACAACTAAGTGATCTTCCTGAGTTCAAATCTGGCCTCAGACTATTACAAACTGTGTGACTCTAGGCAAGTCACAAAACTTTGCTTCATTTTCTCAATTGTCAAATGAGGTGGAAAAAGAAATAGCAAAATATACTGGCTAAGGAACATCAATGGGGGTCATGAAGAGGCAGAAATTATTGAATCAATAAAAAACAAAACAAAAATTTCTTTGGTATTTGTGGCATTACGAGAAGACAAATCTGTTTCTATTTCGCCTTGTGTCCCAGAGGCAACTTAAGTGTTTTTTTGCAACCTGAAAGATTTATTATAGAATATCACAGAAAAGGAAGGGAGGAGTAAGGAGGGCAAAAGGAAATGTATGGAGAAGAGAAAGTCAGCCAAAACTAAGAATGGATCTAGGGTCCCAGAAATGGTTTTTGGAATTCCATTCCCAGAGTAAATTTCAAGAGTTCATGAATCTGAATGGGAAGGTTAAAATATGCTCAATCTATGACTCCAAAAAGAAGTGAGAAGCAATGCAATCTATGATCCAATAAGAATTTGGTTTTAAGCTATTTGATTGACTACTTATATTAAAGAGATTGTCTAATTCACTCATGAATATATGGAATGGAACAGAATTAATTTCTGGAGGATTTCTAGGAGGATCATTTACAAGTAAAAGAAACTTTTGGTAGAAGAAATCTGCCAGTAATTCCATATATCATCAATCATTCAATCACGCAGTATCCATTAGATATATAACAGTCTTCATGATAAATGATGGGAATACAAAGACAAAAAGGAAATGATTCCTGAATTCAGGGAACCTCCCTTCCAATAGAGAAGTCAAAATATATATACACAATGTAAGCATCCACAAATAATATATTAAAATGGATATTATTTGTGGGAGGGGGTGCACTGGGAGCTTAGAAAAATAAGGAAAGATTAATTCAAACAACCCATACTTAAAGTTATTGTTGCACAACATGAAAAACACAGACCCCATCTTAATATTTTCTATTATTCTAATATATACATATACATACACACACACACACACACACACACACACACACACACACACACACACACACATATATATATATATATATATATATATATATATATATATATATATACCAAGAGAGAGATACTTCTAAATGTACTCTACTAAGAGGATTGTTAAAAGGAATAAATATCATAAATTAAGTAAAAGGAATACAGGGAATTAATGTGATCTGAACCCAGCCAATAAAAAATGACATGAACAGAGGAAGTCTAGCCTTGGGTAGCATATTATTTGCCAGTAACATTGTCTTTCAGCAAAAAAAAGAAGGGGATTTTGNATATATATATATATATATATATATATATATATATATATATATATACCAAGAGAGAGATACTTCTAAATGTACTCTACTAAGAGGATTGTTAAAAGGAATAAATATCATAAATTAAGTAAAAGGAATACAGGGAATTAATGTGATCTGAACCCAGCCAATAAAAAATGACATGAACAGAGGAAGTCTAGCCTTGGGTAGCATATTATTTGCCAGTAACATTGTCTTTCAGCAAAAAAAAGAAGGGGATTTTGATTCCTATGGAAGCCAAAGGAATTGTTGCAGTTATCATCACTGTTTCCTGCAACTGATTTTGAGCCTTACCTCAATTTGCTTTCAAGCCAAGATAGTAGTGAAAAGAGGAAAGGAGAGGAAAATGCCAATTTTGTGAGAAATTCCTTGACTATATACAAAGTTTTCACCATGCCCCACTCTTCTCAACTGTCATGGTGTGAGATTACAGGGGTCTTTGAGATCAATCTTTGAATCTAAACCTTGAGCCCTTCTTTGTTTCCTGCAGATTCAGATCAATGTAAGAAGTGTCCAGGGGATAAATATCCAAACAAGCAGAGAGATCGCTGCCTCTCCAAGGTAGTGACCTTCCTGATTGTGAAAGAACCTTTGGGGATGACTTTGACCTGTATGGCTGTTTCCTTCTCTTTACTGACAAGTCTGGTTCTGGGGGTCTTTGTGAAGTTCCAAAACACTCCCATGTAGAGAGCCATGAACAAGCAATTTGATCTGTAATTCATATCAGATCCAACTATAACTGATGATTATAACCAATTTTAACTTCTTTCATTATTCAAAGTTTTCCTGTCTAATAAATCATGTTATTTTGAAGAGAAGGGGGATATGTCGGGAGCTATTAAGAGAAATTAGAATCTGAAGTAGATATTTTTATCTGGAACCCCTCAAAAGATCAATACATACTGGCAGAGCCGTGTATTGGCTTTTCTCCCTATCGAGTCGAGACAGGTGTGGGATATCTAAGATAAAAATCTGAGATTCCTCTTTTGATTCCTTTCATAATTCTCACCTTCCTTCAAAATGCAATATAGTCTTATTGAAAAAGCTTTGGGCTCTCAGCACTACAGCAGGAGGGGCACTAACTCTGTTCTCCTTCGACCTAGAATAGAGATGGCTGGTACCGTCAAGGTCGAACCCTTGGCAGGGCATTTTGCCCAAAATTAAAGTAAAATAATGAGGCTCAAAAAATTTGTTTAATACCATCAAGGCTGAGAAACTGCTGGGGCTTTCTGGCCTAATGAGATGTCCCAGCTTCCACTTAAAGATAACACATATAGTTGATAGTTTAGCATAGGTTTTTTATCTACACCTGGAGGCTTCTAAGGCTTTTGTTTTGATTATAGTAAAAATCCTGCTCTCTGTAACTGTGGGAAACTTTCTTGGGCTTTTGGGGGAAGGAGATCTTTAATTTCCTTTATAATAAAGTGGCTACTTCAGTATTTTTTAAAAGTACTATGAGCTAACAAGCTGTGCTTCCAATTTGTTTCATTCTTTGCATCCGATGACCACCCTAGGCCACTCAGATTAGTCTCTGGTTATAGAGCAGGTTCTCTATACTCCCATAGTGAAAGCTAATAACAGAACTGTCAGCTATACTCTCCTCATCTCCATTATCTTCTGTTTCCTCTGTTCCCTGCTCTTCAAAGGTCAGCCTACCACTGTTACCTGTCTCCTACAACAAACAGTATTTGGAGTTGTGTTCACAGTGGCTGTTTACTCCATTTTGGCCAAAACCATCATAGTGGTTCTGGCTTTCAAGGTTATAAGGCCAGGGAGCAGGATCCGCATATTCATACATCCTAGGATGTCTATCTATGTTGTTCTCATCTGTTCTGGATTTCAAATGATTTTCTGTGGCATCTGGATGGGCACATATCCCCCCTTTCCAGAGGCAGATGCACACTCTGAATATGGCCGCATAATCCTTAGATGCAATGAAGGCTCTGTCTTTGCATTTTATTTTATCCTGGGCTACATGGACTTTTTAACCCTGGGAAGCTTTACTGTGGCTTTCTTGGCCAGGAACCTGCCTGATACTTTCAATGAAACCAAGTTCATCACCTTCAGCATGCTGGTGTTCTGCAGTGTCTGGGTCTCTTTTCTGCCCACATATCAGAGCTCCAAAGGGATGCCATGGTGGCTGTGGAGTTCTTCTCCATCTTGACCTCTAGTGCTGGGCTCCTGGGCTGCATTTTTATTCCCAAATGTTATGTGATCCTTCTGAAGCCAGACAGCAATACCCAGAGACAGATCAAGAGTAAATAAGCCTCTAAAGGCAATATTTTTTTTCTGGAATGCAGTTTACACTTCCAGTACTGGGAATAATCATATCAAAGAATAATACACAATAATCGAACATACCTTTATTTGTCAGTTTTGGTGATGTTTGCACTCTAATTAGTATATGTGTAGTATTCTCTCTGGTTGAACTCATATAGGCTGGATCCCCAGAGTGAAATGACCATTAATATTTTGAGGATGTTGCTACATATTTTTGTGCAGATTGTCATCAGTGCTTTAGACTCTTTGAAGTTTTCACTCTCATTCCTTGGACTATGGGTGAAAGTGTAATAGGTATAAGCTTTGAAGGTATAAAGGCAGATTTTTACAAGTAGATTAGGGAAAGCCTTGGCTGGAAATCATGGATATTCTGTATAGAATGCAGGGGGTAGGGAGGAGAGAGCTAAGGAACAGACCTTGCTGTTTTGTGAGGGGTTTGGAGCAGATGTGCAATCAGCAGTCCCTATTTGACCTGGGATCTTGGAGAATGGTGAAAAGGCTGAAGACATCATCCTGCAAGTCAACTCTGAATAGGGAAGAGGCCTGTGTTCTGGTGGACAGTCTGCAGACATCTCTCCCTACCTGGTTACTTTGGATCATCGGCTGTGGAGGAGTTGGTTCCTGTTATCCTGAAGACATCTCTGGATCAGTTGTGAGACCCCAAATCCAAGCCCTCTTCCTCAGGTCTTTAGCCAACTAGTCAAACCTGGCAGAAGCCAAGTTGGCTAAGGAACTTACCCTTTTTGACTCCAGTCCTGGGCAGTTAGATATAGTTTCACCTCACCCCCTCTCCTGTCCTCTGAAAAACAAACTGTTTTCCCTGTGTGTTTTTCTTTGTACCTTGAACTTTCCATAGTGTGTATTTATTATACTCTGAGTTTATCCCTTGTCTAGGCCCTAACTGTCACTTCTGTCAACAGTCTTTTCCTTAACAGTAAACCCAGTTTCCTTAACTTGTTAAGTCCCCATCTTTTGTCATTCCTGTCTCCTACACACCCTTCTGAACCCACATATAATATTTAAGTTATCTCCCCTGGTTTTCCCCATAAGAGTTTGGCACACTCAGATGGTGGGTTAACAGGGGGACCGGAAGTTCTCTCTTGGACACATAGAGCCAGACTGGAAGTCAGAGGATTCTGAACATTCCATGGGGGTTGTACAGCCATTGGCTGTGGGCTGAAAGTTCTGTGTTATTTAGAATTTCTGGGGTTCCATTTAGAGGTATTAAGCCTCAAGATATGTAGACATGTGGGGGACTTTGAAACTACATTTCCCATGGTCCAACGGGTTTCCTGTTTTGGATGACATCTTCAAGGTAAAGCCAGGCTTTAAATATTGGGAAGTTGGGCTTGACTTCCTCTTTGCTACCTGAGCGTGCTCTCTGGGGAACGTAGAAAGGAGTAGGGAAGGTACGGAATGTAATGGCGGAGGTGGGATTTTTTAAATAGCCAGGCATGTGGTTCTAATTTATTCTACTAACATGGCTTTAATTAAAATATTACTTTTCCTCATAATATCAGCCTTTATCATTTTTAATCCTTACAGTTCCCAGCCACTGGTGAGCTACTCAGAACTGCTTACCTCCCACCGAAGTTCATTGATAAAATCTCTATGTGAAGCCAATATACTACAGAGGCTGGAATAGACCCAGAGAAAGGGTTTTTCCCTATTTTTTTTGCCTCTTATTGTTTGTGTTATCCTGTTTGATTGTAAATTAGTATTGTTGTGGGAATATTGTTGTATTTGTGTTAGTTATTAGTTATTAGTCTTTCATTGTGGCTAATAACATTACTGTATTTCTGTATCATTGGTAGTTCGTGTCAATGTTTGGGTCAATGGTATTGGAAGACTGTATGGATTATTTGTTATTGGGATTATGGCAAGGAATATTGTTTCTCCCATACCTGTGGTTTAAGATCATACCCAGGTATTATAGAGTTATATTGGATTTTGAGATAGCCCAACCAGTTCTTACCATAACTATTCTTGATATTATAGCACACACACCCATTATTGTTTAACTGGTTACATCATATACAAAATAAGATGGATATTTTTTCATATTAATTATTGTTGCAAGATTGTGGTTACCTGGTGTTTTAGAGATTCAGAGATGAAGCAATTGTTAAAGTTAATGCAAGTTAAAATAGACAATTTGGAGATGTATATGCAATCTGGTCGTGTTTATGGTCGAGCTCCTGATAATGGTACTGATGGAAATGCTGGTAAAGGTATTAAATCTGAACATTCTAAGGCTGATTTGGAACAAAAGGCATTAAATAAGGGAGACAAACCAGTTAACCTTTTCCCCCATGTGACCTTCTGGTAGTGAGAGATGATGGGAATTTTTCACATGAGACAGCACACTAGATTTAGAATGGAGGATGTGGAGAATTTGAAAAGGAAAATCCCTAATTTCCATGATGATACTGGCAAATTTGTTAAGATCTTTAGAGCATTTGTTAAGGCACATGACCTAGATTTTGAAGACTATTTGTATATTTTAGGAGAGATATTGTCCAATCATGATAGAAAAAAGTTTGTAGAAGAGACGAGAAATACTGAGGGGATGACACCATGGTCAGTAGCCTGGGAGGAACTGGATCTCAATTCAGTTCCAATTTGCAGAATGCTGAAACAGGCAAGAAAATCATTGATAAAGGTAATGGAGAAGAATTCGAGATGTCCTAACTCTTGGTCGAAATTTGAAAAGGTTAGGCAGACACGTAATCAGAAGACACCAGTGACATTCTTAGATTGCATTATTGAAGCTGCTGAGATTTACTTAGGTATGAATGTCCTGGAAGATACCACCATAGAGCACATTAAGTGCATATTTGTGAGAAATGCTGTTCTCCAGGTGAGGAAGTTTTTTGATGACAACTACCCAGATTGGGAACTTCTGAGCCTGGATGAAATGAAGCAAAAGGCTGCTTATGTTTTTGCTCAAGAGAAGAACAGAGGGAATGATGAAAAGGACGTAATATGCGAATATCATAGGGATAGTTTAGAATAGTTTAGGAATAGCATTGGATTAGATTAGAGCAGTGGTTCCCAAACTTTTTTGGCCTACTTCCCCCTTTCCAGAAAAAATATTACTTAGTGCTCCTGGGAAATTACGAAACTATTTATTGAACTCAGAATAGAATGTAATACAAAAAAAGTGTGACCACCGCACTCCTGGATCGCTGCAGCACCCACCAGGGGGCGGTAGCACCCACTTTGGGAATTACTGGATTAGAGGATAAGATAAGGCACTAATGTACATTAAAGTGCAAATACAACAAACATAACAAAATTGCGATACATGAAGAACATATAACATACTACAGATCACATCTCACAAAATAATGTAAGTATAAATAGTATGTGTATGTTGTAAATTGTATTATAGTGTAAGTATTGTATATGGTTTTCCCCATAAGAAAAGGAAGACCCAGAGTTTTGAGGAAACTCTCCCATGTTCCGTACCTAATGTCAATTACCATTAAGGATTCTTTCACCACTGGACTCAACCACAACATAAATAGATGAACTCCTGGGGCTTTGATATGTTTTCTATAGCTCCACAAGCATATTTTTTTCATTCATTCTCAAATCACCTTAACAGGTCATCTGCTTTCATCTAATGACCTAAATATCCAATTAGTATTTAAAATTAAGAAATTATTTATACCAATTTACATTTGATTGGATAAACCATTTAGCCAGATGTGTTGCCTTTTTATAACAACATTATAGGATTGGGGAAAATTCTTCATTCTATCATGTTTATATAACTCTCCACTGATCCCTTTCTCACTTCTTTCTAAAATATTATTATATTGATTGTACTTTCTTTAGTGCTCTTCATTTAATATGCATAAATTGGAATTTCTATTCTCATCTTTTGTACTACTTTTCTTTTCCTTTAAACCTTTACCTTCCATCTTGAAATCAATACTAGGTATTGGTTCTAATGCAGAAGAGCAATAATGGCTAGGCAATGGAGGTTAAGTGACTTGCCCAGGGTCACACTGCTAGGAAATGTCAGGTCAGATTTGAACCCAGGACCTCCCATCTCTGGGCCCGACTCTCAATCCACTGAGCTACCCAGCTTCCCCCTATACTTCTTGTTTCGCACACACAAGTCAAATTGAATTTTTTGTTTGCTGTTGTTATTTCTACTTAGAATATTTTGCCATATAATTAATGAATGAAATGAAAAATTATTAAGTATAAATGATGTAAAAGGTACTGTAATAAGTGTAGGGAAAATAATACAGTTTTAAAAAAAAGCAATACAGTCCATGGCAGTAAGTAATTTACATTTTTCTCTTTTAACCTTTTTATTTTTCCCAGTTAAAGATAAAGACAATTTTTAACATTTTTTTATTTTGTATTACAAATTCTTCTCCTTCCTCTCTCAACTCTCTCTGACATGTTAAGTAATTTAATCTAGCTTGTGTATGTGTAATCTTGAAAAACATTTTCATAATAGCCTAATTGTAAAAGAAAATAGAGATAAAATGAAACACGAAAAAATAAAGTGAGAAACAGTATGCTTAAATATGATTCAGACTCCATCAATTCTTGCTTTGCAGAAGAGTCATATTTCTGTGCATGAGTCCCTGAAATTGGCTTGGATCATTTTATTTTATTGCTGAAGATAGATAAGATATTCACAAATCATTTTGCAATATTCTGTTACTGTATATATTATCCTGGTTCTAATCCTTTTATTGCACATCATTTATGTAAGTCTTTTGAGGTTTTAATGCAATCATCCTGGTCACCATTATTTTTAGCAAAATAGTGTTTCATTACAATCATATACCACATCTTGTTCAGCCATTCCCCAAATGATGAACATCCTATGAATTTCCAAAATAAAATTCTATAAATATTTTTGTACAAACAAGTCCCTTTCCATTTTGTATATTTTTGGGATAAGAATCTAGTAGTGTTATTGGGGACAGGACATGTGTCTATGTTTTCAATAAAACTTAACTCCACACCCTAGAGTTCCCTTTCTCCCAGTGCCTCTGAGGTCCAAATTCCATGGAAGCGTGGACAGAAAATATTCAGATTTCTCAGTGTGAGGAAAGGGTAGAAAACCAAACCCCTAACCCTCAGTGAAATATAAAAAATGAAATCAGAGCATGAATGATAGCAGAAATGAGGAAAAATGGCTAAAATTGCCAGAGATTTCAGTTAGAAGAAAATTTGGCTAAAAAATATTAGATCATACAGCCAATGGGAAGATACTGATAAGTGAATGAAAAATCACTTCCTTATCTACAGAGATATTGCAAGACAAAAGAAAATGAATCAAGGGGCAGCTGGGTAGCTCAGTGGATTGAGAGTCAGGCCTAGAGACAGGAGGTCCTAGGTTCAAATCTGGCCTCAGACACTTCCCAGCTGTGTGACCCTGGGCAGGTCACTTGACCCCCATTGCCCACCCTTACCAATCTTCCACCTATGAGACAATACACAGAAGTTAAGGGTTTAAACAAAAACAAAAAAAAATTATTTAAAAAAAAAGAAAATGAATCAATATTTTATGAGGTGGGAAATACTGTCAATGAAGAACAGAATTGAAATATAGAGTAATGTTCTTAAATGAATTTATCTTAAGGAAGTAGTTTTTCTCAATTTATTCAAGGGACATAGTAGTTGAAATTATTTCACATAGTCTAAATTTTTGATTGTCCAAAATTTCAAATAATTAGGATTTGTAAAAGGGTAAAAAATTATAGTTGGACTGAATACAGAAGAGGGTGGTCACGAAGAATTGATTCAATTCCAAATGAAAGACTCAAGTCAGAATGACTTTTATGGTAGTTTATTTACAAATAGGAAGGGAGAGTGAAAGTAAGAAAATCAGAGAGAGGATCAGGCAAGATAGCTAACCTAACATGCTAAATATTTTGCTCTGGCTCCTGGCTCAACCCAGGCAGAGCTAATTAGTCCTCAGCCAGAGGGGCCTCAGCCTTGAGCCGAGTGCCAAGGCCCAGGGGATGAATAAAGCAAAGGCTTCAGTCATGAAACCTTTCTTAAAAGGAGAGTCTCTTCAGAAAAATCCAGGAAGGAGTCAGTCTTTTTCACTCACCACATATCAGTTCAAAGGAAGAGATTTAAGAACAGTCTCACCAACTCCAAGGTTTCAGGTCCAGTAAGCAAATTTTTCATCAGCCTCCAACTTGAGGTTGGAACTCCAAAAAATAAAGAATTGCCCACAGGAAGTTGTAGCTCCTTTTTAAAGATGCTTCTTTTGCATCACTTCCTATGTCTTCCTCTACTTTTTACATGTATCAATTATAGCTAATGCTTTGCTTAGGACTGCTCAGGAGACAGTCAGTGGGTTCTTATTCATCACCCACTTTCACACATGTGGGTTACATACTTCCCCCACTCAAGTGTAAGTGGGGTATTTACACACTTCTGGTGATTGAATCTAAAAATGGGCAGGGTAGAGTTAATCCCATCTTCATGGATTCTAACTTAACTTTGTGGCAGATATTCTTGGCTTTTTTTCAGATTATTAACATGGCATTGAAAGTCCTTTCGGGGAAAATAATTATGAAAAAAATAAAGAAATCTATTTTAGAGTCCACATCAAGCCATGTTTTTGTATATTAAAAGAAATTATCAAAAAACTTCATTGATATATAATAAAGTAATTAATGACCTTATTCATTTAAACTAAGAACTAAAGTCCTCTGTCTATTTGTTAAAAAGAAAGATTGAGGAAGACAACTCTCTCTGGGGTCCTAAGCACTGAGTATCTATCTGTAAACACATATTCACCACAATGATTCAGTCATTTTTTTCATTTTCTAAGGCACCCTTCCTGCTGCATTAGCATTTCCTACTTTCCATAGACTGGGCATCAGATTGAAATGGATTTTCAAAACTTTCCTTTTAGAAAGGGAGGAAGAGTACTGAATTATTTTAAATTCCCACAATATACCATCTGATTCTTTGGGAGACAAGTTAGAATTCCATATATCATATCTATACATTTCAGGTTGTCTCACAGGGTGCATAAAGACCCAAAGATATTATACATTTCATAGAATGTGTATTTACATTTGAACAACTCTTAACATATTAAAAATAATTCAGAGACTCATTGAAGGAGCTATTAGGGAGATTTCTTCTTTATTTGTCACAAGTGTTTTAGTCATAATAAAGTAATGGCACATTGGAATGACAAGTAGATGCAGGGCCCAATCATCAACAGTTCAGTTCAATATCCAGAGGCTCACTCAGTGTCTCATCGTGTAGTTTCTGATTTGTAGGCCATCCTCTATTGCTGCCATCTATTTAATCCATCTGGAATCATAATGGTCCTCACAACATCTTCTCCAGGACATCTGCTTTCCTCATTCAGGATATTGGTGATATCTTGCTCTAAAATTGCTTAAAAAAGATCTTAGTCTATAGACCTTTAGGATAACTCTGTGGAGGAGCTCTAAGAGTAAATGCCTACTATCTTTCTGGCATTTCTCTGCATCTGGGGCCCCTAAAATCAAATCAGCAACATATTGAACTAAAGTAGAACCCTTATCAATTATAGTAGTCACGTTCTGCTATTAAATTTGAGAGAATGAAGTTAGACTCTCTAAACACCCCTGCAGCAATTGAATCCATGTCCACTGGGAACCTTTTCAGGTTAAAGCAAATATTTCCTTAGAGTTTATATGGGTAGGAATGAAAAAAAAAAGGAGAACAGATATCTAAGACTGTAGGATATGTCACTTCACTAAGGCCTGAGGAGATGATGGCTACAGGATTTAGAACCATTGGATGCTATGTGAATTAACTTCCTGAAAATTTTGAGATTCAGAAATATCTGCTGGAATTTCAAAGAAAGGGACTATCTCCTGACTGTTAGGAAGGAAGACTGGAAATAATATCAGAGAATCCTCAGGCAATTATAAGGACAAAGAACCATCTAGAGATCATGAAATTGTGGCTCTGAGTTTACATAAGTGATCTCTCCCTAAGAGATTCATAGAAGAGTCAGGCATCAGGAGGATTAAACATTCTACTTGCAGAAGTCCTATGAACACAAGGTGAGGAGAAAGCTTGCAAACATTTTAAGGCTTCCTTGGCACTCCAAACATTTTTAAAGAACCAATAGAAGCACATTTAGAATTGAATTTGCTTCTCAACTCAGCCTTTTGGCTAAGATCAAGTGTAGAATTGGGTTTTCTTACTAAGATTGATTGGACAAGGCCTATGTTGCCCCAGAAAAAATGAAATGACCCTCTAGGTTTTATCAGTTGCCAGAGTCAGAGTCTTTGTGGCTTCTCAGAATGGAGCTATGTGTTCCTCAACCACAGATGTTGAAATAGTAGCCAAGATAGATATCTCTCTTCCCTTGCCCTGTTTAATTTTTTTCCAATTTCTCCTTTTCAGTTTTTTTCCTTTTCCTCTCACACCCTTCAAAAACTTATACAGTATGTTTTATCTTATTTTATTATGTTTATTCTGTTCAATATTCATAATCATCCAGTCTGGACAGTGCTTGTGATAATATTCTTTTATTTTGGGGGAGGAGTTGTTCACAAAATAGAGTCATATGATGTTAGCTTTAGTTAGTTTAATTGGATCTTAACCTGCATAACTTTTTTTTTTTTTTTAATGTTCTCACATCTTTATTAACACATTTATTTTACAATCCTGGCTCCATACGAGTTCTTGCACTTTTAAATCACAAATTTGCTCTTAGTGAAAGCATACTACTACTTAAGGAAGATTTATCTCGAGGATAACCTCAGTGACTGAACACTGCTATGCTGATTTACAGCCACAGCCAAGAGGTCACAGGATGGACAGCTCCCAAACAACGATATTTACTGGCTTTCCCCCTCCAGGGTTTCAGCTTAGATTTTAATGCCACGGCACAAGTAGAGTCTTAATAAAATTACATGGTTGAGACAGGAAACAAACATCATTCCCATGTAATAATTGCCTTTATCTGGCCTGATTGGTTGCAGTTAATATTAATAACATCAGCTTTAAAAATTGTGGGGAAAGTCAATACTTCATAGTCACTTCTCATAAGAGGCTTCCATGTTAAGCTTAAGGAGCAGCCATTATAAAATCATATTGCTAAGGAGTAGCTTAACTCACAATTCTGACTATATAATTACATCCGTTACAATGAATAACTGCTATTTAGATTTAACAAGGTAGACCTAGGTGTAGCCTCTGGTTGTATTAACATGTGGCACGGAAGGCAGGAGACATCAGGGGTTCATTGTCCGGTCTCGTCCGTCAGTAAGACAAGTTTAAATCGCGGATGGTGTGTGGTGGCCTCAGCTCCAAGATCACAGACGTGCCAAACCAAACCCCCAGGCAGCTCGTGGTTGACAGGAATATGGGGGATTCAGTCAGAAAACACATACACAGATCATCCACCATCCACTCAGCATTCACCAGGACTGCCAGATTTATATCAGCAACAGAGATTCTTTCGATCAGTCTGCTTTCAGAAATATGCACATCTTTTACAATGTATATTTTCAAATGCTCTTTTGTGAAAGAACGTTTACAAAATCACTAAAATATTTACAAAAATAGATCAGTTTCTGTGTTGCGGGTTTCTCTTTTTTCTTTTTTTTTTATTTTCAAAGGAATGTTCTGAATCGCTACTAATACTCTAATGAAAAATGTCCTTAGAGCAAGACAAACTCTTCTGTGCTAAATCTTTTCAATCTTTTCTTTTCATCTTCTGAGAAAAGGTCGTCTTCGTTGGTTGGAGTGGAGGTAAAATCATAGTCTCTGGCATGGCCTTTGACGAAAGTAAATAATGGATATTTCTCTCTGGAGGAAGCCTTCAGTACCTTGGTGATCTCTTCAGAGGCCCGCTCAAAGTCCTGGATGTTTCTACAGTAAAATCCTACGGTGCAACTGGGGTCCATTTTCCGGAACGACATCTTTTTTGGAGAAGGACAATGAAATGACTCAAGAGGGAAATCCTTTATGCTGACATCTACAAAAGACTGGCAGTAATGAGGGTCCATGTATATCAAACTGTCATCTTGAAATCCAGCAAAGTAATAGGACTGCTTAGGTTTTCCACCAATGATGCCCACACAATATTCAAGGCTTAAAATTCCCTTCACGAATTCTAAATAGTCCATGTTGGTTCTCTCCCCTCCGAGGCGAACAGGAACGAGCAGAATCATGGCTTTGTCTTTGGTGTTCTCCAGGCCCGCAGAAATGCACTGCTTGTTGATGACATCAGCTTTGTACACTGTGCAATCCTGAGCAACATAAATGGTGATTCCTTGTAAATCAGGGTGTCTGGCTTCTTCCACAGCTTTTCTTAAAATGTGTGCAACAACAGCTGGGCCATACCAATCTCCAGCTGTTTTCCCAGACTTCTTCCCATATTCAATTAGCTGATGCAAACCAAAGCAGGCCAATGGGGAGTCACCGAACCATGAGATGATTTTCCTGTGGCAGAGCTCGTTTCTGCCATCTTCATCATGGGAGACTGTCCTGCGTGGTTCTTTCAGAACGGACGATGGGACTTTGGGTGTTCTTTCTCCTGTAAGGGATGCTTCAAACGATGCTGTGAGTTTTTTTACGGTGTGAGAAGTCCATGATTCAGAATCTGAGTTTTCAACGTCTAGTGCATCTGGCCAGGTCCAGGCTCTGCCAAGGAAGTGGAGGACGAGTCCTTGAGCCAAGAGCATCTGGCCAGTCCTCAGCGTGCAGCCCCAGCCGCAGTCCGTTGTCAGGGCCGAGCCCTCAATCTGGGGAAATTCTTCTCTGTAGGTCAGCCAGATTCTGGAGATGAAATCTCTCCGGAATTCTTCTACGTTCCCGTAAAGGACCGCGTGCTCGTTCTCTCCGGCCCGGCCCGAGCCCACGGGGGCCGCCTCGTTTTCTTCTTCAGACTTGAAATGATAACATTTCCCCAGCAATAATACTGGTGAATTTCTGCTGAAATACGTCTTTGTTTTCAACACCCAGCTGTATTTCATGTTGTTCCATGCTGACATAAACTTAGTTTTCAGCTTGTCGACTTCATCCGATCCTGAGGCCTCCATGTTCAACTAGAGAGAAAGCCATCCCTTGGTTGCACTCTTCTGTGGCGGCGAGTAGCTTCCATGTGGAATTCAAAGAAGATATTTAAAGCAGTCTCACCAGAGTCTCAGCATTCCAACACTCCTCCATGAACCAGAAAAGGTCCCTCACCAGACACCCTCTTCCACCGAAGACCCCTGCATAACTTTTAACTGCTGTACATATTTGATCCCCAGACTGGTTGGGGCACTTGTTATCTTCTTGAGAACCATATTCAGATTCGTGCCAATTTGCTGGGTGAATAGAGCAGCATTTCATTCCTTTTAGCAAAGCCTCCCTAGCATCATGTATCCTAAAATAGGTCTCATTTTGGGTCCTAGTAATGGCCACTGTTTCCCATCCTCATTCTGAGAGTTATTGATGACCTCAAAAATTTCCCGTCTTTCTCCCTCAGAGAATAAGGCACACGTTAGATCTATTACATCACCCCAGTTTGGATTAAACCTCTGAAAAATTGCCTCAAACTGTCTGAGAACAATGATTGGATCACAAGTCAAAGCTGGATGTGTCCCTCCACCATATGCTGAGATCTGTGGGAGAGAATAGGCTGCTCTGGGGTTGGATTTCCTCTTGGCAGAGAAGGGGTATAGAGAGTAGGCTAGGAGGATGAGGTCAGAGCAGAATGAACAGGTGGGGTCAGAGTGGTTGAACCCATCTGGAGATGGGGGAAGAATTGGAAATGGTGACAGCTTCAAGGGATGAGGTAGAATGACAAAGCCCAGGAATAGAAATAAAGCATGGATGTGGTCACGAGGGGAAAGATTGTGTCAGGGAAGGAGAGACAAAGGAAACTTTAGGGATAGTCCCTGAAAAAAGAAAGAATATGCAGGCTGACGCAATAGGGGAGAGGTCAGAGAAAAAGGAGCAGAGAGGGTCTCTGAAAAGAGATAAGGGTATGAAAAGACAGTGGAATATTGATTAAAAATTTGACTTCTTGGTTGAATCTTTGTAGGTTCATCAAGAAATACAACCGAAAGACATCAGTAACTTATCTTCTTGAGTTTTTTATTTCCAATAGCTAATTTCAACTTAAAGTCCAAAGATCCAAAATGGGGCCAAAAGGGATCCCCAGCTGGTGTACTCATTGTCCCCAGAAATCTGCTGCCCTTAACTGCCTTAAACTGCCCCCTCACCCAGAGTTCTCAGGGGGCCTCCTGGAATTCTCAGCTGAGGCTTGACCCACTTTCTTGCAATTGGAATTCCACTCTGCAATTTCTATGACACAGTGGTGATAAAGAATTGGATACTGACTTGATGCCCATCAAATGGGAAAAGAATGAATATAAGATATTCATGAAATATCATATTACTTTAAGAAATTATGTTCAGGATGGTTCCAGGAAAAAAAAGAAAAAAGAAGGAAAGACTTATATAAAGTGAAGCCAGGCATAGTAAGCAGAACCAGGAGAACATTATACATAGTAAAAGCAGTGTCGTACAATGATCAGCTGTGAAACAGTCATCTTATTTGTGGTGAAAAATGCTCTCTACACACATAGTGGGATGGAGAACTAATGGATTCCAAATGAAATTTTAAGCAGGCTTAAAAAAAAAAAGCCTTCTTTCTTTGGAAAATTTTTTTGTCTATTTCCTTTTATAAAATGGCTACTATGGAATTGTTTTGCTTGATTTCACATTATTTTATGAATATGTGCACATTTATATTATTTTACCTACAAATTGCTTTCTTTCTCATTAAAAGGAAAGTGTAAGGAGAGAAGATGAAAATATCAAACTTAAAATGAAAAAAATAACGCAAAAACTAAAAGCTATTTTAAAATTTTATTGAGAAAAATAAATAAAAATAAAACAATTCCAAATACATAGTACTGGGTTCTCTAATTGAGATTTTCTTTTACATTGGTATTAAATCATTAACTATATGTTGGGCCTAGACTTTATTTGTTTATTTTAATTATATCTCTATTTTATGCCAAAAACAAACTTATACCTATGTTTTCCAAAGTTATATGATTCATATTATCTCCTTTCCCTCTTTCCTCCTTGCCTCCCACAGTTGATAAGCAATTCCATTTTGGCCTAGACTTTAAACCTGTATGAAATTAATTGAAATGTTCAATAATTAATTCACATATTTATATATTTACATAAGAATAATATTATGGGGAACATGAATCATGTAACCATGGAAAATGTTTTTAAAAATAAAATAATTATATTTTTAAAAGAATTATATGATGTGGGAAGAATCAAGAGATTGAGAGCCAGGCTAAGAGATCAGAGGTCCTGGATTCAAATCTAGTTGGAGATACGTCCTAGCTTTGTGACCTTGGGCAAGTCATTTAACCCCCATTGCCTTGTTTTTACCCCTCTTCAGCCTTGGAAACCAAAATACCATATTGATTACAAGATGAAAGGTTAAGGATTTCTTTTTTGGAGAAAAACAAGAGAAACTTCAACAAATTCTTGACCAAATCCTAGGAAAAATGTCTGTACAACATTACTATGATTAAGAATTTTAGTAACCTTTTGAAAATGAGAAATATATTAAGTCAGGAATGATCTCGTACTGATGAAGCTATTTTCCCCCAAAGTGCTATTTTCTCTGAATTCTTATGAATCATCCCTCTCTAATGATTTGTATGTTAATTTCAGCAAATCCCTTAAAGATCAATAAAATACACTGATTGGCTAGGATGTTGGTTCAAGTCAAATTAGGTAATTTTTGATAGAAATAATGTAAATACTATTTTGTGCTTCGAAATATCAACTTCACAAGTATGTGCTGCTGTTGGAAGGATGGTGAGACAGTAGGTTTTTTTTAAAAGAGATCTTGGGATTGTAGTGTACTTCAAGCTGGATAGAAGGTATCAATTTGTTGCGACAACCATTTAAGCAAATGGAATTTCAGTCTATAATAATGGGACAAATATACAGTTACATTCTTCCATCTTGATATTGTTTCTCCCTCCAACAAACCCATTCAGTTATGGAGGAAAATAGGCTCAAACCAGTGACTACAGAAAAATATTCTCCCAATGAAATACACTTTTATGTGGCATAGCCAGTGTGCAATCTTGCATTCTTATTGCAAGACAGCGTTCCTCAGGTCCAAGTGACAAGGGTCAATTGATTGCCGAGATTCATTAAGTAGGTCGCTTCTCAAGGTACATCACTCACTGAACTTGTCTAAAGATGCTAAAAGATCTATGAATATTTTTTGATTATCCAAAGCAACAAGGTCATAACCTCGTTGTATATGTGACCTTTACTAAAACATCTGAGATAAAGAATACAATTTTAAGAGTCAACAAAAGAGGTGTAGTGCATTCTTGGCCACACAACAGTGGGGGAGAAAGAAAAAGCATTGCGCTAAATAATAGATTTTACCTATTCTCCCACCTAGAATACTGTGGTAGTTCATGCCTCACTGAACACTGAAAAAAAAGAGTCCATTTCTTTTTAAATTTCTTATTCACTTGAAGATCTAGTTCTCATAAAAATCTTTGCATGAAAATGAAGTAAGCTGCCATGAAACAAAGAGAGGATAGCTGATCTCTGTTCCCTGAAGCAGAGAAGGAATTTGGGACTTCATCACTCACTTTTGGAAGCAGTTTTACCAGCCACCATGTGGACTGTCAAAAGGTGCTGAATTTATTGCAAGAATTGGGCTACCATTGGCTAACTATTTCATTTACCCCCCAGGTCTGAACACATCCCTCCTCTACTTAAATATACTTCATGCTCCATAATTTTTCTTTATTAATAATTTATATATATGTATATACACGTATATATCTTCTATTTTTCAATGTCAGTGGAAATTCTATCCCTTTTCTAAAGTTTAATGCAAAAAATCACTCTCTCCAGAAAGTCTTCCTTGCATTCTGCCAATCATGATCTTTTACTATCACTTTATATGACACTCTTTAACTGTATAGGTAAGGTGATGTATTACTGATATTATATTTCCCAAATAGATGATAAAAGAACTTTTTGCCTTATCTGGGAAGGAATAAACCCTCTAAGCCATTTCCTATAGCCTTTACCCATCTACTGCCTTCCAATACCACTGTGTTATGTGTTATGATGTTCTTAATGACAAGAATTGTCTTGTTTTTTTGTAGTTAGTCTCCAGACCTTAGCACACTAAGGCACATAGTAAGGAATAATAAATGGTCTGACTACCAGTCTATTTAATCTCTCTCTCTTTCTTTCTTTCTCCCCCACTCCCATCTATCTCTCTCCCTAACTACCTAACTAACCATCTCCAATATCTCTTTCTCCTTTAGGCATCTCTGAAAATCATGCTAGATGGATTCATATGCATGAAGAAGAAACGTCATAGTCAGGAATCACTGAATCAATTCCACAAATGCCTAAATTGCTAGCAGGTTTATCATATGTGATTTGAGCATGTCATTTTAATCTCACTCTGGTAAATAATATGAATCTTGGTGTCTGGAATACTCGATATCAGAAAGGGGAATTGTGCCATTAACCTATTAGGCTAAATAATTTCTAAGGCCTCTTTATTTCTGAGACAATGATTCTGTAGTCCTGTCTATGAAGTGTGGGTAGAAGTAGAAGGAAGGATTTGCAAGCATTGTACATAGAATAATAGCACTTTATAATAGATTACACTGAGTTATGAGTTTGAGTCTTACTTTGAACCTGATGCAGGGAATTTGGGAGACATCAAGACTAGCAGTATTATAAGTTAACCACAGAAGTTCCCATTATTGAAAGTTTTTATTTTTAAGAATCTGGTCCCCCATGAGAACATTTTTATGAGATATAGTCATCAAAGATGATTTTCAGAACCTAAGGCTCAGAAGTTACTTTCCTGAGAATGTCCTTCTCTACTGTTTCTACTAGTGGGAATAAGAGAAAAAAGAATGTATAACTTTGGGTTTCTGTTTTTCTGTTTTTTTTTGTCCTCTTGGATGCAGAGACTCAGGTGTAGATGCCCCAGGCAGTCTGGTCGCCAGGATTCTTCAGGGACCAAGACTTCTCTGGAGCCTAAGTAGGAGTGATTGCCATCAGGAAGGAAAAATGAGGGTGCTATGAGAGTTCAGTTTAAGACCTGGTGAAACTACAAAATCCTCCAGTGTTCTTGCACCATTATCCTTGTTTTGAACAGGGGCTCCCTAATTTTGTATTGTGTTTCTTTAGGTGTGGCAGGCAGACCAGAGCTTTGGCTTGTACAGAGGAACAAGTCATTTCTGATGGTAGAAGTTTTCCATCTGTCTATGACTGAGGCAGTTGATTTTGGGCTAGACTGAGTGG
>NC_058130.1:786048439-786069950 GCF_016433145.1 Gracilinanus agilis | reverse complement strand
AGGGGACATGGATTCTTTTCCAGTCCACATGAGCCTTATTATATGGGCATGTGGAGGGATGGCTATTTTGATGGACCACCACCTAATTCATTATTTATCATTTAGATATGCGTAGGGATATTCATGTAATAGGCTGAATCATTAACTCCTAAAATACTATTTATAGATCTACCTAAAGAATATTTGAGGTCTTTAGCCATTGAGAAGGACTACTGTAAGTTACCACATAATGTAAGAAAATAGAAAAAGAGACTAGATCTCAAAGGAAATGGGAAATAGCATTCCATGGTTTAACCATTTTCCTTGCTTTTCAGGATAGTGGAGTAAAAACAATTGATGTTATATACTTGATAAAGAGTGTGGTACAAAGATATCCTGCATTTAACACAGCTGCAACCTCAAGTCTCACACATTATCAAATTCTCACACTCTTTTCACAGAATGTCATCAATTCTCTTAGGACTGGTTTTGTCTCTTTTTCCTTTGTGCTTCTTTCACAATATAGAGGTTAACTTCTGTGCTCCTCTGTGGACAGTTTTTTCTTTGATTTAGACATATTTACCAAGCAAAAGTCTCATAATATTTAAATAAGTAGTTACCATATTCCAAAGCTTTTTGGGTATGCATTTATATACTAGGAAATGGGCATCTTAGCTCATTCTATTGCTAAAATTAAAACAGTTAAAAAATCTTTTAAATAGTGGTGATACGTGCTTCAAATATAAAAAAATGAGAGATAAATCAAATACTGTATCACACATGCAGGAAGAAAAACAATACTGAAAAATATAAAAATCGTCTATATTTTACAAATCATAGAGGTAAAATATAGAGGCTACATGCCAAAAAGTAAGATTCATTTCTTCTTTAACTTGCAATGATCCACATTGTGAGTGCAAATGAGGTATATAAAACAATGGAGGCATAAAAGCAATAATATATTCTAAAAAATAAAAAAAATTCATAAAAGGCACAAAATGTTATAAAAGGCACATCAAGTTAATATAGGTCATCAATACAGATATTATTGGGGGTTTTTGGTAGTATATATGTTGTTCTACTAGGGCAATTTGTTAAAGTATAAGGATTAATAAAATATAATGGAACAAAATAGTATAAATCTAGCAATAGGGGAGTCTTAATCAAATATAATCAATAGTCAGATACAATCAGTATAGACAATAATTCATTATCAACAGAAGGTTCTTCATTTTACATGGCAACAATGAATCCATGAGTTCCTCTTCCCAATTTTAAGGGCTGTTGGTGTTGTCAGTAGGACTTGAAATGGTCCATCTTAAGCAGATTGAGGCAACCCAGTATGTTTGAAATTCTTCATATAGATGCTATGACCTGAGTTTAAATCACAAAATGAGAAGTGTATGGGGCCTGCCTCAAAAGCAACTCCAGAGTCATGGAGTTCTTGCAATTTAATTTGTAATCATCTAATATATGTGGCAATGGTTGTATACCCTCTTAAAAGTGAATTATAGGCAGGGGTAAAAATGGTTGCGCCTGAATAGGTGTATGTCCAAATAACATCTCAAATGGTGAGATGTGTAAATCACCTCTGGGTCTGCTTCTGAGATAAAATAGGGCCAGGGGTAGAATTTTGAGCCATTTAAAATGAGTCTCCATGCACAATTTGCCAATCTATATAAAGAATTGGTTATTTGGTATACATATGTCTAGTTTTGATATTATTTCATTGTGCTTTTTATCATGACATAATTTCTATCTTCCTATTTTTTGATTAGGCTATATATATATATATATTGCTTTGGTTGAGATAAAGAATGCTATCCCGACTTTTTCTTTTTTTTTTTTTTACTTTCACTGAAGCACAATAAATTCTTCCTCAATTCCTTACCTACAATCTGTGTGACTCCCTAGTTTAAATGTTTTTCTTTTACACAGAATATTGTGTGCTTTGGGGTATTACTCCATTCTACTATACTCCTCAATTTGATTGGTAAATTCATCCCATAGGCATTAACAGTCTTGATTACTACATGAAATTTTTTTGGAAGTGGGTTTGGGTGAGCTCAGTGTATTCCTTACAGCATAATCTTGATACCAGAAGGGAAAGTCATATATAGCACAATTTTTAATCATTCAAATTTAATGAGAGATTAAGTAAGCAACAGTGCAGCACTTCTGTGTTCTTTTATTCCTTCATTTGATATTGGTGAAGTAATCTAGAGCTGCATTATGAAAGGGAAGCTACTAGAAATAAAGAAGTGATTTACCTCTAATTCCTTCCCTCAAACCTTGTCTTATGTATTGTACTTGGCTTGGGGATCAATACTTTATGAAAACTAATGTTAAATCAGAGAGTTTCAGAGGGGGACTGATGAATGATGAAGGGTCTTATATGTCTATGTTATATAAGGATTCACTGAAAGAACTAAAGAAGATACTATTAATTAGAGAGGCAAATGCCCAAAGGGACAATGATAGCTGTTTTCTAATACTTGAAAGTTTGTCAATGTGATGGTGGGATGATATTTATAGTGTGTGATGTGGAAAGGTAGAACCAATAACAGTTTTTAGAAGTTATCAAAAAATGTAGGTTAGACAAAAAGACCTTTTATTTCCTAACAATCATAATGATTTCAAATGTGTGTGAAGAAGAATGGGCTGTCATTAGTGGTAATAAGGTCATATTCATTGGAAATCTTCAACCATAGCATAGATATTTATGGCTGAGCTACATTATAGGGGGAATACTTTATGTACATTGTTTTGTTTTTATTGTAATAAGTTCCTTTCTCACTTTCAGAATCCTCTTTTGACAAAATCAGGAACCAAAATTTCATTTTCTTAGAGAAAATTAGATATTCTTATTTGAAATATAACACTTAAATCCAATGAAGATTTATAGAGTAATTATATATTGTTTAAATACCATACTGAATACCATTCATGTGTTTTTTAATTAAAAAAATAAGAACATTGTCCAACACAAAAAATCATATAAAAGGTTTAATCTTGAAATCTACTGTGTACTAACAAGAAAACTAAGAAGAATATATCTTGATTTCTTTGGAAAGTATAGAGAAAGCACATTGACTAGAATATAGATAACAACAGGTTCTCAGAAGTCTGTCTTTGCTAAATTATTGCCTTTTTGAGGGCTCATAAAAAGGAATGAATTTTGAGACTCAGAGAATAAAATACCACCTATCATAAACTGTATTGTAGGATACATAATGTATTCTATAAACAAAAATGCCAATTCATAAAATTGCATTTTGTTTCAATTCTATCAACAGTGTCAGGGGCCAAACTGATCCATGATTCTTTCTCATCTAGATCAGCTATGGTCCATTTGATCCCATTCTTAGTGACAAGATTCAGTTTCCTTCCCTCTATCAGATGGCTCCTAAAGACTCTTCTCTTCACAAAGGTGTTGTCCACTTGATGGTATACTTTAAATGGAACTGGATAGGTCTAGTTGCCACAGATGATATAAGAGGTGAGACATTTCTGTGGGAGATAAGAGAGAAAATGTTAAAGAATGGAGTCTGTGTGTCCTTCACAGAGAAGATCCCTGTCAGTGAAAGAGGACATAAAGAATCACATGAAAACTTCATGGCCAGGATCCTAGAATCATCAAGTGAAGTGATTGTTGTCCATGGGGATGCGGATTCATTAATGATTCTGAGATACTCACAACTTCCTATATTGAGTATAAGGAAGGTGTGGATTGCTACATCACACTGGGATATTACTATGAGACCTGGCTATCGTCAAGGTCATGATTTTCATGGTGCTCTCACATTTTCATACTCGACAAGTGAAGTCCCTGGGTTCCAGATTTTTCTTAGGACAATTAAACCTTCTAAATATCCAAATGATATTTTACTTAGGGGATTCTGGTTGTCAGTCTTTAGGTGCTCAGATCAACTAGAAAATGAAGAGCAAGGTATATGTTCACCAAATGCTTCTTTGCAGACTTTGCCTCTGTGTTCTTTTGATATGACCATGTCTGGCTTGAGTTACACCATCTACAACACTGTCTATGCTGTAGCTTGGGCTCTCCATGAAGTATTTCTGAGAAAATCAGAAAAAAATTTGATGGGACATGAAGAATATTTAGTCTTTCACTCATGGCAGGTAATATTGTATGGATTGCCATTTTTAAGCTATGGTGCAGTAATGATGTATTTGTGGTATGGGTAGGAAAAAATGGCTAATGAATTCCCTTCCAACTTTCAAATTCTTTGATTAGATGTTCCTTAAATGCCGTAACTTAATTTTCAATATTTGTCAGTTATATAAATTGATTCATAGTTTAAAATTGAAAATAAATATAAAGAATGAAAAGGGGGGCCCCACTAGAATTTAAAAGGAGTTGGAAAGACTTCCATGTACTAAATGGATTTTTTTGAGATTTAAAGAAATGTAGTAGGTGAATAGCTGATGTTTCATATTAAAGTGGGAGAGAACATATTTGAAGATGGCTAATTGAAGGGACTTCTTTCTCTGTATCATATAATGATGAGTTGAAAGAACTGGAAAGTTTGCTCTGTTGAAGAGAACATTCAAAGGAAGGAGTCATGAGAGGTTTGTTCAAGAATTTGAATGACTTTCATATGGAAAAGAGGTTTAATTTATTCCATTTTTTCCAAAAGGGGAAAAACAGATGAGTGAAAAGTGTAAAGAATTATATGTTAATGATGTCATGATAAACATGTATCCACTTCAGGTTGTTCAAAAGAATCAATCATCTGAGGGTAGTGAGATCCATTTTTTTTTGGCCTGGCTTTCATCACTGCACATAGCACAGTTTGTTTTACTTAGCATGTGTTTACTAAACATTGATTAATTAACTGAAGCATAGGCTGCATGATAATTTTTAGGTATTTCAAAATTGGAATTATTTTAGATATGGTTCACATGAGGAGGTTACTAATAGAAATAATTTCTATAGAAATCTTAAGGAAGTACAGAGACACAGATACACTGTGGCACAATTGAATGTAATGGACTTCTCTACTAGCAGCAATGGAATGATCTAGGACAATTCTGAGGGACTTATGAGAAAGATGCTATCCACATCCAGAGAAAGAACTGTGGGAGCAGAAACACAGAAGAAAAACAACTGCTTGATCACATAGTTCGATCAGGATATGATTGGGGATGTAGACTCTAAATGATCACCCCAGTGCAAATACTAATAATATGGAAATAGTTCTTGATCAGTGACACATTTCAAATCCAGTGCAATTGCTCATTGGCTATGGGAGTGGGTTGGGAGGAGAAGAGGGAAAGAACATGAATCATCTAACTATGGAAAAATATTACAAATAAATAAATAAACTTAATTTAAAAAAGAAATTTTAGGGAAGATTTTTAAAATACTTTAATCCAGTTAACAATCTAATGATGGAGGAAAGAAAAAACAAATATGTGTCAAAAGGCTGTATATAGGATGAATAGAAAACAATTAACAAAAGGAAGGCAGCATAATTAAGATGAATTGGAAATATCTTTCTTTAGAAGGTGGAATTTTAGTTGGGAGTTGAAGACAAGGAGAGAATGTATTGTAAAGATGAAATCAATATACTTGGAAAGAATTTAGATAAAGGGGGTGAAAGATAGTGAGGATTCAAGAATGAAACAAATTATATATATTATGAAATTATATTATCACTTGGGGATGTAAACCATGGTGTGTGTTCTAGAGGATCACTTTTATATGTCCCAGTAGAAAACTACATTAGCAATATGATCCGATTGGACTTCAAAACAGGTCCAGTGTCTCTCACATATCTCTTAGGTTGTAGTTTGAGAGAAATCTTTCCCTCACACAAAATTCAGTGATGAGGATTTCTCTTCTCTTTCAGCTGCACTCCTTCCTGAAGAACATCCAGTTTAACAACAGTGCTGGTGACTATGTGATTGTGGATGAGAAAAGAAGCTCTGAAGCTCAATATGCCATTATGAACTATATTTTCTTTCCTAATGAGACTGATGCTCTGGTGGAAGTTGGGCAATTTGTCCCCAGTGCTCCCCTTGGTCAAGATTTCACAATATGTGAGGATGCCATAGTGTGGGGTTGGTGGAAATCACAGGTCAAAGACATTTTATTTATTTATTTATTTGAAAACATTTTTTAACTCTTAACTTCTATGTATTGGCTCCTAGGTGGAAGAGGTGGTAAGGGTGGGCAATGGGAGTCAAGTGACTTGCCCAGGGTCACACAGCTGGGAAGTGTCTGAGGCTGGATTTGAACCCAGGACCTCCCATCTCTAGGCCTGACTCTCAATCCACTGAGCTACCCAGCTGCCCCTCAAAGACATTTTAAATGCTAAATTTATACTTCTAATACCAGGAACAATTCATAACCTATTCAGTTTCCTCAATATTGTGTATGATTATAAATAGAAGACATTTAATGACTATTGTAAAAATCAGATTACACATTTAGATAATGAAGGGATCTCACAGGTTATGGAAGTCTATTTATTGTCATTCATTTTACACCTGAGGAAACTGATATTCAAGGAAGCTGGCTAATTGTTTCAAGGTCATATGGGCAATGAGCCTCCTAGGTAGTATTTGTGGTTGTTCTTATTGTTGTTCAATCACTCAGTCATATCCAAGTCTTCATGAACCCAAGACTTTCTCCATGAGTTTTCCTGGCAAGAGCAGCTTATCATTAGCTCCACTAGTATGCCCCCATTTTACAGTTGAAGAAATGGGGGCAGAAAAGGTTTAAATGATTTGTCCTGTGTCATCTACCTAGTATATGTGCATTGTCAAATTTGAACTCAAATCTTCCTAATACCAGGATCAGTGTTTTATCCATTGTAACACTTAACTGATTTTTTATATAGAAATAGAGATGGACAGATAGACAGACTGAGAGAGACAGACAGACAGAAAGACAGACAGATGGATTTCTGGTTGTAGTTATTGGGGCATTAAGGTAGTGCAGTGGAGAGTTTTTGATCTATAGTCAGGAAGACTCTTTTTCCTGAGTTCAAATCAGACTTCAGACACTTACTTGCCATGTGAGCCTGGATAAGATATAGTCATGTTTACTTCAGTTTCCTCATCAGTAAAATTTGCTGTAGAAGAAACTGCCAAATTCCAAATGAGGTCATAAAGAAACAGACACAAATGAAGAATGACTAAACAGGAGTTCCATGTAGAGTGAAGCAAAAACAAACAAACAAACAAATAAATACTCATTAGGCATGTCCAAAAGATATTGTCTTCAGTTGCATTTTCAGTAATTCAACTCTAATATAATGTGGGTAACATGTTTCCTCCTTAATTGTTGGAAATTGTGATTGGTTTTTATACTGATCAGTTGCCATTAAAAAAATTTTTTTTTTTTACCATTTCATTTTTTCTACTGTTAGTTAATCTGATTCTGCTCCCTTCACTTGGAATCAGTTCATATATTCTCCCTTAGTTTCTCTGAAAAAAATTGTGCTTTACTAATTTCTTACCATATACTACTTTTTAAAATATATACATACATTTTCTTTTGAATAAGCTTATAAATATATATATGGGTTCACATGAATATTATATATATTATAAATGGTTCAGCCATTCTTCAACTTTAAGACCCCATTTCCAATTCTCATTCGTTGCCAATTCAAAAAGGGATAGAAATATGTTTGTTCACCTTTGGTTATAATTTATATTATTTCCTCCTTATCCTTCCCATAAGATACTTTCTCTCTAATTCATCATTCTGCTTCATATTTTATTCCTCCATTTTCTGAGCAATTCATGTAAAAGTGAAATGTTGGCATCTTCTTACCCCCATTCTTTGTATAGATATATTCTTGTACATCTGATTATGTGAGTGAAATTTCCTTAACTTTCTATTCCTTTCACCACTTAGTACATTCTTATTCCCTTCTTAACATTGTTCTCTGAACATCACAAAGACATAAAAGACCCACTCTATGGTATTCATTAATTACCTCAAGAATTATCTCCCTACATTGGAGTGTATGCTGTTTTTACTTTGCCTTTTGTTGTTTATTTTTGTTTATATCTGGTTCATATCTGAATGTTGAAATGTCTATATTGCTTCAGTCTTTTCATGACCAAGACTTTATAGTTCTCCATTTCACAAAAATCCTGTCTTTACTTTGTTTTTTGTTTCTTTTATTTTCTACATATTTTTACATTTTTTTTACCAATTACAAGTAATATCAAAATTTCACACAAGTTTTCTTTGTTATATGTTTGAACTTATCTCCCTCCCTTCCTTCCCTTACTCCTCCTAGGGTTGGCAGGTGATTTGACCTGTGTTATACATCTATTATCATGCAAAACCTATTTTCATATTTTTCATTTTTGTAATTGAGTAATCTTATAAAACCAAAACCTCATAACATAAATAAATGAAAAGTCATATGCTTTCAGCTGCATCCTGACTCAAATAGTTCTTTCTCTGGAGGCAGATAACATTTTTGGTCATAAGTCCCTCTGATTTTTCCTGGGTCATTATATTGTTGAGATTAGCTAAGTCTGTCACAGTTGATCATTGCCCAATATTACTATCACAGGTACAATGTTTTCCTGGTTCTGCTCATTTTGCCCTGCACCAATTCATGAAATCTTTCCAGCTCTTTCTGAAATCATTCTGTTCATGATTCCTTACAGCACAATAATATTCCATCATCATCATATTACCATAATTTGTTCAGCCATTCCCCCACTGATGGACATTCCTTTAATTTCCAATCCTTTGACCCTGCAAAAAGAGCAGCTATAAATAATTTTGTACAAGTAGGTCCTTTCCCCTTTTCAAAAAAATCTCTCCAGGATACAGAGAAAGTAGTGATATTTCTGGATCAAAGGATATGCATTGTTTTATAGCCCTTTGGGCATCATTCTTAATTGACCTCCAAAATGGTTGGATCAGTTCACAACTCCCTCATGAATCCATTTGTTACTGAATTTTCCACATCCTCTCCAACATGTATCACTTTCCTTTAATGTAATTTTGATCAATCTGATAGGTATGAGGTCATATCTCAGAGTTGTTTTAATTTGCCTTTTTCTAATCAAGGATTCAGAACATATTTTCATATAATTATTGATCACTTTGATTTCTTCATTGGAAAATTTCTTATTCATATTTTTTACCACTGGTCAATTGCTTCATATATATGCTTAGACTCTCAGGGAGGGGGAGGGAGAGGAAATAATTTGGAACTTAAAGTGGTAGAAAATGAATACCTAAAATTATTTTTACATGTAATTGGATAAAACAAAATATTATCAGAGAAATATTCATGTAAATAGAGATAGAGAGATGATATATATATTTATGTATATATATATATATATAAACCTGTATATTTTCAGTGTTAGTATCTTCCTCTTTACTTGTGAATAAGATGTACTCACTAGGCACTTAGAGCTATTTTGACATTTTAGCTTCTTATTATCAGAGTTCCATTGTTCTTAATATCCTTCCAGGCATGAAAATTAAGAACTTTCCCCAAATAACAATGAAACTGTCACTTTGGATAGGAATCTCTTTCTTCTTAGAGATATATAAAAAAGAATGTATGAAATTTATAAATGGGGCAAAATAAACTTGTTTAGGTACTTGTTAAGTGTCTTATATGTGCCAGGAAGTTTATAAATGTCACACTTTATCCTCCTACTGATCCAGTGAATAAAGCACATTTATTCAGTCCACTTGAAAGTTTAGTAAAGAAAATTTAAACCACTTGCTGAGGTCAATACACATCTACACATTAAGCTGGACTCAAATTCATGTCTTCCTCATTCTAAATCCAGTATTGTCTAGACTACTGATGGTCAAAGCAATGATGTGTATTCCACTTTCTAATTACTGTTTTAGCTTCCTCCTGGAGTATGCAGTGAGAGTTGTGGTCCTGGGTTCAGAAAGATCCCTCTAGAGGGGCAAGTGACCTGCTGCTATGACTGCTCCCCATGTCCAGAAGGGGAGATTTCCAGTCATATGGGTGAGTTTCTGTAGAAAATAAGCAACAATGTATTCTTGTACAGACATCTACAACTCCCAGGAAAAACCCTGAATGAGTAAGAGATCATGTGAGACCAGGAATATTAAAAGACCCTCCTGAAATAAATTCCCATAAAATAAGTGCCTTTGATCTATTACAATGTGATAAGTTTTGTAGAATATGACATAGTTTGCACTCATCTAGAAGAATCTTTGTAAAGTCATGGTCAGAATTACTTACGATGTGGCACTGGAATATAGGAGTCTGTGGGAAACTTCTACCCCAATGCTATTATATACTTTTATTAAATAATCTCAATGGATTTTAAAAAGAAATATATATAGCAAAAAAAGTAGTCTGAGTGTCTGAGGGGGTAGTGATTCTAAGTTTAAGTGAATTAAGGTGAGATTTTGATCTTGGATGAATATGAAATGGACATGGGAATAAATTTGTACAAGATTCAAATATAACCGAATACCTTCTTCCCTTTTGCTTCAATTGGTGTGTTGTGTCCTTTTAGTGCTAGTCCTCACTCCATCATACCAACACCTGGGACTGTTATATGAGAGCTCAAGAGCATCTAGAACAGGACATTTCTAATGGAGTTGACTAAATAGTGTGGTCTTTGAAGTTTTTAGCTAAAGAAAGCTTAAATCAGGGATGAGAGGACTGATAGCTACAGATGTAAGGGGCTAGAATAGGGGTTAGATCTTCCTTGCAATCTTTCTGATCTAAAATAAGGAACATAATGTAGAAACATTTTGGGTTATAGCTACCCCCTGCAGAGTGTTCTTTCTTTCCTTTTTCTTTATCCTTTCCCCTATCTCTTTCTCTTTCTCCATCTCTGTGTCTCTCCTTTTCTGTGTCTGTCCTTTTTTCTCTGGCAATGTCTAATTGTCATTATTTCTTTGCCTCTCTCTTCCTCTGTTGTTTATTGTTATTTCTCTCCTTCATGCCTATGTCTCTCTTCTCTCTTCATATCTCTTTTCATTCAATTGTTTCTCTGTATCTCCCATTCCTCCTCCCCATTCCGTGCTTTAACTTCTGCCATGAATGATTCATTGCAAAATTGAATTCTGTTATAAGGAAAGAGAGCATTTGAGCATATGAGCAGGATCTGCAGCAAAGACGCAGAGGCAGGGAAAGGTCCTGGAATTCTGCAGAAGTGACTGAGCTGTTTCTAACAGTCAGTTAAGCCTTGAGGCTGAGTCTTGTCTCCCTGGGGTGAACCTAGTGAGACTGCCTTTTATCCTGTGGCTTTCTTTCTGCTATATCTTCTCATCCTGCCTGTACCTGGTTATCCTGTTTCCTGCTGGCTGAGTGATACATCTACAGAGCTTTTGAACCATCTGAGCCATTCATTCATGAGAACTTCTCCCTGTGCCCTAAACTCAATAGCTCTGTTTCCATCCAATGGGGGGTTTTGGGTTAGAGGAGTTTATTTATATTAGGAACAGGGTTTTAGGTAGATAGGTAAAGGACCAGTGTAGCTCAATCTCTCTGAAGGATTCCCATGAGGGAACAATTGTAGATCTGGCAGGAAGAGTGAGGTAGTGAATATTAGATAAGATTATGCAAATTCCCTTTCCTACTTTCCCTTGCTTTAATAAACCAAACCATCCCTGTGTTTGTTACCTCTGCCTGGACTGGATCTGTTAGCCTGTTACCTACATTCTGTTGGCCTTCCCAAAACCTCTGTTATCTTCTATTACTGGCCCTGAGTAACCATTTAGACCTATTCCCTGAACCCACCAATATCTCACTCACACAAGCCTGTTATTTCAGTTACATATTTTAATTCTTACTTAAATTTTCATGTTGGTTTAACTGTGCTTCATTCCCACTATGTTTTATCTATCCACAAGTAACCACATCTCTTACACCAGGTCAAGGAGAAAATCATTTTGTCTCAAGGACTACGACTCCAATAATTCACATAATTGGGTGTCAGAACTTTTGGAATGATATTTAAACACAGGGAAATGAATCTCAATAGCCAGTTACATCTGGGAACAAAGACACTTTGTTAAGCTTTATTCCACAATGGAATATACTGATTTAAAATTGACCTTATGATAATATAGTTCGACTTTACTGATTTTTTGTTGACTAAAGGAAGTTTTGAACTCTCCAGAGGTATTTACTAATCTGATCAGGAAGCCTCCTTCCTCTGCTAAATTCCAGATTCTGTTTTTGATACTCCATTGTACTGTTTGCCATACTGTAGTTTTGGAACATTACAGAGCTTTCTAGTAAACATATATAATCCCTCTAAAGAAGTCTTGAGTATTCACACACTGCAGATAAAGATAGTAAAGATGGTATATTTACCTGGATATGACATTCATTTAGAAAGGTAACATATCCAGATTGTTCATCCATATGCATAACTGGGACTGACTAGCATTGAAGGGAAAAAGGAGAATAACCTATGGTGTAAAGGGTAAATATAGCTGTCCCTTTCGACCCTGAAGCTTATTCCCAGAATGAAGGCTGACCTATTAAAAGCCCCCCCTTCTAAAGTGTTATTTTCTGTCTGTGAGGTGTAGGGTATAATTCTCTTAAGTAGTGAAATTGAAAATTATTCCAAAAGCAACTGAGAGCTTCATATTAGTATAAATAATTTTTTTGATAAAAACCAATGAGGCCAGTTAAAGAAGAATAGAAGTACAAGATGTAGGAGAATAAACAATTCAAGAGAGGAAGCAATCAGATGCTCATAAGGTAAAGATAAATGATGAGAAGTAGCTAGTCGAAATTCTCCCTCGGTATGTTCATTTGGAAGAACTTCAGTGCCTTGGTCAGCTCTCCTGTGGTCTCCCAAATTGTGGAAGGAGAAGTTAAGACTTCCATATGTTGTGTAGTCAGAGATGAATTGTTATCTTCAACAATGGAAGGTGAACCCAAATCAAGGAGCCTGCTGATTCATCAGAATATTTGAGAATTTGAGGAATTGAAATGGAGTAGAAGAGAAGGAACTTAGGAAGCTATCAGGTCTGTCTGGAAGAGATTTAGAGAAAGTGGAGATTGAGTCAATGGATGACTTTGAATATCTGGTATGTTCTGCCTTCAGATTTTGGTGGAGCTAGCAGTCTTTTAATTGATGTGGATGTAATGGAAAATTATTCATACACTCCAGGCCTTGTTCTAACTAGTTCCAATGGGACATCTGCTCATAAAAAAATAATGCTGACCTCTAAAAGGGTCTTTTGGGATCATATCTTCCACATACTTTCACCTGTGAAACCAAAAGCAATTATTTCACTTGGCAAGGCCCCAATGGGGTCATTCAAAGGCTGATACCCATATCTCCTGACTAACCATTCAATATTCTTTCTCTCTGCCTCATTGTTCAGCTCACATATCATGTTTCATCCTAGAATGACAATAAAAGTCAGATTTTCTATAGGCTGCTAAATAAAACAGGTCTTTAATTTTGAAACATTTTAATCAGCATCAGAGAAAGGGGACTTGGAACCTGCCTCCATCTTTTAAGACTTCATCTTGTAAGTCTTAGAGTTTCTAATCTATCTTGGAGCTTCCTTGAATGTTGAGCAGTTAGTGCCTTCTGCATCATAACAGAGTATTTGTAACAGAGGCAGGATTTAATCCAGGTTTTCATTGTGTAGCAATAAGTTCTCTATCAGTTATACTATACTGGGATTATAGTTACCTCAGAAAATTTATAAAATCAAGTGATCAAGAAATTAGACATATTTTGGAATTGTAAATACATTCCTGGATCATATTATTCAATGGAGTCAATATGTCCTCAGGTCTTGGGAGAAGACTGAATTCTCTCATGCCTGATAAAATGGCATTGCACTTGAGCCTTGCCTTAGACTGTTTTCAAGACAAGATAGTAGGGAAAGACAAGAGTAGAGGAAAAGTTTATTCTATTTGAAATTCCTAGAATTTATACAAAAATTTACACCTTGATCTAATCTGTTCTACTCTGTGTAATTTGAAATTTTGAATCCTTGGAATTCATCTCCCAGAATCCTTTTTCCTCCATCCATGTAGCATCCTTACATATTGTATATAGAATTTGTGGTAACCCCGCCTTCTACCTGTTCTTCCCACTCTCTCCTCTTCTCTCTCTCTACTCACAGGTTTTTTTTTATTTCCTTTACTTCAAGTGTATTATTAATAAATTCTTATAATATACATTACTAGGAGTATTGAATATCAATTTTAATCTTACAAGTACTTTGGGGTAAGATTAAGAATCTGTCCCCTGCTATGAGAATAGTTTCTTGATTTTGTGATGATGGCAATGATAATAATAATAATATCATTATAATAAGCATTTATACCGTGCTTAATTTTTCCTTCATATATGCCATCTTATTTGAATTTCACAACAACCTTTTGATGGAGGTATTATTGCCTTCCTTTAATGTATATGAAAACTAAAGTAGGCAAAGATGATCTGATTTGCTCAGCACTGCACGGCTTATAAGAGTCAGAAGTAGGATTTGAACTCAAAATGTTTTTGACTCCAAGTCCTGTTCCTACTTCACATTGTCACCATTATATATATACCCACATACCTGCATATCTGCATCTATACATATTGTAAAGATGGTAGTTGTGAAGATGTAGCTTGCATGCCCAGAGTCCTGGCTGTAAATTCAAGCTTCAAGCAGGAGAATGGAAGGAACTAGATAGAACTCCAACTCCCCCCTCCCTTTGTTATTTTTTATTTAATTTTAATTTTACTTTATTTTAATTTTGAATGTTTTCCCATAGTGACGTATTTTGTGTTCTTTCCCTCTCCCTCAAACTTCTCTAATTCCCCTTAGCTGATGCACAATTCCACTCATCCCCCTCCCTTTGGTAGTTCAAGACTCTGGGAGTTGGTTTAACTGAAATGTCTGTGGACTTGTGTGGCTACTTATTTGACAAGCTTTCCTAAGGCTAAACTTGATGTCAACTGGAAATAATTTCACAGGAGATTGATAACTTTAACTGTGAGAGGTTTATCCCCTGGACAAGTATGGATAATTGGCTCAGGATATTTTCACAGATGAATCTCTTTCAGAATCCTGTCAACCAAGAGGGAGGATGGCCTAGGTAATGTATGTATTGGGGCTTAAATAGTATAAGTAAAAGATTTACACACCTCACTGACAACTAATAACAAGGGTTTAATAACTTGGAATGTTTAGGGCAGGTGATATATATAGGAAAGAGAGAAAGGTAAAAACGGTCTATTTTATCTTCGATGTTATCAGGACAGCTCCCCTCAATGGGGAAAACCCCAAAAGAGATCTTCTTTCCTTAACTACCTCACCAGCTAATCTGTATCTTTATATTAACTAGGAATAAATGCAAGATGGTTAAAAGTATCTTGAGTGGATATCTGTAGATTCAGGTTTTGTTGAGATACTGCTAGCTGAATTTCTTTTCAGCAGTGACTAAATCAGAGGTCAGTGTGAGATAGTTATGATAATTGCTAGTATGGGTAAATATCTATCATCCACTAAGCTCCTTAGGTCAGAGTTAAGTTAGGCTTCAAAGAGAAGTAGTAAACCTACTATCTCATCCACCCACTACCCTGTCCCCCCAAAGAGTGATTCACTCAGGCTTGGGGTGCTGTTTTTATACCCACATTCTGAACTGTCCTAACTGTCCCTCTTTTGGGGTTCTATGGGGTAATTCACCCCACTTAGGATTCTTCTGGTTACAGTATATATAATACATTTGCATATACATTCCTGATTTCATTTCTACACAATTTAAAAGGTCATTTTCTGACATTTTGCCATCCATGTTCCCTCACTCCTGTCTCCTTCCCAAAATACTAGGTAATGTGATATAGGTTATGCATGCTATTCAGCCTATATTTCCACGTACATGATGTTGTGAAAAAAGATACCCATAGATTACACTGGAGAAATATTTCTGAAGGGAATAAAATGATAATGCTGTCCTTCAGTCTACTTTCAGACTCCATGAATTCCTTTTATGGAGGTGGGTCCTGAGTTCTTTGGAGCTAACCAGGGTCCATGCATTGCTGGTAATAAATAACTCACAAATAACTGAACATCATTCTTTATTTCTTCACTGTGTAAAACATTCTCCTGGTTCTGTTCACTTTGTATCATTCATATAAGCCTTTCCAGAATTTTTTTGTGATCATCTTGTTTGTCATGTTATGGAAACATCATATTACATGTAGTATATATTTCAAAAATTGGGACAACTATGTGATCTTCCTGAGTTCAAATCTGACTTCAGACTATCACAAACTATGTGATCCTGGGTGAGTCACAAAACGTTGCTTCATTTTTTCTCAACTGTCAAATGAGGTGGAAAAAGAAATAGGAAAATATACTGGCTGAGGAACATCAAAAGGGGTCATGAAGACTCAGAAATGACTGAATCAGTAAAAAAAACAAAGCAAAATTTTCTCTAGGCATTCTCTAGCCATTACAAGAAGACAAATCTGTTTCTATTTTCACCTCATGTCACAGAGGCAACTTAAGTGTTTTTTTTGCAACCTGAAAGATTTATTATAGATCACAGAAAAGGGAGGGCTAAAGGAAATATATGGAGAACAGAAAGTCAGCTAAAACTAAGGATGCTTCTAGGATCTCAGAAATGGTTTTTGGAATTCTATTCCCAGGGCAAATTTCAAGAGTTTATGAATCTCAATGAGAAGGTTAAAATATGCTCAATCTATGACTCCAAAATGAAGTAAAAAGCAATTCAACCCATGATTCAATAAGTATTTGGTTTAAAGCTATTTGCTTGAACACTTATATTAAAAAGATTGTCTAATTCACTCTTTAATATATGGAATGGAACAGAATTAAATCTGATGGATTCCCAGGAGGATCGTTTACAAGTAAAATAAACTTTTGGTAGAAGAAATTTGCCAGTTATTCAATATATCATGAATCATTCAATCAATCAATACCCAATTGATATGATAGTCTTCATGATAAATGATGAGAATACAAAGACAAAAAGCAAATGATTCCTGCATTCAGGGAGCCTCCCTTCCAACAGTGAAATCAAAATAAATATACACAATATAAGCATCTTCAAATAATATATAAAAATAGATATTATTTGTGGGAGGTGGTTCACTGGGAACTTAGAAAAATAAGGAAAGAGTAATTCAAACAACCCATACTTGGTTATGTTTGCACAACATGACACACACAGACCCCATATTAACATTTTCTATTATTCTAATATTTATATTCTGTGGGTGTACACACACACCAAGAGAGATATATTACTAAATGTACTATACTAAGAGGATTGTTAAAAGAATAGATATCATAAATTAAGTAAAAGGAATACAGTGAATTATTGTGAGTACATGAACCCAGCTAATAAAAAATAACATGAACAGAGTAGGTCTAGCTTAGGATAGCATATTATTTTCCAGTGACACTGTCTTTCAGCAAAAAACAAGGGGATTTTGGTTCCTATGGAGGCCAAAGGAATTATAGCAGTTATCATCAGTTTCCTGCAACACTGATTTTGAGCCTTACCTTAGATTGCTTTCAAGCCAAGATAGTAGTGAAAAGAGGAAAAGGCCAATTTTATTCCAAGACTATATACGAAGTTTACACCATGCCCCACTCTTCTCAACTGCCACGGTGTGAGATTATAGGGGTGTTTGGAATCAGTCTTTGAATCTTAACCTTGAGCCCTCTTTGTTTCCTGCAGATTCAGATCAATGTAAGAAGTGCCCTGAGGATGAATATCCAAATGAGCAGAGAGATTGCTGCCTCTCCAAGGTTGTGACCTTCCTGACTGTGAAAGAACCTTTGGGGATGACTTTGGCCTTGATGGCTGTTTCCTTTTCTTTACTGACAAGTCTGGTTCTAGTGGTCTTTGTGAAGTACCAAGATACTCCCATAGTGAAAGCCAATAACAGGACTCTCAGCTATACTCTCCTCATCTCCCTCATCTTCTGTTTCCTCTGCTCCCTGCTCTTTATAGGCCAGCCTACCCCTGCCACCTGCCTCCTGCAACAACCAGTATTTGGAGTTGTCTTCACAGTGGCTGTTTCCTCCATTTTGGCCAAAACCATCATCGTGGTTCTGGCTTTCAGGGGTATCAGGCCAGGGAGCAGGATCCGCATGTTCATGCATCCTAGAATGTCTATCTATGTTGTTCTCATCTGTTCTGGATTTCAAATGATTTTCTGTGGCATCTGGTTGGGCACCTACCCCCCCTTTCCAGAGGCAGACACACACTCTGAATATGGCCGCATAATCCTTAGATGTAATGAAGGCTCTGTCTTTGCATTTTATTTTATCCTGGGCTACATGGGCTTTTTAGCCCTGGGAAGCTTTACTGTGGCTTTCCTGGCCAGGAATCTGCCTGATACTTTCAATGAAGCCAAGTTTATCACTTTTAGCATGCTGGTGTTCTGCAGTGTCTGGGTCTCTTTTCTACCCACGTATCAGAGCTCCAAAGGGAAGGCCATGGTGACTGTGGAGATCTTCTCCATCTTGGCCTCCAGTGCTGGGCTCCTGGGCTGCATCTTTATTCCCAAATGTTATGTGATCCTCCTGAAGCCAGACAGCAATACCCAGAGACAGATCAAGAGTAAATCAGCCTCTAAAGGCAATACTTTTTTCTGGAATGCAGGTTTACACTTCCAGTACTGGGAATAATCATATCAAAGAATAATACACATTAATCGAACATACCTGTATCAGTTTTGGTGATGTTTGCACTCTAATTAGTATGTGTTGGTGCTCTCTCTGTTTGGTTGAATTATGCTCACGTAGGCTGGATCCCCAGAGTGAAATGATCATTACTGTTCTGAGGATGTTGCTACACATTTTTGTGCAGATTGTTATTAATGCTGTAGAATCTTTGACCTTTTCACTCTCATCCCTTTGACTATGGGTGAAAGGAAGATGCAGAATTTTGAAGAAACTCCCATGTTCCGTACCTAGTTTCAATTACCATTAAGGATTCTTTCACCACTGAACTCAACTACAACTTAAATGGATGAATTCCCAGAGCTTTGATATGTTTTCTATAGCTCCACAAGTATAATTTTTTTTCACATTCTCAAGAAGACCTTAACAGGTCATCTGCTTTCATCTAATGACCTAAAATCCAATTAATATTTAAAGTTGATTAAGAAATTATTCATATGAATTTACATTTGATCAGATAAAGAATTTAGCCAAGTGTGTTGCCTTTTTATAGCTATATTTACAATTATATTATATATATTTATAACTATATTATATGTATATATATATTTATACCTATATTTTAGGATTGAGAAAATTCTTCATTCTATCATGTTTATATAAATCTCCACTGATCCCTTTCTCGCTNTAACTATATTATATGTATATATATATATTTATACCTATATTTTAGGATTGGGAAAATTCTTCATTCTATCATGTTTATATAAATCTCCACTGATCCCTTTCTCGCTTCTTTCTGAAATATTATTATATTGATTGTACTTTCTTTAGTGATCTTCACTTAATATGCATATATTGGTATTTCTTTTGTACTTTTTTTTTAAACCCTTACCTTCCATCTTAGAATCAGTACTAGGTATTGACTCCAAAGCAGAAGAGCAGTAATGGCTAGGCAATGGGGTTTAAGTGACTTGTGTGACAGGGTCACACAGGTAGGAAATGTCAGAGGCCAGATTTGAACCCAGGACCTCCGATTTCTGGGCCTGACTCTCAATCCACGGAGCTACCCAGCTTCCCCCGTACTTTTTTTGCACACACAAGTAAAATTGAATTGTTTGCTATTATTATTTCTACTTGGGATAGTTTACCATATAATGAAGGAATGAAATGAAAAATTATTAAGTGTATATGATGTGAAAGGTAATGTAATAAGTGTAGGGAACACAATACAGTTTTTAAAAAAAGCAATACAGTCCATGGCAGTAAGTAATTTCCATTTTCTCTTTTAAACTTTTTATTTTTCCAAGTTAAATAGAAAGCAAATTTTTAACAATTTTTTATTTTGTATTCCAAATTCTCCTCCTTCCTCTCTCTACTCTCTCTGACATGTTAACCTATTTAATCTAGCTTGTGTATGTGTAATGATGAAAAACATTTTCATAAGAGTCTAATTGTAAAAGAAAATAGAGAAAAAGTAAAACACAAAAAAAGTGAGAAATAGTATGCTTATATATGATTTAGATTCCATCAATTCTTGTTTTGTAGAAGAGTCATATTTCGGTGCGTGAGTCCCTGAAATTGTCTTGGATCATTTTATTTTATTGCTGAAGATAGATAAGATATGCACAAATCATTTTGCAATATTCTCTTACTGTGTATAATATTATCCTGGTTCTAATCCTTTTATTGCACATCATTTATATAAATCTTCTGAAGTTTTAATGCAATCACCCTGGTCACCATTACTTTTGGTTTTTTTTAAGAGTCCTTTTATTTTTATTTTTTAAAATATTTTACTTTTTTTGAAAAATTCTCCATGGTCACCGTTACTTTTAGCAAAATAGTGTTTCATTACAATCATATACTACATCTTGTTCAGCCATTTCCCAAGTGATGAATGTCCTGTGAATTTCCAAAATAAACTTCTATAAATATTTTTGTACAAACAAGCTCCTTTCCATTTTGTATATTTTTGGGATAAGAATCTGTGGGATCCATATTTCTGAGAGGGGTTCAAGCTGCATCACAGAATTCCATAGTGCCCCCCAGAATTCTAAGAGAGGGGGCAGTTAAAGGCAGTTGGTGTCCTGGCATAAAAGCCAGGTCACCCTTCTTGCAGGAGTCCTGACTCTTGGCTCTTGGCTCTGGCCACAGACACTGTGTGTTGCTGCTGGGCTGAGACAGACTCTGACAGCCAGGGCTGCTTTACTTTGTGAGACCTTCAAGCAAGATCACAGTCTACCTTAGGTTAGCTATTTAGGTTTAGAAAGAAGAATATTTAGGGGCTTAGACAGGAGAGCAGCCACTCAAGACACATTTCCCCCTTTGGGGGAAGGGGCTGCTTACGTGACATAGCTTTAGATAGCCTCCCCTTACCTATCATTCCTAAACCATCTCCCCCCTTCCTATCCCAGATATCATTAAACTCTTATCATCTAAGAACTGTGTCTGGATACAGATAATTTGGGGAAATACTCGCATCCTCCATAAGCCAAGTTGCTCTTACTAGTGGCTCTGAAGTGGATCCTAACCTCTGAGCCAGTGGGGTTTCTGTTTTTTTGTTGTTTTTTTTCCTCTTGGATGCAGAGACTCAGGTGTAGATGCCCCAGGCAGTCTGGTCCCCAGAATTCTTCAGGGACCAAGACTTCTCTGGAGACTAAGTAGGAGTGATTGCCATCAGGAAAGAAAAATGAGGGTGCTATGAGAGTTCAGTTTAAGACCTGGTGAAACTACAAAAGCCTCCAGTGTTCTTGCACCATTATCCTTGTTTTGAACAGGGGCTCCCTAATTTTCTATTGTGTTTCTTTAGGTGTGGCAGGCAGACCAGAGCTTTGGCTTGTACAGAGGAACAAGTCATTTCTGATGGTAGAAGTTTCCCATCTGTCTATGACT